>NC_056732.1:1360691385-1361028885 GCF_019279795.1 Protopterus annectens | reverse complement strand
ATACTAACTCCAGGGTCACACTACAGTGGGGACAAGGCCATATACAACGTTCGGTGAATTGAGCTTTCGGTGAAAAGTGCACACTAATTTGACTTTCAGTGAAATGTCCTAGAGCCATATATATATATATATATATATATATATATATATATATATATATATATATGTATATACGCATACATATGTATATGTCATCATCAACCCTCTTTTTGCCATTTTCTATATGGGGTCACAGTGTTGTGTCAACTGTCACCATCGGTCTCTCTCTATTCAGTGCTACTTTTTGACACTCATGCCTGAATGTCACAGGTCTTCTATCATGCAATCCATCTACCTCTTTGCTGGATGCCTTATTTCCTTTTAACTTCCTCCTGTCTGTCCAAAATCTTCTTCAGCAGATTGTCTTCTGCTTTTCTGCACTTATGCCTGAACCACTGTAATCTGTTCTCTTTGACCTTTTCTGCAATTGGAGCTACTTTGGCGTCTGCTCTTATGTCCTCATTTCTATATATGTCATACAGTGTACATCCTATCACCCATTCAGGTACTCCATCTCCATCACCTCCAAATCAGCCTTCTTTGGAACTTGTCATATGCTTTCTACAAGTCTAGGAATACCGGCTGGACTCTTTCCTCATTTCTACCTTCTTCTCAAGTGTCTGTCTCACTGCAAACATTGAGTCAGCTGTGCTACATCCAGATTTGAATCTGAATTGCTCATCTCCCACCTTACTTTCAACTACTCTGCATATTCATTTATCAGTCACACTCTCCAGGACTTTCATCCTCTGTGATAGGAGTCTGATACCTCTAAACTGCCCACTGTTGTGAATGTCCCCTTCATTCTTGAACATTGGCACTAGTAGTCTCCAGTCACCTGGGAAATGCCTATCTCTCCACACTGCTATGAGTACCTTCAGGAGCCATTTCTCCCTATCTCACCCAACATCTTTATCATATCTGCTGTAACATCATCTGAGCCTGCTGCTTTCCCTGATTTAATTTTCCTTAGTGGTGTTCTTACTTCTTTTGTGGTGGGCTCCTCCTCTTCTCTTATTGTTGCCTTGCAACCTGATATAATTTCTTTGTGCCATCTACTGAGTCACTTTCCAGAAGCTAGTAGAGCACCTCTGATGCCATGTTCTTTGCTACTGCAACTCCCTTTTTAGCCTCTTTGTTAGCCAGCAATTATTCCTTCCCAGCCTGGTGCATCTTTTCTATCTCACATTTTTCCTGCACTCCTTTCTTTTGATGGCTTCCTGGACTTCTGAATTCCACCTCCAGCTTTCCTTATGTACCTTACTCCCATACCTGGTTCAGCTGTATATCTGTTCTGTAGTCCTAACACATGCTGTTTTGAGGTGCTGCCATGCTTTTACTTCAACTACACCTATTTCCTCCTCTTCTTGAGGTGCTAGAGCCTGGATTAACTGCTTGAAGTGTTGTGCTTTCTCTCCAGTCAATCTCCTGGTCTTCAGCTTAGTCTCCTTTGACCTTAGAGCCTTCTCTGACTACTGCAGGGGATTGGGACAACCAGTGGTTTATGCTGTGGGATGCCTTTTTTACTGTGGATGATTCTACCCCTGTGCCCTTTCCTTACTACGATGAAATCTACCAGAGTTGCATGTTGGCCAGTTTTGTATGTGATCTTGTGACTTTCTCTCTTTTTCAACTGTGTATTGGCTACTATCAAGCCATTTGCCAGACAGAAGTCTAGAATGGCCTCTCCTTCTTTAGTCCTGTTACCCCAACCATGTGAACCCAGGTAGTCCTGATATCCTGTTCTGTTTGTCCCAATATATGCATTCAGGTCACCCATTATCAACACCAATTTATGTTGTCCTGCCTTATCTATTATATCCTGCATCTGCTGTATGAATGCATTCTTTTCCTTACTAAGGGAAGTGAAGAACTATTATGCCATATTCTGCGAAATAGCTAAGATATATAGCACTGTTTTTCATACATATAATTCAGTATAATATGTTTACTATATTATTTTCATAAGAAGTACTTCTCTACAAACTACTGTATGCACAATCTGTTTCTCACATAGTTTGTAGTCTTGCTTTAAGCACAGCATTGCGTGCTAACATGTGACATTGTCTTAAACATTACCGTGAGTGATATATCATGTCTGTTTTACTTTAGCCTGTGGGGTTTTGAAAATGTAGATTAAACTCAAAGGTACGTTTACAATGATATCAATAAATTTAAAAGCAAGACCATGAATTTTGCTTACATATAGTTTAATATGGCTGAAGCAGTTACAGATTTACTGAAATGCGAGGGTGTGTAGTTATTTGCAGTGAGGGAAACTTGCATCCTCTGTACACACACAGTACTCGTATTATGTAAAGTGCTGGAGAGCACATGCATTGAATTCCACACTGAAGAAATGTAATGGGATAGCACTGAGATTCAGACAGACTACTGACAAAAGATGCATGAAAGAAATCAGAAGTTAGAGTTTGAAGGAATTTGTTTATGACATGCCAGGTAATGTGATAAAAATGTAGACAAATAATTTACTACATACATATGCTAGCTCTAAGGGTGACAAACACTGCATTGTACAAACCTGGAGTTGAAAACCACTGTTCATGTATGTTTCCACAAATGTTATTTTTATGCACTTCATTGCTGACCTGATGAATGAACCCTTCCACTAGAACATGAAAGTTTCCATTAAAAGGGATGGTGTTTTTCCTGGAACACTGCACCCCCCCCCCTTTTCTGCTGCTTCTGTTATCCTGGAGGTGCTCCAGGACCAGCTACAGGATCTTGCCCATTCACCCTTCTGTTTACTGACTCTAAATCATGAAATATAGCGTAGTGTGATAAAGGAAGTCTCATGCTTTTATGTGTCACAGTCACATTTTACTGTGGGCAGCCTGTCAAAGCTAGTTTTCTCATGACTAGATATGTAGTTGTTGAGAATGGGGTGGAGATGCCCCTCAGATTTTGTACAGCTCACATCTATCACATGTATCTGTACTTTCATTGTCACAGTTTGGTAGCTTCCATCTTATGTGACAAAAATAACACTGATTTCTTAAGCCAGTAATAAGCATAGTTGTAGTTAATGGAAGAGTAATATTAAAGTTTCAGGATGTTTTGTTACAGATGGTGATGGAATTTATTAACTCATGTAATATATTATTAAACATATCGGTGCTTGTAGTAGCTCATGTTAACGTAGAAGGATTTTGTGCAGCAAAGTGGTTTGAGATAGTTGCCTTCTTCCTTTAAAGTAACCAACCAATAATGTTAGAGCAAAGCTAGACATCAATGTTCTGTCCTGTCCCATTTCTTTCTGTGGCTCTGTCCTTGTGCAGAACAAATAATCTTTCTGATTGTAGCACATTTTCAGCAGAGGTTTCATGGTCTGTAGACAAATAGGTAGAAACTAACTCACAGAATCAGATGATTTGTATAAAAAACTAAGCTATGAAATGGTAATCATTAGGGAGCAGGCAATGACCATGGCATAATTCCCACTTTACAGACTTGCCCAAATCTAGGAGGGCCATTACTATGAAATGCCATGAGTTCAGATCTCTTGGGGAACCTTACTTTCTTTCTTTGTTTCAGACCCTGCACTGTGGAAGCAACAGTTGTAAGAAATATTGTAATCTTTAGATAATGCAGTTTGATTTCTCCACCTGATTCCAACAATTTCCAGCAATGTTGCGCTATGGTAATCCTTACATACTCATTTGTATTTATTTATTTTATTACTTATTCCTTTCTTAACTCTGTAATTTGGTTTTATGGCAGTTTAAAGCTCATAATGATGTCTAAATGTAAAAAAAACACCTTCCTTTCACAACACTCCTGTAGTTTAAAATACAATAAAATTAAAACATTAACTGTAAGAAAATAACAGATTATCTACATAGCTGGTTTGGAAATGTGCAGTAAGACTAAAAGAACTAATCTAGAGTAAAAACACACAGTGAATACGTGCCAGCAGCAGAAATAAATCCAGGCTGGACTCCAGTGAAAATAAAATGTCAATGTTCATACAAGTAAGCTATGCAAGTAAATAAAACTTAAAAAAAATATATATTTGGCTGTAGTTTTGACAGTAAATACTTGGAATTTTTGCAATAAAAATTGGAAACTTGGAATGCATGCCTTAACCCTCCTATAAATAATGGCAGATTGTAAAGGGAGGGACATATCTGGGCTGCCTGCCTGCCTCTGTTTCCCATTGCTGCAGATCAGTACTTTGATCCCACCAATAGCCACAAGGATTATAACCAAGGCATGAGACTTATCAGTCAGGCAATAAAGTATAACTTCACATACCTTGTCAAAGTGAAGTATCCCAGGTCAGAATATGATTTATAACCAGAAGGATAACTTCAAAGTCTGGCATGTTTAAATTCCTTACATTTCTGCAGGATTGCAATCTCTCAGGCACATTGTTTATAAATGTTATAATTACATTTTTACACTAACCTTAAACTTCACAGATATTAGGCAGTAAAGAATTAAAAGAGGTACTCACAGAATAAAATAGCACATAATGGTCAGTTACAGACTCCTGTATCTGACTAGAGGTTACTCATTGCTGCAGATCCAGATCCCATTTGATGCTTCTTGGCTGCTTTGCTATGTACAATTATTTATTCATTTACTTATCTATTTGTTTATTTATTTATTTAATATTTTTGACCAGAGTAGAGTATTTATCCATACAGACCATTTTCAGGTTTGGCTTAGATAAGTAATAGTAACAGTAATTACAGTTAAGTGACTATATCTTCTTTCAGTAACATGAAGCACAAAATTCTTTGAAAACTATGCAAATACATACCATATTAGAAATAAGAAAAAAGTACAAATGGTTGAATCGATATAACAATGTGTGTGTGTGTGTGTTGTGGCTGTCCTGCTTCCTGTGGGGTGTAAACTGGACAAGGAACCATTCGGAAAAGCTGAACTCTGTAGTCATGGTTTTCCATAGGAAATACCTGTATGTGAGGTTTCTATGTGTGTTCCTATTGTGATTTCAACCCTCTTGTGTGACCATTGGAGTTAATATACATCAGATCAGGGAGTGTGGGCACAGCAAGGCAGCTAGCCCCTGCAAACAAAAATGCTTACATTAAATGTTTTCATTGGGTTGATAAGAGGGCTAGCCCCCTGCAAACAAAAACGCTTATGCTAAATATTTTCACTGGGTTGATAAGAGGCATAGCCCCCTGCAAACAAAAATGCTTACACTAAATGTTTTCATCTGGTTGATCAGAGGCTAGCCCCTGTAAACAAAAAAGCTTACACTAAATGTTTTCATTGGGTTGATAAGAGGGCTAGCCTCCTGCAAACAAAAATGCTTATGCTAAATATTTTCACTGGGTTAATAAGAGGCATAGCCCCCTGCAAACAAAAATGCTTCAATAAATGTTTTCATTGGGTTGATAAGTGTGCTAGCTCCCTGCAAACAAAAACGCTTATGCTAAATATTTTCACTGGGTTGACAAGAGGGATAGCCCCCTGAAAACAAAAATGCTTACAGTAAATATTTTCATTGGGTTAATAAAAGGGTTAGCCCCCTGCAAATAAAAATGTGTACTCAAATTATTTCATCCATTGATTTCCCAAACAGTTGCATTCAGTGAGTTGGTTCCTCATCAGGTAATAGTTTGAGTTACTGTGGAAATGATGTTGCAATACCAAGAAATTGGGAGTGAGATGGTGGAGGGAAAAGAAAAAGAAACTGGAATGTTTTATGTACTTCTTTCTAGACAGGAATTATCTTTTGACTCCTGGCATGAATTAGCTAGCAAGAAGACTTAATAGAACTGTGGGCCATATTGTTTGGGTGCATGTTATGTCATACCCCCCTGGTTAAAACACTGATAAGATGCCCTTTGGTTTGCCTAGGCATTCTTAAGCTAGCACTTTACTTCTATATCATCATTCTGATGACGGTTTGAAAAGATATGTGGACAAAAGCATTAAATAAATGCTTAAATAAATAAATAAATGCTTAAATAAATAAATAAATAATTGTGACCTCTCTATTTCTTAGGTGCCTTACCTTCAACTACTTCTAACCTTTTTCTACCACTCCATTTCAGGAAGGGTCAATTGTGTAACTGCTGCTTAACGGGGTCTATATTACGTAATCAAAAACCCATTTGATCGAACACTACAGCACCGACACACATAGCTCGAACCGCAAATACACCAAACCCAGTTAAACTGTGAAATTTCAAATCTCAAATCGTCATAGTCGGCCAACACCACCGCGCGCTCCATACTACTTACCCAAACATAATAAATAAAACACATACATACACTAACCAAACACTACTTCTAACCCTACACTAAACTTACATACATTACTATCTATGCACTTACTGTAACCCGCACCCTAACCCTAAGGTCTGTAATTATCGCACACTTTCCCTACAGACATATACCCAAACAAAACAAATAATCCACACACATAACTTAACAAAACCCTACTTCTAACCCTACACTAAACCTTACTATGCACTTACCTTAACCCACACCCTAACCCTAAGGTCCATAACTATCGCACACTTACCTTACAGAGCTATACAGCAGACTGGCCAAACATGAAACTTCGACATTTTGTGTGTCACGGTTTTGAATGTTCGCCGTTACCGTAGTTCACGCTATACGTGTTGCTCAATTCCGATTCGCTCAAATGGGTTTTCGATCTCATAATATAGACCTGCTCAACGTGTCTTAAACCTGAATGTAATGTTATGTATATATAACTTTGAAAATAATGTTATGTTTTGTAAAGTGTTTTATAATAAGTTAGTACTATATGTGCTAAATGCTGGTATTGCTTATGAATATAATCTGCTTGAAACTAGCATTTACTAAATGTTCAATGTGTATTATTATCTTGGAGGTTTTCTCCCCGGGCCTCCGCTGAAAATGGACATATATCCAGTCGGACTATCCCAGTCAACAAATGTAAAATAAATAAAAAAATAAATAAATAAAATAGTTCTTATTTGATCTGTTTTGATGCTGAGTAGTGTTTGTGCTTTGTTTATACTTTGTGTGTTTTCTTTCCAAAGATAAAAATATTAAGGTCCTTTCAGTTTTTTCTGTAAGAATCTTCTGCTCCTTGGCAAAGCAGTCACTGCACTTGTGAAATGCTGGCCCAGTTTTATGTTCCATAAATAAAAGTTTTATGAAAGATTATATGCCCAACATTTTTAATATAATGTTTCTAAATACATCATGTGTTTTGCTGTGCTGTCTTTATTTATATTGTCATTCATTCAGATTACACTTAGTTGAGGCTAAAAGAGTCATCCCAGTCTGTCTAACATTCATACTACTGAAAGAAAAAAGAAAAACAAGTGTTTTTGCAGGGGAGCAAGCCCCCTGCTCCCCCCATGGAGGGCTGTACAATCACACCCCTAATACTAGTTAGTTAGTGTCTTTCGGCTTTTCCCAGTTAGGGGTCGCCACAGTGGAACTCCGGTCTGCTAATGATTGGCAGTAGAGTTTTACGTGCTGGCTTGCCAGGCCTAACGCACAACCTTCAACGAAGGAACGCCCGTTCATGCATGTCGCCACACAGAAGATGCTCTAACTGAGAATCGAACGGGCAACGTCTAACTGTGAGGTGACAACGCTACCGCAGCACCACTACTGCAGTCTATTTTTCTATAATAGTTCCAAGATCGCACAACAGAGATGAAAAGAAAAATGCCCTTAATCCAACTTGTTTGATAACCTTGAACTAATCTCCCTTGCAAGCACTCAGCTATCAGCATACTTATATTAAGTACAGACACATAAATTCTCTGACAAATATACAATAAACATCCTACTCTGTAAACAGATACATCACTCAGCAGACTCAAATCTAAAACAAACACAGATGCATTTATTATTCACCTTCACAGGTTAAACTACATTTACATACCACATCATATATGGGACTCGATAAAGTCAGCCTACAATTTCTGTCTCAACAAAACATCATTTCAAACAAATAAAATGCAACCACTGTCTCAAACCCTCCTGAGATGTGAACCCCAGTTCTAGATAATTATACTAACTGCTACCTGATGCTGAAGAAGTGTAGGATTATCTCCTCTTTTCTTGTCCTATCTGCTGTCCTTCAATATGGAGTCTATTATACAGTTTCAATGTATGAGTCTGGACAATTTTTATGAGTCTGTATCTTTTTGCCTTATAGAAACATTGTTTAAATATGGTTTAAAAAGATCAAAAGTACAAGAATTAGTGAATTAGATGGAATTAGTGATATGTATCTGTAAGCGCCTGCATCTGAAAAAACTCGTCTGTGATATGAAGGAGGCACTCTGTATACAGTAATGAATGAATGAACAGTATTTTTGTTCTGAAAAATACATATATCATAATGCTGGAATATTTATCAACAAGGATATATTAACTGAGACTCAAACAGTAATTTGACTCTAATCAGAAATAATCAGACTGTTAGGTCCTGCAGTTGTTTTCACGTTGTTTGACTCACTACTGCAAATGACAGGTTGGGAGTAGCTGAGGATGTATATTATGTTATCGAACTTTTAAAAGTTTTAACGTCATATGGTCAAAACCATATGATCAAACTTTTAAAAGTTCGAAAAGTGGAAAAAAAAATAAACAACAGAAAAAAATAACCTGACCATTTTAAGCAGGGGGCAAGCCCCCTGCGCCCCCCACATCCCCCGCTCTTTAAATATACCAACTCTGAGATCGCACTACAGTGCAGGAAATGGAAATCTTCCCATTCTGCACTTTACAGAGATCTCCGTGGAAACATTCGAACTTTTAAAAGTTTGACCATATGGTGTCGACCATATGATGTTCAAACTTTTAAAAGTTTGATAACGTAATATGTACCCATAGCTGATAACTGGATATTCTAGTGTAAATTAACCATGATGCACACGGAGCCAAGTTAGCAGCCAGCAAGAGGGAACTGAGGAGAGAGAATGGAAGTAGCCAAAACCATAGATCACCAGGAAAGGATCAAGATTAGTCGTTGGTGAGGCACACAGTCACTCGGTCAACAAGGATGTTGATATACCATTGTACATCAGCACAGAGTAGGACCCATGTGAACAGACGCAAAAAATATTATATTTTTTTAAGAAAAACAGTCATGAGAACATCAAGACAGTTGTATGTTTGCCTTAACACATTAACTATAAGCACTAATAAATACCTGGAAACCAGAGCTAACTTAGTGCAAATTTTACTGCAGTGATCCTCAACTGCTGTGCCCAGCCAGTATGTGCATACACATTTTGGCTGTTTGTGAACTTATTCGGGTGCAGTATTTGACCTCTTTTATATTTTTGTCTATGGTAAAAAACAAATATAGATGCAAGCAGAGGTTATTGTTTAATGATATCTATTTTATCTTTAAGTTACCCACCTTAAAGCTATTTTACTCTTTTATGTCTGGAACTGACTATTCAGAGGAGATGTCTGCCTTGCCTACAAAGCCTCGAAAGTTCTAGGCCTATGTAAACTGCTACACATCCACAAAATTAATGCCACACTAAACAACCACTAAGGACAACTACACCAGGCATGAAAGCAGAGCTCCATGACATGTCTTAAGTATGAGCTGGGTGACTATATGGGCAGTCATAAGTACACCATCAGTCTTGCACTTCTAATCCTTATGGAAAGGGGCCAAAACTAAATGGGGGGGTCTGGTATCAATTCTTGTCTTGGTAAATTGATGGGATCATTGGCTAAGTTACAAATGGTCCACTGGCTCCACAGCCTAATACTAACCTATGAATCACATCCATAGCATTTTATATGAGGTTGACACTACAGTTGATATATTTGCTGCCTGTATTTATTGCAGTATTAATTTCCATTAGTATTTGTACTGAATAAAAAGATTCTAGCCTTCACAAGAACATCACTGTGGACCTGCTTAGCTTGGAACAGTGATGTGGTTAGATCCTTCAGTGGTGTCCTCCCCTAAGGGTGCCATGAGATCACCATCTGTATAACACAATAGTGCTGCTTATCTTACATCAACCCTCCATGTCTGGTTAGATGTTTGGCCTGTATTGCTTCCAAGGATGCAGAACTGATCAGTCCATTTTCACCTTCTAGTACTGGCTATGCTCAGCAGTCTCATCTGTTATCCTTGGTGTGGTGTATAAAGATATGATCATCTTTCTCTTGGAATGCTTTGGTCCTTTCTACTCCCGTAGTCTTTGACTTGGTCATACATAGGTCTTGGGGCTAGGATATAGTGGTTGCCACAATACAGAAACTAACCTTGGTCATGTGGGTATACTTGACCCAAGACGTACCTCACTGGAGTATGTGAAAAGAGACATAATGGATCTCTTGGAATATGTGTCACTGATAGGTATGAGCCTTGCATTGAGCAGCATTCTACTTTCACCAAGGATGATGCCACAATATGAACAAAAAAAATGATTGATTTTAATAACTAGCTTAGGTTCTGGTGTCACTCCAGGTGGCCTCCATTATCTGGCATCATGGGAGGACATGGTCAGCAGACCATGTTGTGGGCTACACCTGCCCCCCCCCCAGGCTTTTGGATATTGGCTAACATTTTATCTACCACCTTAAGGCCTTTTAAGGCAATGTCAAAAAGACAAAACTACCAACATAGTGAAAAAGACTCCAAGCAACCTTAAAATGTTGCTGCTCAATACTAGGATCAAAACAAACAAACAAAAAAAAAAACTCCACACTCTTCAAATCCTCCTCACTCTGGAGAATGTGGAACAGCTGTGACATTACCAAGACTTAATTTAAAGCCTTAGAAAGTACTCCAGCAGTACAAGGCTACAGTGCTTTACACATATTTAGACCAGCAATGGCACAGACCGGGGGCACAGGTGAAGGTGTCTTGAGCTATGCTAGCAGCCAACATACCTCTAGGTTGGTTAAACAGGACGACACCCTGAAGATCATCCACGTGCAAGTCACCATAGATAAGGTCCATCAACATATCATGGTTAGCAACAGATCACCACTTATGCCCTTATAGTCTCATGACTCTTACCTGAATCTAATAACGGTGCTCACCATCCAACCAAACACCCTATTCATGGGTGACTTTAACTACCTCTCTATAGACTGGGAAACTTACACTGCCTCAAACTTGCAGGCACAATGCTTCCTGGACTTTATTAACACAAACACCTGCATGCCCCTCACAGAGGATCAAACATACTGGTCTTGGCCATATTCTGACTAGTGAGGTCGGATCAAAAATTCTGTCTCCTTTGAAGTAAAAATCAACCTGGAAAACTCCCAGATATACCAGTAAGAGAGGCACTATTCTAAGGCAAACTTCTTCCTATTAAGTGACAATTTGTTAAAATTCAAAGCTCCCCTTAACCCCGAAAATACAACTATCTATGCAGAATTATTCAGAGTCACTATGAATGCTGCCATACCTACCAAAACAAACACTAAAAACAAACCCCACTAGTGGAATTCACAGCTTAACAGGGTATATAATAAAAGAATAAAACTCATGGCCAAAACCAGGAAGAGAAACTCCCTTAAAGCCAAATGTTCTCTTATAAAACTAAAGCAACTAGGAAGTCTAATTAAGTCCAATAGGCCAACTACAAGGTCAGGATAGTTTCATAGGCAAAGGACAATCACAAGGCCTCAGTTATGACCAGAACCTTAAAAGTAACACACACAGCAGTGTTATGAACTGATGGTGAGTGGCACCACCTTCACTGATCAGGGTAACATATCAAATCTACTATCTAATAAATTCATCTCAAACTTCACCTCTCACTTCCACTCATCTCCACCTGGTTAAATCCCCTCCAACATACTTCCCCCAGCTATTAGCAGGGACTAGGTGATCAAAACAATACCCTTGGTTCCCTCCTGAACAGTCTAAGACATGACCTATCAAGACCACTTGAGGCACTCTTCAACTACAGCTTCAAAACAGGCTACATTCTAAGTGAATGGAGGACTGCAACAGCCATTTCCTTTCGCAACAGTGGACCATCATCTGACCTAAGGAACTACAGACCCATCAGTTTGACATGCCTAATTTGCAAAGCCATGGAATGAATTATCAGGGAAATGATAAACACTGCCATTGGCAACCTACAGACACTGGACCCGTCCCAATTTGACTTTAAGGGAAGGTCATGCCTACTTAACCTGGCAATCTTCTTTGACAGGGTCACCAAGGCAATGGATGAGGGTAAAACAGTGCATACCTCATATCTTGACCTGGCAAAGGCATTCAATATCACTCAGGCATTGCTGGCAAGCTCTAGAAGAAGTCAGGATCAGTGAGACCACCTCCACCAAGAGACCGGTCACCAGTAGAGTACTACAAGGCTCTGTGCTGGGCCTGCTCCTGTTTGGCATCTACTTCTTGAAAGTCAAGGTTAACATTCAAGGCCTGTGGCTCACCTAGTTCACAGATGACTGTAAACTGGGAATTCTTATAGACCCCTCCACCCAAGACACCAACATCTTGCAAGAGGGTTTAACACAAATGACTGCTGCCAAAGCCATGGCCTAAAACTCAATAGCAAACAATGCACTATAATGCCTTTTGGGAAACTGTCAATAAAGTTAATTACTCCATTGATAGAATACTCAAGAGACAAAGTAGTAAGGGACCTGGGAATATATGTAGACAACAATATGGCCTATGAACAACATGTAGCTAAGATAGTAAGAAAATCAATCTATGTCACCCAACTTACAGGTAAGGGTATGGCATCCAGGTCAAAAGAAGTTATACTGCCACTCTACTCTGCCCTTATCAGACATATCATTGTGTATAATGCCCCCTTTGACATGTACGTAACTAGTACAACATACAACAGCTGGAACACCCACAAAAGTTTCTTACTAGGGTATTCTGCAGTTTGAGCTTTTTTACCATTAGGCTGCTTGACTCCGGAGCTTCCTCTCACACTGGTCAAGGAAATCCAAGGATGGCACAGTGGTGCACCAGTAACATTGTCACCTCACAGCAAGAGGTTCTCTGGTTCGATTCTTGGCTTGAGTTCTGTGCAAAGACTGTATGTCCTCCCTGCATTCATGTGGGTTTCCTCTGGGTGCTCTGGTTTCCTCCCACATTGCAAAGACACGCATCTGGATCATTTCTCCCTAGGCCTCTGCTGAAAACTGGCTTTGTTCCAAGTTGGACTTCCTGGTAAACAAATGTTAAATAAATAAAATAAATAAATACCCCATACTATCAGATTTCAAAAGAGCCACAAAACCCATCTGTGTGATCTTGCTTACATGTCTGACAATTTACAGTACAATGTTTTATTAGTCTATGTTATGAAATCTTTTCTTCAGCCAGCTTTATCTGTTTATTTAGTTATTATTCGTTTTTAATTAATTTACTTTTATATACTACTTTTTGGTCTAAATGTAATTCATAAGTTCATTGTGTACCACTGGGCTAACCACCGGGGCTTTTTTATTCTCAGCTATGCATCCCAAATCTCTGACAAATTTTGGTACCCTTGATAATTGTAAGCAGGGGCCTGGGAGATGAAACATTTACAAGTAGGGTCCTAGGAGAGGAACCATTTATAGGCTGCCTGTGTTCATAAGAGACATAGGTGCCAGACCAGGGATGAATTTCCTGTTCCCCACACAACTGTCCATGTTACACCTGAATTCAGTTAGGGAGGAGCTCTGCTTCACATGGATGGGGAGCCTGTTCTATAGACAGTGTGGCCTATGGGATATATAATTGTTTCTTCAGTGTGGTCTGAACATGCCTTATATGGCAGGCATAGATCTCCTCTCAACACCCTGTAGGAGACAGAATACAGGCATATGCCTTTAAGGCAGTATGCAGAGGTCATGTTATTTATGCACTGTAGTCTTTTAGAGTGTAACTCTGTGGACTCTCCATTTGTTGGATGTGCCTGGTTAAGTACATACCAACGGGAGCATTGTATTCAGTAATAGGTCTGGTGCTGTATACAGTGGAACAATGACTGCACTGGCCCTTTATTTAGGTATTCCTCCCTAGATTGTTAGTGTTTTGCTTTTTTGTGTTTTTAGTTTTATCGTCATAGTGCTTGGTTAAAAAACAACTAAGTTAACCTGAATTTGAATAAACTTGAATATCTGGCCTGGAATGTAACTTTCTCTTCATAAATAATACTGTTAGTGCAGTACTGATGGTTATATGTACTGGACTGTGATAATCACAGGTTCATAGATACTTACTAGGCTATTCATCTATGAGGATCTTAGGAAGTCTAGCCTTTGATTCCCACAACAGTTTTTAAACATTATATTTTGCATAACCCAAAAATAGGCCAAAGAAGATATGTTTGGACGTATAAGTTTCTTCTCTCCATAAAGGACAGGGGTGCTAAACTGGAAGTTATTTTGCAGCTATTGATACATTCATCCAAATTACATTTGAATAGAGCAAGAGAAAGACTTTGCTTTACTTGGAATGGAAGACACTTCCATAGAAGCAGTATTTTCTGTGACACATATCTATCATTCCAACAAATTCTGTTTATTTTGCAAGACTGTGTTCCCTTGAGTGGGTGTTTAAGATACCATTGGAACTGCAACTGTGTAATAGGTTTGACAGATTAGAGAAGTGTTAGATCTATATGGAAGGCAGTGGTTGCTTGTAGCCTCTACTCTACTGAGAAGACAGACAAGACTTTGAGATGGTCTGCATTGTACTTATGATTTATGCAACTCAATTTTTTAGTGAGAAAATGGTGTGGTCATAGTGTTTGTGCAGGTACATACAAACAGGGGCATTATTCCCAGTGATGGCCCTAATGAGTGATGACTACAGGGGAACAATGACTTCCCCGCACCTGGATGCAATACCATTAGATATGAGTTGTGCAATGAAAAAGGGCTTCTTGACAACAGTGGGTATGTGGTGATCAAAGGACAGTTTCATTGACATATGTTCCCAGATCTCTAATTATGGAATCAGTTTTCAGGGGTGTGTTGTCAATTTAATAGTGGGAGTCCTACCTGCTGAAGGATATGATTACACTCTTCTTGGCATTTAGTTTTAGTCCATGGTTTTGACACCAGCTATTTGTTTGGGACAGGTCCTCTTGGAGGATCTTGGAGTCCTCTGAGGAGTTTATGATCACTCCAAGTTTGTAGTTATCTGCAGCCTTGGAAAAACCACAAACCCTTAACATTAACTTTAACCTCCAAGAAGTAAATGCCAAAGAAGACTAGCCCCAGGATTAAACCCTGGGTACACCACTAGTGAGAAGTCTATTGGAGGATGTAGAGACTCCCACCCTAAATGTATGGGTTCTATTTGTGAACCACTGTGCTATCCAGTAAGTAGCACAGGGGTTGTCATTTGGCCTGCAAAGTTTATCTACAATACCTGTGTGTGGGATGGTGCTGAGTACCTTTGTGATGTCTAGATATGTGATGTGCACTGTTTTGCCCTTGTCCATTGGTTCAGTAACTTTTCAAAGAAGTTTGCCAGGTTAAGTACGCAGGATTGCCCTTGATGAATTTGAACTGTGTTGGGCCACAGAGTGCCATTTGTTTAGTCGACAGTGTTCTTGGCCAACATCTGTTTAGTTGACTGCATTTAGCTGACAATACAGATGATTGACTAGTTTGTGAGATCACACAATTTTGGGGAAGAGACATATTCCCCTTTTCCCAATTTTGTGCTAGCTCACAGTTAGTATTTCTAATTAGAAAGGGGTGTGTGGGGGAAGCTCCCCATGTAAAAAAAATATTTTTTCTTTTTTTTTTTTTGATTTTAGGTTTGCATGTATAGAGGTTGTTTCTCTGTGCATGCTTAGTATGGCATCAACGTTTCCATTTTTCAAGGTATTGTGGTTTGCTTTTCTGATGACGACCTTCATTTTTGTTGACCAAACAAAGGTAAACTGGGTCAAGAGTCTATAGATTACCTATATCCTTATATATTAATTCCACAATGATCATTTCCATAGCCTTATAGATGACACAGGTCAGGCATAGGGGTCCACCACCCAAGCTGCTAAATGATCTCAGGTATTTGGGTCACATTCAGAGCTCCATTCCTCTACACAACAGAACCAGGCTTTACTATTTTTCTTTTCTTCATTTAAAATATGGTTCTGTGGAAAGCTATGTCCTTTTACTGTTTATATCTGTCTTCTATTATGATGAATTTCTGCATAGCAGCATAGTTATTTAATACTGAAGACCTTTTATACTGTATTCATTATGATCTGCTTTATATTAAATATAATCTGTGTCTTGACAAATAAATATTCTCACTGACCCTCAGAACAGTGCAGATGACTGACTGTGCTTCATATTTTATATGATTTTGTATTCTTAACAATCATTTGGCTTCTCTAGAGTACGTTCACCCTTTCTGCTTTTATTTAATTTTAATTTTATTTTCATTACCTGCTAACTTGAAATGCCCCACTACTACCATTTTTGTTTATTTTGCCTGACCTCTTGTCTGGTCGACAACCTCCCTTTATTTTGCGGCTCTTCTGTTCTCCCCTTCTGCCCTATAACCCTTTGTCCCACAGCAGCTCCAATCTGCAGGACTGTTGGAAGGTGAGGATTGAGTGGAAAAGCAGCAGGTTATCATACTGTACTTGTGACAATAGTTCACTTTTGCACCTTGAATTAGGTGTGTATAGTGTGTAATGCTATACTATGCATGCATGCATTCCCACCTGTGCTCCTACATGAGGCATATTGTATACACATCCCTTTTGAAGTTCAGATCAGTACTTCTACCAACCTTTACTAGGGGTCAAGTTTGGCCATGCCAGACTTCTGTCCTCTCTCTTATGAGGATGGCAAAACAGGCATGTGCTAGTGGTCACACACACACACACACACACACACACACACACACACACACACACACACACACACACACACACACACACACACACACAGTACATTCTTCATTAGGCGTCAGAACTCTCACATCTCTTAATTTCCATTTAACATTCTGCTAGGAAATTATGGCATTGATAAAATATGTTGTGAGTTTTGTTTGGGTATTCTAATCCAATGCCCGATTAGGGGTTTACTGGGGTAGCTTATAATAATATTCATGAATCTATGTTTAAAATACTGAGAATTAGGGCTGATAAATTTTCTTTAATGCTGTAGGGTCCTTTGAAGTACTGAATATTCTAATTTTGAGTCTGCGGAGAAAAATCAAATTTTTCTATGCTGTTCTTACAGAAATTTCTGTGCAGATTTCTATATGGATATCCCAGGATGTACAAACTACTGACATTGTAAAATACTGCCATCTTATATTTGTACAACATTCAGTAGTATGTGGCACGTCAATAAGTCCTAGTACAAAAAGTGATTCTTTGCAGTACGAGATGAACACCTGAAGCACTACATTAAATGCAAACATTCTACTTCTGTAATCTGCCTAGATGCTACTTCATTAAATATTCTCAAACAACGTCAAAGCAATAACAAGCAAAACACAGACTGCATGTTTGATCACATATATATTACATATATATATGTACAGTATATCGATGATTTGCTTAAATGTGAAAGATTCACAAAGGACTAAATGTGTTTTACTGTAATGTGACTTTAGTGAACATATTGCATGACTTTAAAAGTAGAATGTCCTTTTTTCTTATGCTGTTTATGAGAAAGATTTACAAACAGAATGGAAGTCATGAGAATATGAAATGAATGTGCTATTGACTCAAATTGAAATGTATATAAAATCCATTGATTATTTTTAATGAAATAAAAAAAAAATCATAAAATCTGAAAATGAATTATGTGCTAGTAAAAAACAATATTGAGATTTAGTCATTAAATCTATAAATGACAGCTGGTGAAATCTCACAGTCAGTTGACTGTGGGAACAGAATAAACCACATTTATTCCATTAGGAGGCAGTAGTTCTTTCTGGAAAAGATAATATTACAATCAATAATGTGGATATACAAGGGATGGGGAAGAATGTTACAGGTACTAGTGGGAAATAATTCAGTCAATTCAGAAGTCAGGAATGATCGAATGGAGGACTGAGCAGCTTGTATGCAGCAAAGTATTACAGATACTGACATTGTACACAGTACATCAGCTAGGAACACAAAGGGAAAAAAATATGTATGTTAGGCTTTCTTGATTGTCTGTTGCATTTCCTGTGATATCCAAAAAACAGAATGGAAATAGACAGAAAGGTAGCTTTTCTGTCACCCATTCAGGGAGAATATAACACCCATACCATCACCTGCCTCTGTGTTGCCAACCTCTCTCAAACACTGTCTGCCCTCTTACCATGAACATTCCTTATGCATCTCTTAGCATGAATATTTCCCAGACAGACATGATGCAAGCTAGAATACTTTTGATTTTAGCTTCCTAGTCATCTAGCTACATTTTGACTAGAATGCTGGCAGTTACCTTTCTATCTCTTCAATATTGCTTCTAGGAGTAAACAATACAAGCAGTTTAATTTGTGCTGCACTTTCCCCCAATACAATAGTTCATCCTCTGACACATGCTTTGTCCTATTCAGGGTCATATGGGAGCTGCAGGCTGTGGGCAAGCAACAGGCATAAGACAGAGAACCAGTCTTTGACAACATACCACATCCCTCACAGAATGCACATACACAATCTCACATAATTTAGGTGCTCACTGTTTTATGTATCAGTAGGTCTTTTGGGTTACAGGATAGCCTAAGCACAAAGCAAAAGCTCACATGGACACATAGGGGACCTGTATATTCTGCAGAGAAAACACCCGAAATGGGAACTGAGCCACAGGACCAAGACCTGTAAGGCAACAATGCTATTTGCTGTGCCACCTGCTTCTAATAGAAACATATTTAAATTAACCAATTGATTACAACAGCAACTAGAATATAGATTATATAATAACTGTAAATGCTGCCACGAATTACAGGAAAAATGTACGAGGAAATATAAATGTCTCCATAAAGGACACAAGAGATACAGTCAGCTCTTTTGGGACAAGAACATTAAATGAACGTGATATGTTGTTTACAAAAGATAATAATGAAATATGTGCTTAGAACCATCTCATCTGCTTACTACTGCTTTTGGAAGCATACATAACAACACAAAGAGAACACTTCTGCTGAACAAAGTTCCAATTAAAAGCAAAATGAAAATCAGGGTAAAGGCATTTAATGCTCAGTAAAGAACCACTGTATCTCTGTGCCAAGTCATTATAAGTTCCCTGTGTAGCACAAGTAAAGCAGAAATGATATCAACAGATGTATTCACAAACAATTTTTACATGATGTTACAATATACTCAACACATCTTTTGTTCTGGCCACAGTACTGAAACTGCACTATACACATTTCTAAATCCATTGGGCAGTACAATGATGCAGTGGTTAGTGTTGTCGCCTCACAGCAAGAGGTTTTCTGGTTTGATTCTTGGCTGGGGTGCCTTCTGTGCTGGGTCTGCATGTCCTCCCTGTGTTTCCTCTGGGTAATCCATTTTCTTCCCACATTCTAAAGACATGTGTCTGGAGTGATTCTCCCTGGTACTCTGCTGAAAATGGGCTCTGTCCCAGTCAGTCTTTCCCCGTAAACAAATGTTTAAAAATAAAGAAACACAATAAAACATCTCAAAAAATGAACTATTCCTCATAGCTTCAATCTTTCTCTGTCTGTCTGAAGCAGTTTCATGTGATCTATGCCTTAGCAGGCTGATAACATCAATAAAAACACCATAGACTAATTCTAATGCCATCTTGCTCAGAGATAAACTGTATGGTGGCACTATACCAACTTATTCCTTCGGATCAGCAACAGTGGATGCATCACAAGGATCCATCCTTGGGCAATTACTATTCAATGTATTCTAAATAATATGTACAAAGCAACAGACAAGCCGACATTTGTATAATATGTTGAAGATTCCATGATTCTACTTTAATACGTACTGCGAACAGTTTAGCTCAACTGGAAAAGCTTACAAAGTGTTTTCATTAAAACAGAAACATCTGAAGTAATCCTAAATTACACACACACACACACACACACACACACACACACACACACACACACACATACACACACACACACACACACACGTTATTTCATTCAGATATTCAGGAAGCACAGATAAAGAACCTATACAACTCTATATGACTAAGTGAACAAGTCGCTCACATTAAACTTCTAGGAGTCCTATTAATCAAAATATTAGTTTTACCAAACACAGTGCCTATGTCATATGCAAAACTAATCAATAGCTAAGCATGCTCTACAAATCACTAGTATTCCACACAAAACAGACCCTACTGGATAAAGCACATACTTTATAGGTTCATAGGTTCATAGGTTGGTACTAGGCTATCAGCCCTAGGGCCTATACAAGCCTAGCCATAACAATTCCCTGGCTATTTCTTCCCACACTATTTACTTCCCTGGACCCCTGTTTAGCAGGGCGACTGACATGATCCCCGGGGTGAATTTCCTTTCTCCCATCCAATCGTCAAGGTTCCTTTTGAAGAGGACCAAAGAGGCACTCTGCTTGACATGTATTGGCAATCTATTCCAAAGTCTGGGGAGTCTCTGGGTCAGGAACATATCCCTCCAGCATGTTTTGTTTATTGTGATGACAAGGTTTAGATCTCTGGAGCATGTGGCTCTGAGAGATTGGGATTTCTTTAAGTGTAGCATGTCCAACAGCTCTGGGTTTGACATGGCCTTGTATGTTAAGCAAAGATCGCCTCTGAGTAGACGATATGCGACAGAGTATAGCTGAAGTTTTTTAAGGCGGTCAGTGTAGGGCATCTGCTTTAGGCCTGTGATTCTTTTAGTGAGGTATTTCTGTGGCCTTTCCAGTTGTTGCAGATGTCTTGAGAGGTACATACCAAACGGGGCATTTTATTCTATAATGGGTCTAATGAGGGATGAGTACAGTGGGACAATGACCTCCTTTTTTCTGGATGAAAAGCCCTTAGTGATGAGGTGTGCCACATAGAAGGATTTCCTGACTGTTGTGGCGATGTGGTTATCAAAGGTGAGACCACTGTCCACCTGTGTCCCTAAGTCTCTTATCAAACTTTCGGTGTTTAGCGTACTGCCACCTATATGGTAATTCACGGATACATGTTTTTTCCCAAAGGGGATAACTATATATTTCTTGTCATTGAGCTTGAGCCCATGGCTCTGGCACCAGGCATCTGTTTCTGTAAGGCCCTTTTGTAGAGTATCCACATCATTTGGGGATTCAATAATGGCTCCCAGTTTGCCGTCATCTGCAAATTTTGTTATCCAGAGTCCCTTAGTGTTGGCCTGTACTTCAGAGAAGTAGATGCCAAACAAGAGCGGTCCCAGGACTGAACCCTGAGGTACTCCACTTGTCACTTGTCTGGAGCTGGATTTGGAGTTGGCTACTTTTACAGTCTGGGTTCTATCTGTAAGCCAGTTAGCAACCCATTGGGTGACGTAGGGATTAATGCCCAGTTTAGTAAGTTTATCTATGATTCCAGAGTGGGGGATGGTGTCAAAGGCTTTGGCAAGGTCTAGATAGGCTGTGTGGACCACCTTACCCTTGTCTATGGCTGTGGAGACTGATTTGAAGAAGTCAATCAAGTTCAGGAGACAAGATCGGCCCTTCACGAACCCAAACTGGGTGGGGTCCAGTGTTTGAAGGTTGCCAATGTCTTTGTTTATAAGTTCCATGATAATACGCTCCATGGCCTTGCAGATAAGGCTTGTCAGACTGATGGGACAGTAGTTTCCGGGATCCAAGGTGGATCCCCCCTTGTGGAGTGGGATAACTGTAGCTGTGCGCCACTCAGTGGGCACGAAACCTGAAGTGAGGCTATGATTAAACAGGACACTTAGGTGAGGTGCCAGTTCATATTGTAGTTCATCTTTACTACTTTACTGCTTCAAAGTCTGTTGTATTCATCCCCGATCCTAACAGACCTTCTAAAATATTCATTCAACAAACTAATACAAGCATGCAACACAATTACAGAATTTACCCAACAAAACTAATAAATGCACACTATTTATAACATCTAGTGGCTAGAATTGCATCACACTATAACTCTTACCCAACTAAAGACAGCACACAGCATTCTTTATAACCTATCTCGATGTCTGTCTATATCCTACAAACTCTAAAAATATATTTCCCCTAGATATCTAAACTCACAATATCAAAACCAGGTAGCCACCAAAAAACCAAAACAAAGACTCACTTTATTAAATCTATATTGTCACTGTGGAATTCAGTTCTCTGACTTTGATTTTGATGCAGAGGGGTCTGGGTTCAATCCTTGGTAAGGGTATGAATTTTCCCTAATGTTGCATCACAGCTCATGTGGTGTAGTGGTAGTTGCTCTGACTGCAGTGCACAAGGTCTAGGGTTTGAGACTTGGCGATGCTGATTATTTTCCCCACTCAGGTTTTATTGATAAACTCACCAAACTAGGCATCAACCCCTATATCACTAGGTGGGTTGCAAATTGGCTCACAGATAGAACCTACAGTGTCAAAGTAGCAGACTCCAAGTCAGACTGCCTACCAGTCATGAGTGGAGTCCCACAGGGATCGGTCCTGGGTCCTCTCCTGTTTGGTATCTACTTCTCAGAAGTCTAGGCCAACACGGAGGGACTGTGGCTGACCAAATTCACAGATGACTGCAAGCTGGGAGCCATTATTAACTCCCCAAGTGATGTACACGTCTTGAAAGGCCTCACTGAGACCAATGACTGGTGTCAAAACCATGGCCTTAAGCTTAATGCCAAAAAATGTCTTCATCCCGTTTGGGAAAAACTAATTTCCCACTAATTGCTACATCGATGGGAGCCCACTGAACACTGAAGGCGTTATAAGAGATCTGGGGACACAGGTTGACAGCAACCTCTCCTTCAACCACCACATTGCCACTGTGGTCAGAAAGTCCTTCTATGTGGCACATCTCATTACCAAGGGTTTTGCATCCAGGAAGAAAGAGGTCATCATCTCTCTCTACTCTTCCCTCATTAGGCCAATCATCGAGTATAATAATGCCCCATTTGGCATGTACCTCACTAGACACATGCAACAGCTGGAAAGTCCACAAAAGTACCCCACATAGAGGATCCTGGGCCTTAAACACATGTCCTACATGAACAGACTCAAAAAACCCCAGCTATTTTCTGTTTCATATTGTCTACTAAGAGGCGATCTCTGCTTGACTTGCAAAGCCATGTCTGACCCAGCTCTGTTAGAAATGCTGTATTTAAAGAAATCTAAATCCCTCCGCACCACATGCTCCAGACACCTCAACCTCATTACCACAATCAACAGAACATACTGGAGGGATAGGTTCATAACCCAGAGACTGCCCATGCACTGGAATAGACTTCCCATACATGTCAAGCAGTGTACCTCATTGGCCCTCTTCATGAGAAATCTTAACGAGTAGATGGGGAATAGAAAGTTCACCCGGGAATCACTGCAGTGGCTCTACTTGATAGAGGCACTGGGAACTAACTTCAGGCGGCACAATGCCAGGGCACTTCTATGGGCTAGGCTTATAAAGGCTCCAGGGCCATTAGCCTAGTACACACCTATGAACCTATGAGATCAAAGCACTGAGTTCAGTCATGACATGTTCTCCAAACAGCTAAGAAGACATCTAATATCTCTGTGGACAGGTTAATTTAACCAAACATAAAACTAACTCTGCCATTCTCACAGACATGTACTCCCAACTCACTCACGTACCCTTCCAAACTAACACCACCATTTTCAGGGAAAAAAACCCCATCTTTATTTCCTCCTATTCCTATCACTAATTCTATTCACTGGCTACAGTCCCCAACCTTTTTCCAATTTCGCCAAAGAGACAACACCCCTAAGAATGCACTTTACCTTCCCTCTCATCATTAATGCCTTCCTTGCAGTCTTGTGTCTGTCTGTAACTGTAAGGTTATTCATTTACACAGTAATAACATGTTTCACATCAGCATTTCTTGTGGTGAACATGTAAAATTGGTCTCATGGAATTAGAGTAGGTTAAACTGATATCTAAATAGTCTATTGCATTAACTGCCAACTAAAACCAATGTAAAGGTTTTGTAGTATTGGAGCTTTTCTCACTAGGCATCCTCTCAAAATGAACTTCTGGCTTAGTTGATTGGCCCAGTCAACAAATGACAATAACTAACTAACTAACTAACTAACTAAATAAATAAATAAATAATGCTGGTGACAAAAATGGCATGTGGTGCAGAAAATTTGTAAAAACACAATGAAATCTCTTGTTGGGAAGATAAATAAGTAAATTGTATAGATTCTGACTTTGTTCTGAGAAGAAACATCTATAACATTTGTGGTGTAGCACAAAGAAATAGCCATGTTCTGTGTCTCAGATCAATATATTTATCAATTCCTTAAAGTTATGAGGCTTGGCTTACTAATGTTACAAGGACTCAAAAGTCTAGGTACTATTCATTATTTTTGCCCTAGTTTTTCAACACAATGATATTGTGGGTCTACAAATGAACATTTTGGTAGGGATCAAATTACAAATATGCACACACACACACACACACACACACACACACACACACACACACACACACACACACACACACACACACACGCACATGTATACAGAAACACATGAAAGCCCACTGCTTAGGCACTGCTCGAACCATAGAAATACAAGGATGATATAATATTAGCTGGGGAGTAATTTTAAAGACCAAATGTAGATTACCTGTTGGGGCAGTTCTGTGCACTGTAAGGGCAACACTTCATGAACTGCTGCCCTGTATGCAGGAGGGTCAAGGCCTGAGTTTAAAACTAAATGTTTTACAAAGACTTTTGCAAAATTAAATAAAGGCTCATAGCATTGATGGTTGTCAGTTATTCTGGATGAGACCTTTGGTTTGCTTATACAATAATCCTGTCACTGTGCAGTCTGATATTATAACAGGAGTCTGCACTCACTGATTTAAATCAAATATCAGGACAGAACTGTGAGTGGCTGTAAGATCATGATCTGTCACAAGCTGGAAAATATTGATGGGAAATATTAACAAGTTGTATTATAGCCATTCTTGGAATGTCCATACACATACACTGAACTGCCAGTTCTGTGCAGCTATATTATAAAATTCACATCAGTTTTATTTATTTATTTATTTATTTTTTGCTAATGCTAACTTCAGGCTCCCCAGTGACTTGCCCTTATCATTCCATCTCTTGAGTTCCCAAAACCTGGTGTCCCTTGGATTTACACATACCAGGAGGATCTCCTTACTGGGAGAAACCATACATGGTCCGTCCACCAAACCATGTGTGGACCAACATGGGTTGTGAGGCACCAGGCTCCAACAGTGGAACGGAGATTGATTGGGGAACCACAGAATTGTGGCCTACAGGGATTTGTATATAGTCCTAAATCCCTTCACACAGTGTGCTAACACCATCAATGTATTAAAGCTGGTTGGCAATACGGAGTAGCCCTGAGCATGTGCCCCCAGGTGAATAGGGTGGTCACCCCTTTTCTCTACTCGTGTGTATCAACCTAGCAATCATCTTCAATTCTTCTTTGGCCTCTGCTGAAGCTCGGAGAAAACCCTCAGGTTAGGCATACCTCTCCTCTCTCTCTCTCTCTCTCTCTCACCCTCCAGTGCTCAAGCTGATATGGACTTGCTCCATAGTCAGAGCTTTATCACTTTATGTCACCAATGACACATTTACATCAGTGCAAGATTGTTTTGTGGAATGAAAATGTAGCTGTCCAGTTCAAGGAGGAAAAATGTGGTTCAACAGTCTTGAATGGCAATTATTGATGGGAGTGGGGATGTGCATATGGTGGATACACAGTGGTAAATTCCAGGGAAATTCAAAATTTATAATTGAAAGCATCCTTTTAAACAGAGGTACAGACATTGCTAGTTTTTTAAGGATGTAGTCAGGCCCGCGGATAAAGGCGGACCAATAGTGGTATTAGATAGGACCTGGTACGTGTTTAAAATGCAGGCATTGCTAAATGATGAGTTATTCTATGAGAAATTAACTCGCATTCAAGTCAACACAATTATACATGATGTGCAGATTTTACTTAAATGTATGTTTGATATGAATCTTTTTGATAGTCATCTTTTGGAATATTTTTATATAAATAAACCTACTGTTCCTGTTATACAAGGTCTCCCGAAGGTACACAAAGATGAGTCTGATCCACCACTTAGACCTCTTGTTTCTGGTAGAAATTGGTGCACTGAGACTATCTCTATATATATAGAAAAACATTTGAGACCGGGTATTAATAAATTAACACATGTATTAAGGGACACCGAACATTTTCTTAGAGACTTGTATGAATATGTCTTTAATAGTTTGAATGATGATGTGGTTTTTGTTACTATGGATGTGGTGTCTTTATTTACTGTTATACCCAATTTAGATGGCCTTAATAAGGTGACTCAATTTTTGCAGCGGTTTACAAATTACACCCCTAACAAGGTTCAATTGTTGGTGAAACTGTAGGAGATTGTGCTTGAGCACAATATCTTTGCTTTTGGTGAGCAAATATATAAGCAATGCAATGGCGTGGCTATGGGCACTTCTTGTGCCAATAGCTACGCCAATGCTGTTATGGTCGTTTGGGAGTATAACCATATATTTAATGGGCCATTCAATGAACATGTTTTGTTTTTTCGTAGATTTGTGGATGACCTATTTATTTTGTGGAAGGAAGACCTTGATATATTTGCTTCTTTTATGGAATATGTGAATAGTAGTACCTGTTATTTGAAGTTTACATCTCACTTCTCAGAATTAGAGGTGGATTTCTTGGATGTTTCTGTTATTAAGGATGAAACTGGTGTTATCTATACTAAGTTGCAGAGGAAAGACTGTCGTGAATCATTTATTACATAGGGACAGTCTTCATCCTCCTTATGTTTTTAGAAGTGTGGCTTCTAACCAGTTTTATAGAGCTTCAAGATTAAATGCTAGGGATAGTGATTTTATTGGTGAAGTTGATAACGTGAAGATGAGTTTGAAGGAGAGAGGTTATGAGGAATATCTTATCCAAAACAACGCGGTTAAGGTTTTTGATAAAAGGTGAATGAAGCTAGACCATATTTTTCTACAGGTAATAGTGAGTTTATTAGGAGGCGAGAAAGTAAGTATAACACTGGTTTGAGGTTTAAAATTACTTATAATAGTGATGCAGATTGTTACAAGGATGTCATTAAAAAACACTGGGGTGTCCTTAGAACTGATAATGATATCTCTAGGCACATACCTGAAGTGCCGTGTTTTTTATATAAGAACAGTAGGTCACTGAGAAGTAGGTTGTGTTACCCAAAGGATGCAAGTAGGAATTCTCATTTAGTTGGAACTAAACCATGTGGTCATTGCAACTGGTGTGTATATATTGACAGCAGTTGCAAATTTGAACATCCTGACCAAAGTAGATGTTTTAATTTCACAACAGCAGCTACATGTGATACCTCACATATTGTTTATTTAGATCACTGCATTGTATGCAAAAAGGTTGACATTGGTAAGACTGACCGTCCCTTCAGAGAACGCATAAGAGAACATATCTACCATATGAATAAAGGTAATGTGGTTAGTGCATTGGCGAAGCATGTTTTGAGTACTGACTCTAGTCATGGTTTTAAATTTTTAGTAATTGCTAGGGTTTATGAGAATGTGAGGCAGGGTGATATACGTGCTAAGACCGAGGATTTGGAATCCTCATAGATAGTGAGGTTTATGGCTGATGTAGGACATGGGCTTAATGAATCAGTTCCATTAGTACCCAAATTAAAGAAGAGACCCCTAAGAAGGTAGTTATTAGTATTGAAGTATAGTTTTAGTATGCATTATTTATGTATGTTTTTTAAATTAAATTTATATGTCTTTTATATGTGTTGTGCCTTTAAATTTGTGGTTTTAAATTTGAATTTATATCATGTGACATTTGATGCATAAATAGGGGTGTGTTTGTTAGTGCTTTTGTAATACACCTGATGATGCCTGTTTGGTGAAAGAGCTTGTGTTTTGTTGCACTGCAGTAAAAGTTTTGAACTGGATATATCAGCTGTCTCTGTGTCTTCCTATTTGTTTGTTGCTGGAATTTTTACTTTGGACACAGTAAGTGAGCCTTTTATAGTGGTAGTAGTTTTTGTAGTTTTAAAGGATGTAACATTGTTAATCTAAGAAACTGTCAATATTACTGTAGGAAATGCAGGAACTTGGACAGCTGGGAAGTGGGAACCCAAAGTGTCACACTAAGGATATCTTGTTGCAGAAAAGAAAAGGAAAACTAAGCAGGATAGATGGAATTTTTTATCACTAAATTCTTTTGAAAAATTTGAAAATATCAAAATAATAAATACAGAATAAACTTGTGAATAAAACTACACAGTATAACACATATCAGTCACTAATAACCATTGAATAGAACACAGCAGTCCAGGAGTACATTCAGTAAGTTAATTAAGAAAAAGACGAAAAAAGTTGTACTAAAATGTGCCAGCATTTTTTCTGTTTAAGTAAAAATATGTGCAAAAAGGAGATAAAATTAATAAAAAGTGAGCATTAACAGAAAACAAATTAGAGTAATCTAGAATGGGTTTTATTGTATTGTGAAAATGTACTTTCAGTCTGCAAAATTATATTTTTCTTGATTTCTTGGTTTAGACCACACCAAACACCTGCTAACATTACTGGAGACCTCACTGAGATTGGAGGATGGGCAGACTCCAGAACAATTCAACACAAGTCTGAGTAGAAGTAGTAGTAATAGGAGGAGGAATCTGTGGGTAGAGAAATAATTATTTTAATAGAATTAAACTGCATTCCGCATTACAACCAATAGCTGTTTTTCTTTATTTGCTTGACAGATTTTGGTAGATTATTTACCTACTAATGTCATCTGGGTCCTTTCTGATGTTTGGACACTATGGCTAGCCCACAGTATCATTGTAAAAAGGTTTGGATATTAGGAGATATAGAAATCCAAACTGGATGCATAAACCATTTTTCTGTGTTAGTGTGCAAAAAGCTCACTTTCAATTGTCAAAGAATAGATTTTATTATTTTAAGATGAGAAACTTGGTGGACAGGCACTCACCAATGACTCTAGTGGAATGAATGGGTCTGCTAAGTTGGGAATATTCCAGTATCTTTTAGTGATACTTAAATGTTGGCCTGGTGTACAGAAATTCACTGGGTGACTGAGGATTGATTATATTACAGAATTATCGTAATCTGAGGGACTGGTTGTGGTTGTTAAAATCACTAAAACCTACACTTGATATTGTCTTGTATTTCTGCAGAGGTGGCTGGGCCTATATGCAGTGGGAAACTGTAACTGGAGGATAGACAGTTTTCTTTCTTACTGAAAAATTCCAGTTGCATTTTGTAGATAATGACCCTCTTCAATTCAGGGAATGTCACTGGAGCAATGGGCTGGGCACCCACAGTGTCATTAAGCCACATGGTTGTGAGCCTTATATCAGAGCTTTTGGGTCTGCGATTCATTTCTGACATCTGGACACTGTCTGTCCCATGTTAAAGTGCTCTAGAGTGGTAGAGGGTCAAGTGAAAGCTGATGAACTGAACATCTTCTGGTTGCTTCATTCTAGATTAAAGGTGGGACTGAGTCTGTCTGCTTAATCTGTATGCAGGGCAAGGACACAACATTATAATGACTCCATAAACTTGTACCATGTGTGATGTCTTCCTCTGGGCCATTAATCAAGGAGCCTGAATCCTCACCACTGACACTGGAGAGGTATGTTCACTTGGAACAAAAATGGATACACCCAGTATTTCCAGATGCAGCACTCTGCATCAAGCACAATTCCCTTTAAGAGGACACAGGGAACTCAGTAAGTCTGGGGGCTGGGGCTTCTCTCTCTCTCCAGATCCCCAATAAGACTCCCCACTGGCACAGGTGTAGGGTTGAGTCCTCAGGCAAATGTCCAAGCCAAGTCCTCCAGCACCCTCTCTGTGGAACCAGTGCTTTCTGTCCCTGCTTCAAGCAGCTGACACACACACACACACACACACACACACACACACACACACACACACACACACACACACACACACACACACACACAATCTTTGAGATTTGATTTGCACACACACACACACACACACACACACACACACACACACACACACACACACACACACACACACACACACACACACACCTTGAAAAGGCTGTCACAGATTTACTAGCTATGCCCCCTTCTGCCAAGACTATAAGTTAGTTACACCACCACCAGACACTCCAAAGCCAGTTACTTAAGGCTCTTGCAAGGGTACACAATTATACTAAGTGAAATTAATATTAATTCAAATGGTAGTGTTTGGCCAGTGTGGTAAGTCTTTCAGGAGTAGCCAGAGCTGTCACCAAATATATATATAAGTACTCTCAGAGATTAAAATATTCTGTAAAAGACCAGCCACAATGAAAAGTTTAAATATATTTAATAATAAATAATAATAAAAAGAACATGAACATACTGGCTGAGCTAAAGACTTATTATTCTCTGGTTACTTACTAGAGCAAGGCAAGATGAAGTAGGTAAGAAATCCTACTTTGTCAGGTTACAAAATCAGAGTGCTCTGAGACTTCAGTCTCACCCAGTGTTAAACATTATTTTTAGTGATGGATTACAGAATGACATCACATACATCTGGTCATCTGACTTCTGGTTCCCATCCTTCCCCCCTTAGCTAGAAGCTGTCAAGATTTAGCACATATGTATCAATAATACACACACACACACACACACACACACACACACACACACACACACACACACACACACACACACACACACACACACACACACACACACAAAACCTTGCTAGGATCTGCTGCAGCTCTTGGAAGTCATAAAACAATTTCAAACCTCCACCCTTCCAGAGTAGCAATTAGGTCACCCCAATGACAATGCATGAAGCTTCCTGATACAGACTTTTTGTCTCTGGCTGCATTGAGAACTGTAAGATGCAATCTTTATGGTCTAAGCCAGAGAATTTAATTTCAAACTATTTTCAAAATTTAAGATTAACCTCTTCTCTTCCAGTATTTCTGTTGAAACATACACATTTAAACAGTTACAATAATACATGTATATTTCTTTTTCTGCCCAGCAGGACACACTGTTGATACATTTTTAACGCAAGCAACTTTACAAATACATTTTCAACACATGCATCTGCACAAATCAGTTTGATATATAAATGACATGTAATTCTTTACAAAATTCCAGCTAGCTGTGTTGGCATATGTTACACATCCACTGCCCTACATCTCTTGGCATAGCTGGCAATACCTCACATCATCACACCATGTGTTAAGGAATGTCCTGTGTTGTACATGGGAGTATGCATGTGCACTGAATTTCATTGTGCTTTTGCACCCAATGAGAAAGGGCAGGTAAAGTCTCATTCGCTGAAGAAGAGGACTGCCATGCTAGAAAATGGAATATGCCAATTAGAATCCAATTAGCAATCCAACAACCCCTGACACTAATTCTCCATTTAAAAACCAAGGAAGGGTGAAAATGTCAAACTGAGGTGAAATGGGACAAGTATCTCTCTGAAAAGGGCTGAAGGTCACGCTATAGCTGTCAAAAATACCAGGAGCAAAACAAGTAGAAATAAAAATAAAAACTGCCTCTTTGCACAATTATTGTGGTAAATTTTCGTTGAAACTGACACTTAATGTTACTAGAGAAGAGGATATATAAAAGGATATGCTTCAAATATAACTTGAATGATAACTGCGCTTTTAATTTACAGGACAGTATCTGCACAAAACAGACTCCCTGTACTTTACACTTTAACACTAACAAAAGTAATAACCCAAAAAAATAAAGCAAAGTAAAACTTGACAAAACAAAATAATGATAAAGAATACCACAAATCTATGAAACAAACAAATAACACAAAAACTTTTTTGTAGGGCAAGCCCCCTGAGCTAACAGTGTGGGAGACTTTGACCCTTACAGTCCCCTTACTTTTATTAACTAAATCCAAGAAGGCATGAATGCATTGAATTTAAAAAAGAGAAAAAGAAAAATACATTTTAAAGTGCATAATTCTGTTTTGCAAGTTCTCCAAAGAAGAGCAACCCTGTAGACAACAAGCAACATAAAAAGCACAAACACAGACAAGATGACAACTAAGCAAAAAATGCACTAGAGCAAAGAATACTCATTCAAAAGTTATCTGCAGAAAGTAAAATTGGGCAGTCCACTGTTGACTACAGCAGGAAAACAACTGTCTACTGCTAATGCCCAGAGTACTTACTGCCCCTTGTGATGCCTGTGCACTGGCCCAGCAATCAAGTAGCCTCAATCCTCACCACTAACACCAGTGAGGGGCATCCACATTGGGAAGGATAACAAATAACAACACAGTAAAGTACAATTAAGAGCACATAGAGATCACAGTCAGTCTGGGGCTGGTTTCTCCCTTTCTTTCCAGATCCGCAATAAGACTCCCCACTGACACAGCTATAGGGTCCAGATCTCAGCCTAGTGGTCAAGCTAAAACCTCCAGCACCCTCTCTGTCCAACCAGTGCCTTGTGTCCCTGCCCAAGTAGCTGACACACACACACACACACACACACACACACACACACACACACACACACACACTTTGAGATGAGTTATATACAACCACACAGACACTCCTGGGGAAGGCTGGCACAGGTTCTCCAGCTATGCCCCTTCCTGCCAGTCTATAAGGTAGTACCAGCTGCCACCAACCACTAATACCAGCTACTAAAAAGGCCTTTACCAAAGGGTGTCCAATTATTACTGTGCAATATTATTATCCAAATAGTAAGTGTGACCCAGGGCTAAAGCTGGTTTGGACAGTATTACTATCTATGTGCAATGTACTTTAAAGCTTAAATTATCTCTACACAAAACAGCCACAGTTGAAAGGTTTAAAAATATTTAATAATAAATAATAAAAATAGTAAAACCAAGAGCAAGTCCACCACTATGCCAACAAATGCGTCTTTAAGGCAAATAGCAATCAAAAATGTAAAACACAGACACATCCAAGGCTGGAATAAAAACAAGAACTTTACTGTGCACAAACACAACCACTTTCACTTATCGCTTCTTCAGGTGTAAAAACAGCACAATGAAAACACACCCTTTAAATACACTAATAAAATCACATGACCAAGACTTATTGAAACTAATAACACAATTAAAGAAATACATACAATAAAACATACAGCATAAAAACAACTGAAAATATATGAAAAAAATATAAAAAAAACACATTCATTAAGCCCACAGCCTGCAAAATGGATTGTCAGGATGAAGGGAGATGTAGGCTGTGGGCTTAATGAATGTGTTCCCCTTAGACCAAAACTCAAGTCCAGATTTGTAAAGCGTTAATTGATGAATCTATATAAATTGTTTTTTTTTATATATTTTTCATATATTTTCAGCTGTTTTTATGCTGTGTTTTTTATTGTATGTATTTCTTTAATTGTGTTATTAGTCTCAATAAGTCTTGGTCATGTAATTTTATTAGTGTATTTAAAGGGTGTGTTTTCATTGTGCTGTTTTTACACCTGAAGAAGCGATAAGTGAAAGTGGTTGTGTTTGTGCACAGTAAAGTTCTTGCTTTTATTCCAGCCTTGGATGTGTCCGTGTTTTACATAAATAATAAAAACACAAGACAATACTTCTTACTACGCAGTGCTAGTCAAGAATTCAGAGATCACAGGAAATTGCTTAAAATAATACAGTAGAACAGTTCTGACATCAATACAGAAAACAGCTAGACTAAACTTACTATTTTCTATCTATATCTAAGAGCAATCACAGTTCTAATTAAACTTACATATAGAGCAAAGCAGAGTACTAGTGAGTTGTCAGCTTTAGAGAAAATCCAAAATGCTCTCTCTCTGTCTCTGAGAAATTCCTTTAAATTGATAACACATCCCGCTGACTCATTTTAGATTACATCATTCTTAACACTTCTCTGGTTTCCCTGGCTAACAGAAACTCTACATTAAAATTTCTTAGTAAGCTTGCACCTGGTCAGGAAACCACAGTAATTAAAGACATTATATATGTAAAATCTAGCAATTAACTCTAGTCTCACAACAACAGAACAAATCTGCTAGTTCAGACACCACGGATCCGAGATTGAGATCAAACAGTCATACAAGGCTTGACTTATCAGCTTTCTTCCAGTAGAGTGCACACTTGTTACATTTTTGACGTTCAATATTTAACACAATTTTCTTCCATTTAAGAGAACAAGCCAGTGGCTTATATTAATATTTACAAATGACAGAATTATCTACAACATTTTATCTAGCTAGGCTGGCAGCCTTCACATATCTTCACATTTCTCCTCCCCTGAGAACTCAAGCTAGTTTTTCAAGTGTCCCTTGAGAAATGTTGCTTGAGAGGGTTAGGTCTACGTGAGTATACCTTACCCCATTCCCTGTCTTGAAAGCCCATCTGTGTTGGCATTGCTGACCCAATGCAGTGCTGCACTGACATATCATATGCTTGAAACCCTAGGCTCCATCTTCGCAACTTGGCATTTTACTTGCTGGCTTACTGTAACTATGTTAGGGGATTGTGATCCATAACTACAGCACATTTTCTTCCATACAGATAAGGCTGAAGTTTCTTCATTGCCCACACTATGGCTAGACACTCTTTTTCTACCGCTGCATAGCATTCCTCCCTGGATTAGAGCCTATAACTGAGTAAATCACTTGGTGCTCGTCTCCCTCTTAAGAAATCTGGCTAAGTACAGCCCCCACCCCATGGTTCAAAGCATGCACCTGCACAACAAATTATTTGCTGTAATCAGGACTGACTAACACAGGGGGCCCTCCCAAAGCTTCTTTAAGCTTCTGGAATGCCTGCTCACATGCTGGGGTCCACACTACCTTATCTGGCCTGTTTTTCCTTGTTAGGTCTGAGAGGGGAACAGGTATGGTACTATACCTGGGGATGAACTTTCTGTATTACCCTGCTGTCCCTAAGAATGTCCTCACTTGATTTTTGGTAACAGGTGCAGGCCATGCCTGAATAGCTTCCACTTTGGAAGGTTCTGGCCTGATCTTACCACTCCCCACTCTATGTCCCAGGTAGGAGTCCTCTGCCATACCCACCTGACATTTGCTGGGTTTAATGATCAACCCTGCTCTCTGTAGTCTGCATATCACCTCCCTGACATGCTGAAGGTGATCTTACCAGGAATGGCTGTAGATGGCAATATCATCTAGGTAAGCAAGGGCAATCCCTCCTGATCCTGCTAGGATATGATGTACCAGCCTCTGGAAAGTCACTGGGGCATTTTTCATCCCAAAGGGCATTTTTGTGAACTCATACAAGCCAGAAGGAGTCACAAAGGCTGATCTCTCTCTAGCACTGGGAGTCAAGGGCACCTGCCAGTAACCCTTAGTAAGATCAATGGTTGTAAGATACTTAGCCCCACCCAGCTGCTCTAGGGCCTCATCTGTCCTAGGCATGGGGTAAGCATCTGACTCTGTGTGACTATTTAATTTCCTGTAATCCACACAGAACCTGGTGCTGCCATCTATCTTTGGTGCCAGCACTACTGGGGAGGCCCAGGGACTGTTGGACTCTTGAATTACCCCTAGTTCCAACATCTCCTGTATCTCCTCCCTCAGAGTCTGTTTAACTCTCTCAAGCACCCTACAAGGGGCCTGCCTAATAGGCCTTTGGGGTCCTCTATCCACCTGGTACTGCACCAGGTGAGTACACCCTGGTTTCACACTGAACATGTCCCCAAGCTCCTGTAACACTGCTCGGATTTCTCGAACCTGGGTTGGAGATAGCTGCTGGGGCATTGCTACCACTTCCACTGAGGTGTCACTCCAAGCCTCACTGAGGAGATCAGTCACCAGATCTCCCTCAGACTCCTCCTGCAATCCACTGCAAATGCTCAGCACAATGGCCTCCCTATCATAGTAAGGTTTCATCATGTTAACATGGTACAATTTGTGCTCCTGACTCCTGCCTAGCAGTTCCACCATGTAGTTAACATCACTAACCTTTCTTACCACCTTGTAGGGTTTCTCACAAACTGCTTTCAGTTTGTTTATTCTAACAGGAATGAGAACCATTACCTGCTGTCCTACAGCATACTCTCGAGCTTGAGCATTCCTGTCATACCATACCTTTTTCTGTTGTTGGGCTTCTGACAGGTTCTCCTGGGCCAAGCCCATGAGTTCCCTGAGCCTTGTGCTGAGGTTTAGGACATATGCCACCATAGACTCCTTGTGAGATTCACACTCACCTTCCCACTCACAACATATTAAATCTAGTGGTCCCCTCACCCTATGCCCATACAGCAATTCAAAGGGTGAAAAAACCTGTGGATTCTTGGGAAACCTCTCTGTAGGCAAACAACAGAAGGGGCAAATATTTGTCCCACTCCCTCTTAAACTGGTCTGCAAATGCCTGTAGCATGGGCTTGATTGTAGAGTTTAACCTCTCAACAAGACCATTAGTCTGGGGATGGTAGAGGGTGGTCTTCAGGTGCTTCACCCCACAGTACTTCCACAGACAAGCCAGCAGGTCTGACATGAAATTGGCACCCCTGTCAGTGTTTCTTTTGGGAAACCCACCCTGCTGAAAATCTCCAACAAAGCATTTTCTACCTTTTCTGCCTCAATGGAGGACAAAGCCACTGCCTCAAGGTATCTTGTAGTATAATCAACCACCACTAGGATATACTTTTTCCCTGTGGAACTTGGGGTACTCAGAGGCCACACAATAGCCATAGCTACCCTCTGAAATGACTACTCCATCACAGGCAAAGGCATCAAAGGAGCTCTCACCTTGTCTCCTGCCTTGCCTACCTTTTGGCACTGATCACAGGTCCTCCATTACCCTGTTACATCTCTGGAAATTCCAGGCCCATAGAAGTTCTGTATAATACGTCTCTTTGTACAGTTTATGCCCATATGACCTGCAAAGGGAATATCATGGGCTATGGTTAGAAGTGCCACATGGTAGGCTCTAGGCACTACCAACTGCTGTACCATCTCACATTCAAGCCCTCCCTCAGGAGTCCACTCTCTATATAGTAACCCTTTGTCCCAGTATACAGATTCTCCCTTCCCTTGAGAATCAGGTGCCTCACTAGCTACCTGTCTCAGGCCTTGTAATGTAGGGTCTGAGAGCTGAGACTGTCTCAACTCTCTCTTTGTAACCCTTCCCAGCTCCCCTTCCACAGGAAGTCTGGCATCTTCTGACAGCAGTGCCTCACTGTCAGCCTGGGTACTACTACTCACCTCTAACTTTGCAGTTACCCTGTCCAAGGGAACATCAATACTCACAAGCAGCTGTGGCTCACTTTCAGTCTCACTGCTACAGTGTAGCTCACTCCCTGAAGTAACCACCTCAGCAGTCCTGGCTGCAAGTATGTAGTCTGTCTGGGTCTCCCCCAGGCTACCAGACCCACATGTTTGTCTCCTAGCCTCACTGCATGTAACTGCATAAGTACATAGTACTGCCTCATCCAAATCCTTCCCTCTCAGGACATATGCAGGATGGTAGTTCCATACCCCTGTTGTCTCAAGACAACCCACTGTTGGCATTTTGTCTTTCTCACTTACTGGCTCCCTCACCTTTTGTTCCCCACCTTGCCTCCGTGGACATCTATATGCCACATGACCCCACTAGTTGCATTCAAAACATTTAACCCTAGGTCCTGGATGTGTACCTGGACTAGTGGCTTCCCGCACTACTGGCATATTCTGTTGGGGCAGTCTGGGCTGCCCACCATGGGTTCCTTTAGACCCATGAGCAGTACTGGGGGTCCCTTTCCTGTGCAGGGATGCCCTGCTTGCTAGGTATAGGTCTCCCTTCTTCCCCAACTCATCTGAAGTAGCACATTGTCTATCAGCTAACCAGATCCTCATGTCCTCAGGCAAAGTGCTAAGGGCTTGTTCCCTCACCAAAAGGTCTGCCAGCCCTTCAAAAGTGGTGACCTGACATCCACTCACCCACCTATGAAAATAAGTTCTCAGTTCAGCAACATATTCACACACATTTTCATCTACTTTGCGTCTATGCTCATGAAACATTTTCCATATAAGTTTCAGTTGTTAGCTTAAAAAAATTCTAAGAGATAATTCTTAACAGCAGTATAATCAACACATTCATGATCAGAAAGTTTAGACAACACAGTTACAGTTTCACCATGGAGTAAGGGGGTCAGGAAACATACCCAGAGCCTTTGGTCAACATCATACTGTTTACATACCCTCTCAAACATATGAATGAAACTATCAAAATTACCCCCCCTCTGTAAACTGCAGAAGAAATATACTGACCTTTTGTGCTTCTGGGATCCAGTTACTCCCTTCCCCATTACCTCCATGACTCTGGAGAAGAGTCAGCATCTCCTTTTCATGCTGCCTCTGCCGTTCCTTCTCAGCTTCCAGGCGTAGCAGTTTCTCATTCTCCTCAGCCTGTAAATATCTCAGTCTCTCTGCTGCTTCTGTTTTCAAATGCCTGACCTCCAACTCAAGTCTCTTTAGCCCCAGATGGATTTTTAAGTCCTCTGAAGAAAGGTTGAGCTGTCCATTCTCTGAGTGTTGTACACCTCCACTGCCAGTCTGATCATCCTCCTGATTGCTGTTTTCTGATGCAGCTGTGACCAAAGCTGCAATCATGTCTGCCTTAGTCAGGTTTCCCTGCACCAGTCCCTTAGCCTGGCACATCTCAGCCAACTGGCTCCTTGACAGCTTGCCATACTCCTCTGCTGACATGCTTGCCTGCTCTCCCTGACCAACTAAGCTAACAAAAGAAATAAAACAATTGTGATCTGAACTCTGACTATTCACTGCATTGCTTATTTAGAGTACAAAAACACCTTCAGTGATCACTGTACACAAGCTACAGGAATTCACTATCCACACTACTACAAGCCAATTGCCAACCAATTAATATGTGCTGTGGATATCCCACCACTGCCAAACAACTAATATGTGATGCCCGTGCACTGGCCCAGCAATTAAGGAGCCTCAATCCTCACTACTAGCACCAGTGAGGGGCGTCCATATTGGGAAGGATAACAAATAACACAGTAAAGTACAATTTCCCTTAAGAGCACACAGAGATCACAGTCAGTCTGAGGCTAGTTTCTCCCTTTCTCTCCAGATCCCAATAAGACTCCCCACTGACACAGCTATAGGGTCCGGATCTCAGCCTAGTGGTCAAGCTAAAACCTCCATCACCCTCTCTGTCCAACTAGTGCTTTGTGTCCCTACTCAAGTAGCTGACACACACACTTTGAGAGAAGAGTTATGTACAACCACAAAGACACTCCTGGGGAAGGCTGGCATAGGCTCTCCAGCTATGCCCCTTCCTGCCAGTCTATAAGGTAGTACCAGCTGTCACCAACCACTAATTACAGCTACTAAAAAGGCCCTTACCAAAGGTTGTCCAAATAGTAAGTGTGTGTTATTACCCAAATAGTAAGTGTAACCCAGGGTAAAGCTATTGGAGTGGCGTGGACAGTATCACTATATACGTGCAATGTACTCTAGAGCTTAAATTATCTCTACACAAAACAGCCACAGTTGAAAGGTTTAAAATATTCAATAATAAATAACAAGACAATACTACACAGTGCTAGTCAAGAGTTCAGAGATCACAGGAAAATGCTTAAAATAATACAGTAGAATAGTTCTGACATCAATACAGAAAACAGCTAGACTAAACTTACTATTTTCTATCTATATCTAAGAGCAATGACAGTTCTAAATAAACTTACATATAGAGAAAAGCAGAGTACTGGTGAGTTGTTGTCAGCTTTAGACAAAATCCAAAACGCTCTCTCTCTCTGTCTCTGAGAAAGTCCTTCAAATTGATAATACGTCCTGCTGACTCATTTTAGATTACATCATTCTTAGCAATTCTCTGGTTTCCCAGGCTAACATAAGCTCTACATTAACATTTCTTAGTAAGCTTGCACCTGGTCAGAAAACCACAGTAATTAAAGACATTATATGTGAAGTTGTTCAATCTTGCCGTTCATTCTTCATTGATGGCTCCGAACCCATCAGATCTAGATCTGATGGGTTCGGAGCCGATCCTTGGCTCTGACACAGCCGACTAGCAAGCTCAAAGTTCTCCAGTAGCTCGAGATGCAACCCCTTATCCCACAATGCACTGCTGGAATTTCCTCAGATCTAGGTTGCCGCGGCAAGGATCTCTTGGTTTCCAGTGTTGCTCAAGACTATTATTGGGAGTTTTCAACTTTCAGTAAGTTTTATATTTCAATTTTTATATATATTTTATTACTATATAATACTATATAATACTATCTAGTTAATAGTTGTTTTCTGTGTTCTACCCCTTTCCTCAGTAAAATCTTTCATTGCCTTCGGCCCTTTGGCCTTAGACCCTTTCTTATAGTTGTTAGTTAGTGTTCCCTTTTTGGGATTCTTGTTATTGGATTGCTTGATATAGTTACTAGTTGCCTTTTTAGGCTGTGTGTATTGTGTGAGTTAGTTAGATTTCTTCTTTAACTTTAAATAGCTTATAGTTAAACAGTGTGTTTCCTTTATATTGAATTTTGTGAAATGTCTGAAGAGAAGGAAAAACATCCAAAGTCTGGGTTTAAAAAATGCCCAGACTGCGGACAGAAGATGTCCATCATGGATGCCCATGTGCAGTGTGTTTACTGTTTGGGTGAGGTGCACCTGCAAGAGTCATGCAGTATCTGTCGCTCCTTTTCCACTAGAGTGCTTGCAGAAAGGAAGACGAAGTTAATTAATAGGGGTATTATCAAACACCCTTTTTCAGAGGCATTGTCTGACCAGGATGGGGCCAGCAAATCATCCAAATCTTCCTCTGAATCCAGGACTAAGAAAGGCAAAAAGTCAGAAAGTGTGGTGACTTCGGCTCCACTGCCTTCGGAGCCGACAGTCTGTTCTTTTCAGATCCGGGACACTGCTCTCGAACCGGTTGCCGAAAAACCTCCATCGATACTGCTCCAATCGGCTCCATCTGTTCACTCTTCCAGGTCTTTTATCAGCCTGTCCAATCTGGATATGGACTGGCTGGTTCAGAAACTCTTAAAGGCACCAGGCCTAGCTAAATTGCTGTCGGCTCAGACCCAACTGTCGGAGCTGAAGACCATTACTCCTGAATTGTCTGCTCCTCCTCCGAGCCATACCGGCGAGATTGAACAACTTCATGTAAAGAAGTTATGTACTCACCATAACATTCCATGTGAGTTGTTTCATCTTGCCTTCATTCTCACGTCCCTCCCTCCTTCCCCCTCCTGACTGGCAGTTGACCTGGAGGCTGTCTTCATCCTGTTTTTTTCAATGTGTCTTCATTCCTAGGCAGAATAAATATTGTGCTTCTATATGGTATGCAGCAAACAAGATCTGAGGTAATTCCAGCAGTGCATTGTGGGATAAGGGGTTGGGACTCGAGCTACTGGAGAACTTTGAGCTTGCTAGTAGGCCGTTCCAAACCCATCAGATCTAGATCTGATGGGTTCGGAGCCATCGGTGAAGAATGAAGGCGAGATGGAACAACTCACATGGAACGTTATGGTGAGTACATATCTTCTTTATATGTAAAATCTAACAATTAACTCTGGTCTCAAAACAATAGAAATAAACTGTTGGTTCAGACACCACAACTCCCAGTTTGAGATCAAGCAGTCATACAAGGCTTGACTTATCAGCTTTCTTCCAGCAGAGTGCACTATTACATTTTTGACATTCAATATTTAACACAATTTTCTTCCTTCAGCTGCTGAATTTTCTTCCATTTAAGAGAACAAGTCTGTGGCTTATATTAATATTTACAAATGACAGAATTATCTACAAAAGTCTATGTAGCTAGGCTGGCAGCCTTCACATATCATCACACCCCTATAGAACGCAGTAGTTTGTTCTCTGACAACTGCACACAAGAATGTAGATGCAACTGTGCTTGTATTTTATTCTGTTTTATAAAGTACCCACTTTCTTCTTTGTATTACAGAAAGATATGTGTGCACTATATATTTCATACTCAAGAGTCATTAAGGAATGACAAACACAAAGATAAACACACACACATACACACATACACACATATTCATGAACACATCCACACACATATTCTCAGATGTACCACAGTGTGTACTAATATTATTTTGTCTTAGGGCTATGATAGGTTTTCTCTAGATCTTTTCTTCTGTAATTCCTCAGCTTGGTGCATGTACTTTGGAGAACACTTCAGTTGTACTTCTCTTTCCCTGTGTACAAGTTTGTCTTTCCACATATATCAGGTTGTTACTTCCTGATTTTGGATCTAGCACTGCTCTGATTTGCCTTGCTATTTTAACAAAAGCAATGCAAAGGTTCATGCTGCATAAAAGTTTTTTGTCACCCATTTGGATGTACATTTAGATTTTTTTTATCTTGCCTAATTATTAAATTACAAAATTGCATTCTTGGGAATTAAACTTAATGTCATATAAAGCTTACTCAAAGCTTCTGTGGCAAAAGGTTTTGCCTTCTAATAATGGTTTTACTCTAGTAGGATGAGTAATACTTTACGGATTACTAATACCTCAGGAATGGGTTTGTAAACCATCTTAAGTGTGCATAGGTCAGTTTTTATTTTGTGTGTACATTACTATACTACTTCAGGAATGGGTTTGTAAACCATCTTAATTAGGTATGCATAGGTCAGTTTTTGTTCTGTGTGCACATTTACTATATTACTTTTCCAAATATGCAATTATTTGTAGAGATTCATGAATTGATGCTGTTTTCTTTATAATTCCTTTTAACTGTTCCATCTGCTGGATATAGCCTCTTTGGGCGGGGAAAGCAACGCACATGCGCGAGCGTGAGACAAGAAGTTGTTATGTATGTTGTGTATGTTGGCGGTCAATAGTTGTTGGTAACTGCACAACTACACCGCGCCCGCCTTCTTTCTTCTTTTGGTAAAGAGAACGGCTGACAAAGTGCTGTGTGGCAGTGTGGCAGCGCCCTGACCTTTTGACCTTTGCTGAAGACCTCACAAGTGGAGGCCAAGTGACGAATGTCGGACGCATGACGGCGATGGTCGGAATCATGGCTTTGCAGCCACAGCAAATTGGCAGCAAGCTACATTCATGCTCCACTCCAAAGCCCTCAGCATTCAGCCGCCATGGCTCTTGACTTCCAGCGATTCACCTAATGATTCGATCTATTTGAAGGTTAATTCAGGCCAGTAATCTATCTCCAACCAGGTGAACACCCTGATATACTGTATGGGCTGTACTGTATTAATGGCTTTTATCGGCGTCTTGAGAGGTGAGAGAGGCACCGGCAGAATTTTATGCCAAAGTTAGGAGTAAGTTTAGGAGATTTTTATTGTTTTTATTGTCATTGTTTACGAAATTATGAATGCACGATAAAATTGTTACTGCAAACCAAAACGAGATGAACGATACTGTTGCCTTGTTTTGCCATTTTAACATTGCTATTATGCGACGTTGTGGGCTTAGCGGACGCAGAAATTGTTATACAATGCTGACACCAGATTGTTGTCCGAGCTGGATGCATGGAGAAAGACGGGGAAGAGGAGAGAGCTGAGAAAGCGGGCTTACTTGAGAGTGACAGCAAGAAGCTGAACTAGCTTGGCGTGTGTGACAGCACAGTACTGCAGTATAATTCGTGAAAGTTGTGCAGTTGGTGCACACTCCCGGGCGCAGGGCCAGCGGACTCAAAAAGTGGGTAAAAGGATTTTTTCGCCGCCAGAAGCAAAGTAAGCCCGCCTTTGCAATGAACTCCGTGTTACAGGTGGGCAAGATGTCGGCCTGGGTTGCGTCAAGTCTTGTTGCAAGATGTCTGGTGGATGGAAGAAGTGCTTATCAGCGGGCTGCCGATGTCTAAGGCGGTGCAGAGTATTGAGGAAGAGGGTAGCGAGGTATGGTGGAAGAAAAGGAGGGAGGGTTCCTCCTGTGTGGGGTATCTCGGGAGGTGGAACCTACAGGGAACAATTTATGATCTGCAGGCGAAGACACGGGGCGGATACGGTTATTCAAGCTCAGCGTGGGCCAACGAAAGAATGTCTGAATGCCCAGCCGGAGAATGCCGGTGAACCCTTGGAAAGAAACACCTACCCAGCAGCCGGAGAAACCCTGATCCGGCTATGGGGAGGTACAGAGCAAAGAGAGAGGACAAGAAAGTGTACGACAGAAAACAGACCTGTGAGAGACTAGTGGATTCTGTTAAAAAGGGGCCGCATGCAGCTTTTAGGCCTATCACTGATTTATCTTTGAAGACCTCCTCCCGGAACCCTGTGGCGCTCATGGGTGCTGGTAGCAGCCAGTACTTGGCTCAAGGCGGTGCCGCCTCTCTGCACATGAAGTTAGGGCTTACCACTGCACCATGCCAAAGGAGTGAAGGAGTTCTGAAGGATGGGCGCTGGTGTCAGGAGATGAATGGAAGGACAGGAGGATTGGTATTGAAGAATGGGTCCCAAAACTCACAGGGGTGTGCTGAGACTATGTGTAGACTACTACCCCAGTTGGTGATGGTAGATGAAATTCAGTACACGTACAAGAAGAACTGAGCAAGTCTACACTGGCTCGCTGGCGCGTATGCACTAGCTGCAATTCGGCAAATATGGGAAGGTTGAGCATTCCTTTGTCAGAGGTCGACGCTTTGGGATGCTTCATAGACCCTTTTTGGGCGGTTCGTTCAATCGCCTTCTTTTGGTAATTGGCAACCGAACACTTTTGCACGCGCGGTAATTAGGGCGGTTCTTTCAGGGTGTGATGAAGCACATGGACGATGTGTTGGTCTGGCGTAAATTTGGCACAGCCGCGATGCCCGACTACGCGTGATTAAAGAGTTGGGAAGAAGATGGTACAGATTAAAGTGTGAGCAAAAGTGAGACTGTCGGGGCACGTGCCAGGAGAAAGGCCATGTCATTACAGTGCTGGAGGCGCCGGACCCAGGAGGACGGCGTTGGCACGGAGATGGCGGCACCGGCTACAATGGGAGAACTTAGGGTTTCCCATGCATGGTGAATCAGGTGAGGAAGTTCACGGAGGGAGTGGCTGAGAGGGACAGGAACTTGAGGGACTTATTGGAAAAAAGACAGCTGGTTCTGGGGTGGGGACTTCAAGGTGAGAGGCATCATCAAACTTAAAAGCTGCAATCACCTCACCTTGACCAGAACTGTGTATGACCCAGGAGGGGCTTGGAAGTGGGGACCAGGAAATCAGGTTACCTCGCCGGAAGCAACAATGGGAGGGCGGCTGGAGACCCGTGGCATATGGGTCAAGGGTTAGGGAAGGTTTCCCATGGCCTTGATGTCGGAGGGTTTGGGACATTTGCAGCAACTGGGCATGTGAGCTTTGAGGATGCAGCGCCGTCCTTCTGAAAGGGAGACTGACCATAAGCCCCTGGTTTCAGGGCTGGAGAAAGAGCGCTGGCATGTTGCAGAATCCAGATTGCTTTAGGATGAGATTGATCCTTAGGCTCCAGCCACGTCTAAAGTGCGCTCCAGAAATCTGAACATTGCTGATCTGTCTGTCGCAGGATCCTTAAAACACTGTGGACCCCGGCTTGGAGTTAATGGAGGACCTGCACCTATATTGTCATGTTCTGCAGTTAAGTGAAATCACGGTCGGGTGAGCGAATCTTTCCTCCAAACAGGAAACGGAGTTAACAGAAGCGAGACAGTAATGGAGGAACCGCAGACTTGTGCAGCCAGGTGTGGCAGCCGTATGCGAAGCGGGCCACGTGTGTGCGCCGTGGCCAGATCGGTCCAAGCTAACAGTGAAAAGATGGGTTGCTTCATAACCAAAGACTCGCGCCTTGTTATCCCTGCCATGCGTAATGAACCTTGGTTGAAATTACATGAGGACATCAAGGCATCGCCTAGTGCAAAAAGATGTAGAAGGCGAGGTGCATGAGTGGCCCCTCTGCCAGCCACAAGATAAAGCTAGAGCTGGTTTGAGGACATCAAGTGCATCTCAGAAGGAATCCTCCTGAGCCACATGTGTGAGAAATGTCCGTGATGGCCATGGCAAAGAGTGAGGCGAATGTTTGAATTAAAGGTGCAACTTACCTCTTGCAGAGGAAAGAGTGGGCGGTTTCTACAGATTGCATTATTGAACACTAGCATCTAGCGGTCATCACCCACCTAAATCTTTCTTCGCTCATCTCATTGATCCCAGAGGTACTGGTGTCTGATACATGACCACATCCAACAGGGGCATCGTTTGCGGCCCCCTGCGGCAGGGTATCTTCGAGCATACCTCAACAGCCCCAGGTTCCATAGAGTAATGGCACGGCAGGCGTGCGGTGATAATGATGAAGAGTTTGTCAGGAAAGTCTGCAGAGGCCAGCGAGAGGCAACCGCAGTAGTACAGGATCAGCGCCACTGCAGAATAGTTGATAACCCGGAACAGGCAGGTGGACTGACTGTTCGGACGCCTCTTCCAAATTAAATAACCCATGATTGGATGGCTGGAGGCGGACTGCGAGAAGGCTCATGACGAAGGAATGAAAGAGGGTGTATAATGGCGAAATACAATAGGCAGCCATGGGGTGAGGACTGGAGGGCATCGGGGCGAAATGACCAGGTGTGGGTGACAGATAACCATGAGAGGGTACTGTGCCACAAAATAATATGTTCGTACTGGTGTTTCAAAGTCAGATGTGCCCCAAAGGACTGTGAACAAGTGGCCCAGGTATCCAAGGATCTGAGCCTGAGGGACTTCAAAAACACAGTGTCCACTGAGTGTGCTAAGTCAAACCTGTGAGGCACCATTTGCATGTCCCCTCTATCGGCGAAAGCGTGCTAAGATATTTGAGGACCAGATCAGGAAAAGTTGATAACAAACGTCCCGAAACACAGTGAAGGAGAGTGTATAGGCACAGCCATCATTTGGGGGTTTATCCCCGGATAGATATGTGGCTAAGTGAGCATTTGGTGGTCTGTGGGAGATCAGTGTTAAAGTCGGGAGACCGTTTGGAGTTGTGAAGAAGTGTGTTAAGGGAAGAATGTTTTTTGAAAGGGAGAGTAAAGTGATTCAATGGACTGGAGAGTCTTGGGTTATGTGAAAGGCAGGGTGGCTTTGAGTGGGGGAAGGTGCATGAGGCGTGAGACAGGAAGTTGTTGTGTACTGTATGTATGTTAGGGAATCAATAAAGTTTGGAGTATGTTGGAACTGTCAATAAAGTTTGAGTTGGTACTTTCTTTGCACGCTGTGTCGACAATAGCTTAATCCCTTCTGAATTTATAATCCTTTCCTATGGTTCTACACTTCTATAAGAATAACTGTGGTATTTGAGTCTTTTAATGTTACCTCAAAGAGAATCTGTCATAGGCAGACTGATGTCTGCTTAAGAATAAACATTTTGTTTATGAAACATTGTATGACAGAAGTTAGAGACTCAGTAGGAAATAAAAAGTTAGCTTCCACCACATTACTTGACTTTTGCTTACTCCAAAATATGTTTCAAAAAGATGGTGCCCATCCAAAATCTCATGAGGAAGTAGTTTATGTATTATGCACACCATGTTGAACCAGAAGATGGCTTAGTGCAGGTCAATGTCTCTTGGCATGCTATTTTTCCAAACAAGTAGTTGATGCTAGGGGTGCATCTCTGGAAGTAGCTTGGTGTACTACCAAGCAAGATGAAGGAGATAAAATAAATAAATAGATAGATATAAACAACAAACAAATCTGAAACAGATATCCTGCAATTTGCTGCATGTTAAGCAGGCAGCTATGATATCACAACCATGTCCTTTGTAGTTACTGTACTTCTGCATATCAGGAAGCTTAGCTTGCAATCTAAAGCTTCAGTGCTGACTGCGAACTGTGTAGCATTGTTCACTACTTTTAGTAGATGACATTCTGAACCTCTGGGGGAACTGAGTATAAAATGTGTGCACTGAGTAGCCGCATGCTTAATATCATTACCCACTGATCCCTTGACTCACTGGCAGTCAGTTTTTACTGTTTTTTCATATTATACTTACTTTGAACAACCCTTCTGACTTTTACCTTTAAGTGCATTGTCTTCTGACTTCCACCCTATGTTTAAATCTCTTTTTTTATGAAGTTCAAAAATGTAACATGCTTTTATTTATTTGTTTGTTTGTTAACTGGGATAGAGCAGTGATTTGTTTGGACAGTTTTCAGGCTTAGCTCGATGTTACAAACAAAGAAGAAAACAGTATATTGTAATACTGTAATAATTTTTTTAAAAAGTAATAGAAATTTTACATATAGAATACACAAGCATAGATTAGTGATAAATTCTTAAGATTTAAAAAAAATGAATGTACATGTTTCATAGATTTTGCAATATACTGATGACTTAATGTGCTAAGCAGTTAAGTTCCATTATGGAAATGCGCTTGTTTTTAGGAGTGTAATCCAAGGGATGTGATTTGATTAATGTAATCATTTGGAATAGAACAGATTGCAAAGGAAAGTCTCTGGATTAAAATCCATGAATGCAGGATTTTAAACCATCCACAGGCTACTGCCTCAATCAGCAGACCAGCAATAATTACTGATATGATTTAAGGAAAACAGAATGCTGCTTTTTCCAGATCATGTACTAAGAAAATCTTGTTTCATGGCCAGTAACTTTACAAAACTGCATTAAAAAATCACTTAGTTATTTATTTCCCTATTTTTATTATTATAATTACTATTAATTATCAGGTATATTTTGTTAACTTCATCAACATGAGCACGGAAACAGATTACATAAGCAAAATACACAGAATATATAGATCATAATAGGAACATTAAATGCACAGGTTGAGGATTACCAGTGTGGTTATTAAACAAGATTAAGAAAACAGAAATGCAAACCATGAGGTTGCAGCTGATTGGATCAGATAAGTATTGAAGTAATAAAGTCACACAGATAGGTGGTTACCATACCTCCTGGGTCTATATTACCAACTTGAATGAACTGAAATGCGAATGCTGTTTCATTAACACATATGTGTCGAAAGCACAGATAAGCGAAAGGCCACATCACCATTTTTTTCCTAGGGGAAAAAATCGGTAGGCCAACTACACATGACACACCAGTACAAACATTATAAAGTGGGGGGCTTCACCCCACACCCACCCCAATGAGGGGGACTGTGCCCCCCACACTCCCCCTAACTAAATATACAGACTCCAAGATTGTACTACAGTGGTGAAAAGGGTAAATTCACAACGGCCAACCGCTTTCTTTCCATAGGAAAAAAAAATTGGTGATGTGGCTGTTCACTTACCTATGTGTGCGACACATATGTGCTGATGAAAAGGTATTCGTGTTTCAGTTCGTTCGAGTTAATAATATAGACCCTACCTCCCAACTGTCCAGATTTTTGTAGAAATGTCCAGATTTTTGCCTCATATTTTTGGTCTGTCCTTCATAAAATTTGTGGTTTTCTGGCAAATCATTGAGGATTAAAGCCACTAAATAATGACAGACATTTCAGTTTCAGACTTCATATCCTTTGTAAAACGCATGTTAATGCAAAACCTGCTATTCTAGAAACTTTAGAAGTTTATGAGAGCAATATTTAAAATTTATCTCTATTTTTAGGCCTTTGTCACACCATTATTTTTGTCTTTGTCCAGATTTCTTGTGTAAAGAGGTTGAGAGGTATAGTGGTTACTGAACTCTGGTTAGTTAATCAGTTGTTACCTGACATACTTCAGTGAAACCTGAATCTGCAGCACAACATAAATTACATGTTAAAATAAAATGACAAAAAAGCTCTGGTTAGAACTTTATTCCGCAAAAAGAAGAGACTTCAGCACTGTTTTAAACCTCTGTTTTTTTTCTTTTTTGTGCTACTATTAACCTTATCCCGGAAGCCTGATCTGAAGAAATAAACAGGTGACCCAGACAAACAGTTGCTGACTTGCTAGATTGTGGCTGAAATGCAGCAACAGCAGCATAAGTAGCTCAATGAGGAAAACACAAAGTCTGACTGGAAAAGTAACTGTAAATTTAAAGAAACAGCATCAGCTGCTTATAACAGTGGCCATTTTCTGTGGTTTTCTTCAGGGATCTTAAACATAACCTTCCATGATGCTAACTCAGAAGCACTGACAGTGGTCACTTTCACCCTGAAGCAGCAAAGTACTTTCATTAAGGAAACATAACATTCCCCTCACGGTAGGAAAAATGCATTTTGGTCATGTGATGTCAAGGCGAGAGAAACTGAATTTAAAATGTGACACCTGCATCTTTTCTTAATTCAGACTGTCTCACATCTGTAAGCTACATTTAAGCTTTATAAAATCTAATGCACTGTGAAGTTGCATTTATAAGATGTCTTAGTGACAGGACAGTTGTAGTTGTTCTTTCATGCTATATACAGAAAAGGTATGTTTAAAACCTGGAAACGTAAACTGCTTAAAATGTATTAATTGTAAGAGACATCCCAGGAAAGAAAAAAAAAAAACATTTGCATGTAATTGCTGGGGCAATCATAAAGGAGTGGCATTCAGAAACTTAAGTTGTTTACTTTCAGTTGTTTTTAGTGGACAGATGATCTGCTGTGGTGACCCCTAACGGGGAAAAAGCCGAAAGAAGAAGAAGACTTTCAGTTGTTTTTACTGAATGGAAGAAAAGAATGAGTTACTTATCCCTGGTTCCTGGGCAAATGATTATAAGTCAAAATATTTATGTTCAATCAAAAATAATGTGTAACAGTACTCTTACTGGAAGATTTTGTCAGAAACTATGTAAATTGCCTTCTGCAATTTGCTTGTATTAACTGCTTGTATCACCGATCAGTTAAGGGACAGTATTATTTTTGTTAGAGTCAGTCAGGCTTATGTTATTTATCTAGTTAAGATTTCTCTCAAGCAGTCTGTCTGTGAAATTAATTATTTTTGTATCCTTTGTGCAAATGTATTTACTTCTACAAATTCGTATTTAAGACCTTATGGCTGTTATTTGTTTAGGTATTATTTACTATTTGAGGAGACAACTTTGTTTAGCACTGTACTGTCAAGCTGCTGGTTTTAATTTCTAACGGGTTAAATGTCTCTCCACATTTTATTGCTACTATTACTTTATGTCTATTGATCAAGAGTGCCATGGTATCTAGTTGATCCCTAGCCATATCTAGGGTGGTAGCCATACCTGTCAACTGTCCAGTTTTCTGAAGAATGTCCAGATTTTTGCCTCACATTTTTTGGTCGATTCCTTATAAAATTTGTGGTTTTCTGGCAAATCACTGGGATGATCTGAGGATTGAAGTCACTAAATAATGACACGCATTTGAGTTTCAGACTTCAAATCCTTCAGAAAATGTATGTTAACACAAATCCTGCTACTCTAGCACCTTTCCAAGTTTATAAGAGTAATATTTAAAATATCTCCCTATTTACTAGAAAAGATCAAACAGACTCTGCCCAAACTTGCTGTGAAGGGAAAGTTAGTTTGCTTTTGCTTCTTTGTATTTTGTATTACTTTATTGCCTTTTTCTATTTTGTATACTGTGATTTGTTTTTTTACACTGTGCTTTACTTGTATTCTGCTTTTAATTGCATATCAAAACTGCCGCGGTGGTGCAGCGGTAGCATTGTTACCTCACAGCAAGAGGTTCTCCCGTTCGATTCTCGGCTGGAGTGCGGGGAGTGCCTTCTGTGTGGAGTCTGCATGTCCTCCCCGCGGTTGGGTGGGCATTTGAAAGACATGCGTAAATGGGCATGCCTTCGCTGAAGGTTGAACGTTGAGCTGACACCTCAGCGTTTGTGAAAATCTACTGTCAATCATTAGTGGACCGGAATTCTGCTGTGGCGACCCCTAACCGGGAAAAGCCGAAAGACAACAACAACATCAAAACTAGGAAAGACACTACAGCTGTGTCTCTTGTGAGTCACACATAATTTTTCCCACCCTCCCACCATGGCACTGTTGTATTCTTAAACACAACTGTCTTTCTAGTTGTCTGCCCCTTTTGTTAATTTGACCACATATCTCATTCCCTCTCTCCTTTCATTGGCTGTTGTAAGTATAAAATTATTATTTTGTGAAATCACTTCCCTTCAACTATTTACATTTTTTTTGTCATCCCACTGTATTCCATAGAAACAGAATACAAAGTGCCCACCCCTTTCAATCTAGCTTGCTCTTTTAAAATTAGTGGCTCTCCAATTAGACTGCTGAAGCTTAAGTTACCCCCTCTTTCATATCTAACTGCTTAGTGCACACAGCAGCGCTGTGGATATTAAACCATTTTTTTCATCTTACTTTTAAAATCTGCAACATCTATTGCAAGACCACCAATTATTGGAGACCCCACATTCTGCCCCTTGGTAGTCATTGTGGGATCAGTGCTTCTGTTTTCTCCTGGTGAGAGACAAAGCACAGGGAAATTATTACCTAGAGACTGCTGATCACTGGAAAGCCTAATAACTGCTTCATAGGTGACAGCTTGGAATTTATGCTTATATTCTACTCCTGGTGAGAGAAGGAACAGAGTGCATTGATTCCTGACTGTTTCTTGTTGGGCAGTTAGTGTCCGTGCTTTCTGTTCATGATTGGTCTGGTTGCTACTCAAGGCATGTACCAGCAGTGCTGGCTGGTGACTTCAAATCAAAGGGGGGGGCTGCAGGAGACAGCTGAATGGGTGGGGCCAATGGGAAGGGGTACGGCCAACTAGAAAGGGCAGGAGCTATGCTAAAAACCACAAAAACTGGCACTTTAATGTAATATGCTGCCTTGGGTGCCACTGCCAAACCGTCATTATGATAGTCCAATCAAGACAAAATGAAGTGTAGAAGAAAAAAAAATATTTCAATGCATTGGCTGCATGACAGCTTACTTAATATCTAGATGGAAACAAAAAGGTTGTGAGGTATGAAAAAATAAATAATTTTTAAATACTTTACTGGAATGCCACTCAAAATCAAGTATAAAAAACAAGCAGCACTGAACTCAAACCATTTCTCCTTGCACTGCAGTTCTAATTATAATTTATACTCAGCTTTATAAAAGTACCAAGTAAGATGCTGAAAGTAGCAATCTCTGTGATATCCCCACTTGTAAAAAAAGACCTGCTGCCTGACAACAACTATCTGCTTGTTTCATGGGGAAAACATGATCAAAGTAAATAATAAGCAGCAAACAAGAAACAAGCTCAAGATAAACTGCTTAAAGGATTACTACACAGGTTATGGACCACACATGATAGATTGGCATTCTGTTTAGTTTACGGGTAAAGCCTGCAAAGATGACTGCAAGTCTCCAACAAATGTAATGAGCTTCTGAAAATACTGTAATCCTGTCCTTTATTACAAATACTGTCATATGCATTTCAATAGCTAAGGCTTATACGCTATCTAGTTATGTAAATATTCTCTGCATGGCAACAACAAAAAGGCTTTCAATATTGGTAATTCTTTAACAGTATTCCTATTAAAGCTTACTTGCAACTTACAGTCTCAGACAAGCTTACCTGATGGTCATTAAAGCATTGCTACTTAAATACAGAGCAACAGGCATTGCAACGACATACATTTTCTGAATAAGAAGAAGCATAAATCAACAGTATAAAAATATGACAGAAAACCAGAACATTCTGCAAAATCAAGGACAGATGAAAAGCCACTGTACTACTTCTGTCCTTGGATGGGGGGATACTCTGCACACATACCTGCTCCTTGCCTTGCTTGGACACATCCAGAGTTACTATGTGGGGGAGTGGGGTGCAACAAGTATGTCACAATTTGAAATGTCTCTGGTTGACAGTGATGGCCCTGACACATTTGTTATACCTCTCAGCCTCAGAGCAAGAAATATGGACACAGGCATCAACAGAAGTGGGACAAAGGCCCAAAAATAAGGACAATTTTTAAATATTGCTCTTATGAACTTAGAAAGATAATAGTATAGTAGGTCTTGCATTAGTATGCATTTTATACACCAACCACAAACTGATATAAAAAGCCAGATAGAAGCCAATAAGATCCACAACCGATTTATTGACTGAGCGCTTCCGTCCCACAATAGAAACTTCATCAGAATACCATTGCAACAAAAATCTTACCTTTTATACATTGTCTTAATCACATAAAATGACATCACTTCCTTTATACAAAAAGTGAACTCATACATGAATACAAATAACTACTTAAAATGCTTCATGACATCATCCATTATAAAACACTTACATGTAAAATTCTGCTTTTAGTTTTAAAATAGAACTAATAGAAATTGCACTGTTGAGTCCTGGTGCCTCAGAGGCATTAGTTCTCATTTGCCATCTGAGCTCCTTCAGTTCTAGATATTCATTCAGTGGTCCCTCCTCTCACCCAAAGTGACTTGCTCAATGATAGTGAACCTGAAACTGTATCCTGGGTGCAAGCCAATTTGTGCAGCTTGGGCATTTTTTGTTTCATTCCTACCAATGTCATAATAATGTTGGTAGATTCTAGTTCCCAGTGCATTGATGGTTTTTCCTATGTAAAAACATGGACACAGGGAGCACTTAGCTAGATATATGACTTCCTTACTACTGCAAGTGAACTTGTTTCATATTATATATCCATCATAATTGGGTATATATACCTCCTTGCCTTCCAGAATATATTTGCATTGTACGCAAAATCCACATTTTACCATGTCCCCCGTCCTTGCATCCATCCTTATATAGGTTTCCATCATATTTTTTATGCTGGTATCTTTTTTATAAACAATTTTATGGAATGTTCTTACCAAATCACGGTGTTCTGGGTTCACACTGAATATACGCCAATTGTATATTAAAATCCTTTTAATATTATAGAGCTGGTTGTTAAATCTAAATATACCTAATTTGTTGAAGTGTTTCCCTTCATTGTGTACAACCACTTCTTCGCTACTCTGTGCTTTCCCTAACAGAGGAATAAAATGTCCATTCTCTCTCTTTGTTGTAACTTCCTTCAATATCCCATCCACAAATGTTTCTGGGTATCCTCTCTTTGTCAGCATATTTTTTAATATATTTACCTGATGTACAAATTCATCATGTTCTGATACCATTCTTGCTATACTAACCCCTTGCCCTTTTACTACGAAATTTTTCTGTGACAGTGGATGGCAACTATCAAAGTGCAGGAGGGTGTTGGAATATGTGGGTTTTCTGAAAATATTGGATGTAAATTGTTTGAAGTTCCTATTTTTTTGTAGCATGATGTCCAAATAATGTGTGGTATCCCATGTAATAGTACTCATGAATTCCAGAAATTCAGTGCTTTGCTCTATAAACTCCAGGATATTATGCAATTCCCCCTCACTTCCTTTCCAGAAAACAATAATGTCATCCAAGAAACAATCAGAAGATGTCCAGTAATCAGTAAATATACTTTTAAACACAATCTCCTTCTCCCAAAATGCCAAGACAATGTTGGCAAATATGGGGGCACACGCTGCCCTCATTGCTACCCCCTGCACTGTCAAAAAAGTTGGCCTTCAAAAATAATAATGTTCGTATCTAAGACCAACTCCATCACGGTCCTAATAGTGAGAATACGTCCATGGCTAATATTAGTATGTTGGCAAAGGAAGTTACCAGACTGCGTGCGTAATATGGTGGATCCTAGCCCCTGATAATCAATTGACCGTGACTTTTTCCTTACTCAGCCCGGTGAGAGGGACATCAGTGTATCTCACAATGAAGTCTTCAATGATCAAAATGTTGGATTATGTGAAGCTTGCCTTATGGGCTTAGACGTAAAGGCTCCATGAAATGTGGCTGTAAGTGTTGATGTGGATGTTGTTTTGAATGAAAGCATTTGGGGCTGTTTAGGGTATTTGTGGTGTGTATTTCATCTAGGAGGTCTTTGGAGTTTAGGAAGGTTACATTTAAGTGCATGGCCTATGTATCTGTTTTAAATTGTGTGTGATGGGTGCAGCGTGTGCACTACTGACACCCTTATTGACATTTGGATTACTTTAATGTGAGAGCTTTGCCTCCAGTGACATTGAGTAAATACATCTCTCATATACCATATCAGTTGTTTGAGAATTAACTGATTGTTATTAAACATGAGACAATTTCTACATTGCCTCAGGATGCCCATATCCACCAAGCTGGTAACAATGATAGTGGAAAAGTTCATGTCCATGGCAATACCCCCTTTTTTATTGATTATACAGTTGGAGTAAAAATAAAAAACAATGTTAGGAGTATCCGGTTTGCAAATCTGGGGACAGTGCTTTTCATTGCAAACTAGTTGTCCTGTGTGCAACTAGGTATTGCTTTTACAGGAAAATGTCACTCAAGGTCTCTGCGTCTATATAGGACAGAGGGGAATACTAATACGCAGACCCCTGAAAATTTAAGGATGAAGTATTTATGCAGATATTCTGAAGTTAGAAGCAAATCAAGCAGTACTTACTGAAAACAAATAATTTGCTTCTCAAGAATGATGAAAAGAGGAAAGGCATATGAATGGCTACTGCTAGTGCTGGTCATTGGACCACAAGTACCAGTATGACTCAGTCATAGTCCATTTGGGTGTAAATGACCTGAGATGTACCTCCCTAGACTACATAAAGAGAGACATCATGGAGCTCTCAGAATATGTGTCCCAGGCTGATATGAGCCTAGCACTGAGCAGCATTTTACCTTCTCCAAGGATGATGCCACAATATGAACAAAAGATGACTGACTTTAATAATTGGCTTAGTTTCTGGTGTCATTCTAAGGGAGTGCAATATTTGTCAGCATGGAAGGAGATAGTCAACAGACAACACTGCTTTGCCAGTGATGGTCTGCACCTCTCCCCTCTTGGCTTTTGAATATTAGCTAAAATATTGTCTTCCCCATAGTGGCTTTTTTTAGGCAATGTCAAACTGAAAATACTTCTGACCTATCACATCAAAACCAAGAAACTCTAAAGATATTACTGCCCACTGCTAGGAGCCTAAACAAAAAAAATCCACTCCCTAGAAGCTCTCTTCACCCCAGAGAATGCTGATGTCTGTGTGGTCACTGAGACATGGTTTGAAGCCACTGAGAGCACACTGACAGTAGAATATTATAATGGCATCTCCACATTTAGACCATCTACTACACAGACAGGGACAGAGGGTGGAGGTGTCTTTATTTACATCAAAAATATTTTTTTCTCAAGGCTGGCCAAACAGGACAATGCACTTGAGCTACTCCATTTTCAAATCACCATAGGCAAAATCCAATATCATTTTCTTGCAAGCTGTAGGTTCCCTTCTATAGCCCAGGAAACCCATACCTTGCATTTAAACTTACTGGAAACCCTCACCATCCAACCCAATACTATATTCATGGGCAACTTTAACTAACCCTCTATTAACTAGGAATCCTATACGAAAGCAAATGTACAGGCACAGAGATTCCTGGATTTTTTAAACACAAACTGCTGGACCAGATTGTCAATACACCAACCAGGGGTGTAACCATACTGGATCTGGTCCTCACTAATATGGAAGAGAACTGCACACCCCCTAGTATAATGTCTTCCCTGGTAAGGTCAGACCACAAAATGGTCTCCTTTGAAGTAAAAATAAAACGTGTATCCCATCTAAATGTGGAATATTCAGGAAGTACTCTAAGGCTAACTTCCTGGTATTAAGTTATAATCTGGCAAAATTTCAAGTCTCCATAATCCCTGAGAACACTACTGCCTATGCAGAATTGTTCACAGAAACCCTATACAAGCATGTTAATGGATGCATAGAGGCAGCTGTACTCACCAGAAAGAAGTACAGAACCCAAAAAGCAAACCACCCTGGTGGAATTACAAAATCAATAGGCTGTATAAACCAAGGAAGAAATTTGTGGAAAAAATTAGGAGGTGCAGCACCCAGCAGGATGAAAGCACTCTCATCAAACTAAACAAGACCTCGCCAAGGTATTTGACACAATACCCTACTTGGGCATTGTTGACAAACTCAAGAGGTTAGGTACAAGCCCATATGTCACTCAGTGGGTAGCCAACTGGCTCACACAACTAAATGTTTAGGTTAGATTTATGGGACATTTGAGGGATGTAAAGAATCAAAAAGAAGAGAAAATAATATCCTCCTATTTTAAAGCATGTAACAATAGTGATGAGAGTTTGTTGCATGGCACTATTTTAGAAAAAATTGAATGTATTGAGAGTAATGAGAATGTATTAAAACAAAAATTGATGTATAAAGAAAGTATTTATATTTTAAAGTATAAAACTTTGACACCAAGGGGGTTAAATAATGAGTTAAACTGGAAATGTTTGCTTTAAGTGAATGATTTTAATTAATTAATTATTTGTCCGATTAACTGAATGTAATTTAAGAATATATAAAAAAGGTGTGTTTTTTTTGTATATGTGTTATTCCTTGAAGGTGGTTACACCGAGGTGTAGAATAAAATAATTGTGTTTTACTACTTGGTTTCCTGAAGTAATATATTGAGAGCAGAATTGCTGTTACGTTTGGAGAATAGTTGTGGAAATTTGTGGAGAGAGAAGGAAAGAAAGGAAGTGTGGTTGTATAGTTCACAGATAGGGCCCAGAAATTTAGAATTAGGGAGTAAACCACTACAAAGAGGTCAGTCACAAGTGGAGTCTGTCAGAGATCAGTCCTTGGACCGCTCCTTTTTGGCATTTACTTCTCTGAAGTCAAGGCCAATGTCAGTGGTCTCTGGCTAATGAAAATTGGCAGATGATTGCAAATTAGGAGCGGTCATTGAATCTCACACTGACACAAATGTTCTCCAGGAAGGGCTGACAAAGAGAAACAGCTGGTGTCAGAGCCACGGACTAAAACTAAATGCCAAGAAATGCATAATAGTATCCTTTGGGAAGTCTTCCATCCCTGGCAACTATCATATTGACAACAGACCCCTTAGAGTTGACTCAGTAATCAAGGACTTAGGGACACACATAGACAGTAATCTAGCCTTTGACCATCACATGTCTACAATAGTGAAGAAATCATTCTATGATGCGCAACTTATAAACAAAGGTATGGCATCTAGGTCCAAGGAAGTCATTGTTCCATTATATTTGGCATTCATCAGACCTATCACTGAGTACAATGCCCCCTCTGGTATGTACCTAACCAGGCATATCCAACAACTGGAATGTCAACAGAGGTTCCACATTAAAATAATAGAGGGTGTAAGTAAAATGTCCTATGCAGACGACCTCAAGGCCCTGTCCCTGTATTCTGTCTTCTACTGGCTGTTGAGGGGAGATCTATGCCTGGAAAACAGGCCATTGTCAGACCCCACTCTAATGGACCTCCTGCATATCCACAAAACAAACAGCACCAGAATTACCCATTCTAAAGGCTTAAACCTTGTTTGTGGCTACCCCATCTCTGGAACAGGCTTCCCATCCATGTGAAGCAGAGTTCCTCCCGTACCCAATTCAAGTGCAACTTGGACAAGTGGATGGGATCAGGAAATTCATCCCTGGTTTGGCAGCTATGTCTCTAATGGATGCAGGCCACCTGAAAGTGGTTCATATCCTAGACCCCTGCTTGTAAATGTTTCATCTCCCAAGCCCCTGTTTACACTTATCAAAGGTACCAGAGATTTGGGATGCATGGCTATACTTAAAAAGTTCCTTGTGGTTGTTAGACTACTAAAAACCTATGAACTTATTTTTGGGCATTTGTCCCCCCATTTTGCCAGGCTTTGTCCAGATTTCTTGCACTAAGCAGGTTGAGAAGTATGGTGGTAGCTGTACTACCTTTTCTGGACAAAAGTTGTGGGGAATATGCAAATTATACCAGCTTGTCAGGGAGGTGTGTGTGTGTGTGTGTGTGTGTGTGTGTGTGTGTGTGTGTGTGGGTATGTGTGCCTCAAAGATAGTGTACCAAAAATCCTGTGAAAACTAAAATGGCCACATTTTTACTATTATTTGAGTGATTCCTTGCCTTATACTGAATTGCAAATGTCAAACAAAATCTATTACAGCATTTTATCTTCTTATTCAGTCCACCCTATAGCAGACATGCTACCTAACTCACTTTATTGTCTAAGCAGCACTTACTCTTTGGATGGAAGGCTAAATATTGGTAATGAAGAGTGTGGCCTGACAGCTTGTATGGGGATAAAATAACTGCACTTTTCTTTATTAATGAAAAAAATAACACCTATATGTGTTGCACATGGAAAATGTGTCCTTTGTAGGGTATCGCAGTCAGTGGGCTGAAACTGAGGTGCATTTTTTCTTAAGTTGTGATGAGATGCTGACAGACATTTTTTTATTTCACATAAAATGAAAAATAAAATAAAATGGAGCAGTAAATTAGACAGGGTACTCACCACTGTGCAGAACAGAAAATGTTGACACAGGTGGGTACAGAAAAATGGTTTGACAGCAATCTACATGAACACACTGTAGTCTGTACATTTACTGTATTCCTGTAATGACAGAAGGAGATACCACTTTTGACTGGTTACGTCTTTTGTCTCAGCAATATTTGTGTCGATGAACATGTGCGAAGCAGATGGTGGGTGGGATTCTTTCTTATTGAATAGTAAATTACATTTAGGTTTTGCAATAGAAAACAGTTTTTTACTTTACATATACTGACTCAGTTGAATACATGCCTGCTAATTACCAGAACTGTAGGAGGTAACATAAGGAGCTGTGTACCCCACTGTCATTATTCTATGTAAAATATATATAGCTGCAGGTATACACATAAAACAGACTGAGTGGTGGCTTACAGTAAATGTACTTGTTTAAAGGAGCAATTTTCTTTAATGTAGGAACAATAAAAAACTAAATGGCATGGGCACATGCTATCAACTGCATTTATTATATACACAACACTTTATTTTAGCAGTCCTGTGACAATGGACACTTTGCCAAAAAGCATTCCAGTGTGCATCAGTGTGAGGTGACACCATATCAATATGTATCTGTGAAGTGCCATATTACATCACAGTATGCATCAAATGATACCACAATACATTCTAATGTGCATCTGTGTGAATATTCCAAGATGCACACTACAATATAGTGTAGTGTCCCACAAATGCATGACAGAATTTAGTGCAGTGACTTCTGATGCACACTAGAATACAGCACGGCATCCCACTGATGCATGACTAAAGGCAATGTATTCCACACTACATGCTTTGGAATGTCGTTTGGTGTCACATCACCTTCCAGTGCATCATTTGGTGCCACATTACACTTTGCAGTTTTGCTGTCTAACTAGTTCAGACAGATAAGCCTTCACACCTGTGAAAGTAAAGTAAAATAAAGCATGAAGACATATACACACACACACACACACACACACACACACACACACACACACACACACACACACACACACACGCGCGCACATACTCTTGAGTTGCCTTAGACTTGCAAACAATAAACATGAAAGCATGGATATGTATGGGAACAAGCATGCAGGTATCCATATATGTACACGGGTGTGTGTGTGTGTGTGTGTTTATGAATTTGTATAATTGTACACATAGAGGCATACACACACACTCACACACACACGTGTATTCATGGTGGGTAGCTTAGTGCCTACAGAATGGCACTATGTGACTCAGCATTTTTCACTGTGATTTCATACAAAAAACTCTCTGTTCCCCTTTCTTGTATATTTCAACATAATTTACAATGGCCAGTCTGTTATGATGCTCTGACATGTAGGCATTTCAGTTCTAAAAAGATTTTGTGATCAAAGTGAAAAAAAAACTGCTGTAGAAGCAGAAAAAGCACTGATGTAAAGACTATATAAAGAGAAGAACATAATGCACTGGCCACTACAGTCTGCCAGTTTTTGTGTCCATCTGCAATTTGCAGTTATTTATCTATGATTACAACTTATTCAGCAGTATTGTGCAGACACCAACAATGTATAAGTCTCTTCATTATCCAAACATACTCAGCATTTGTACAACACTACATTGAACTCAAATCTTTCTCTTGTGCAATTAATTTCTAATTTTCTCTATGGATCAGGAATTTTACACTAGGGATGATATGCAGAGAAAAAAAATACTGCCAAGGACTGACACCAGAAGATCATTCATTGATATAAGTTTTTATCAGCAACAGAGAGTAATGTCAATTAAATTATCATGACATCTAGTTAGCACATTGTCCGAGGCGTTTTATGTTCAAATTATTGTATTATCAAAACATGTAAGATCACTGAGACATCCCCCAGCATACATAAGGTATCCATATACTTATTCATATCTTTAGGGACTATGGTTCACAGTGTAGATTGAGAAACTTTTGCTAGACCCAGGGGCATACTTCATTGATCATCATCATCATCTTTCGGCTTTTCCCGTTAGGGGTCGCCACAGTGGATCATCTCTTTCCATTTCTTCCTATCCTCTGCATCTTGCTCTGTCACACCAACTGCCTGCATGTCCTCTCTCACCACGTCCATAAACCTTATCTTAGGCCTTCCTCTTTTCCTCTTACCTGGCAGCTCCATCCTTAGCATCTTTTTCCCAATATACCCATCATCCCTCAGCACATGTCCAAACCAACACAATCTCGTCTCTCTTGCTTTGTCTCCAAACTGTCCAACATGAGCTGACCCTCTAATATACTGATTCCTAATCCTATCCATCCTAGTCACACTGAGTGCAAATCTTAACATCTTTAACTCTGCCACATCCAGCTCTGACTCCTGCCTTTTTGTCAATGCCACTGTCTCCAACCCATATAAAATAGCTGGTCTCACTACCCTCTTGTAGACCTTCCCTTTCACTATTACTGTTACCCGTCTGTCACAAATCACTCCTGGCACTCTTCTCCACCCATTCCAACCTGCCTGTACTCTCTTCTTCACCTCTCTTCCACATTCACCATTACTCTGAACTGTTGATACCAAGTACTTAAACTCGTCCACCTTTACCAACTCTACTCCCTGCATCCTCACCATTCCTCTACCCTCCCTCTCATTTACACACATATATTCTGTCTTAGCCCTGCTGACCTTCGTTCCTCTGCTCTCTAGAGCATATCTCCACCTCTCCAGAGTCTCCTCAACCTGATTTCTACTCTCACTACAGATCACAATGCCATCTGCAAACTGATCTTAAATAATATAATAATCATGATTACAATCAGTGACTTTGAAAGCTGATAGCTCTGGACTGGTGGAATTTTCTAGCACTATGTCCACTAAAGTGTATGGACTTGTCTTATTGTTTTTGATGAAGAGTATAAGCTGTATTTAAAATGAATTCTGTCATGGATGTCCATACTGCTGTCAGAAATCCAAAAGTTAGTTGCAAAGAATGGGGTTTAAGACTTTAACTACAGCATCCTAGTATGGCAGTTCATTAAGGACATAACTGAAAATCTTTGAAGCCTACTTAAGCAAATATGGTTTAATTAATATTTAGTGAGATGTGTTCTCCACACCATCAGATACAAGTATGCTTTTTTAGTGAAAATGGGATTTGGAAAGTAACTTACATAAATGCATGGAAAAGATACATGTTTCAGAGAGAGACAGCGAGAGTGAGAGAGAGGGACAGAGAGAAAAACCGTGTTAGAAGGGTATGCAACATAGTGGAAATAATGTGTAAATAGTAAAATGTGCAAGGCACAATGGACTGATTATATCATATATGCAATCATACTTTATCTGTCTATTTATCTATCTGTCTGTTTACCCATTTATCTATTTATTCATCAGTACAAATATCCATCCATCTTTACAGAGCTGTAACTAGGGGGTGGGTAAGGGGGCAGCTACCCCGGTGGAAATGGTTAGACAGTGTGATTTGTCAGGTGCCAGTAGTGCAGAAATATAGTACTGGCATTGCTTTATGAAGCCATGAAGATAACATGGCTTCATACCTGAATACCAACAGCATATTTGCAGTAATTTATGAAATGCTGAAGTGCTCACTGTGTCGCAGTTTAACTCCAGCAAGCTGCTCAATACAGATGAACAGAAGAGTTTTTTTATATTTTGAATTAGGCCTTTCTTTCTTTCTTTCTTTTTTGCTCCTCAACTTTGAGTCAAGGGGGCAGCAGTTTAGGGAATAGATAAGGTTGCCAGGTTGCCTAGCATCAGTTTGGAATCCATCCATCCATCCATCCACCCACCCATCCACCCATACATAATACTCAACATATGTAGTCCAGTGTTATAAAGAGATGGGCCCTATCCTGTCAAAAATAGTATAAAGCAGGAATCATTTTGGTAAATGACTCAAGTTCATCTCTCAGACACACACACACACACACACACACACACACACACACACACACACACACACACACACACACACACACACACACACACACACACACACACATTCACTCACTCACTCACTCACTCACTCACTCACTCACTCACTCACTCACTCACTCTACCATATAGGGAGAGTTTTGAACATAAGCACTTTACCTGTGTGTAAGTCTTTGAGATGAGGGTTGAAAACAGAGATGAAGCAAAAAAAAAAAAAAAAAACAGATATACACAAGGACAGGCGAATTTTGCTTATAAGGCAACTGGTATATTGATAACTGAAACATACATATATTGCACCTACTGAAATGATTAACTTGTGCAGTTTATAATGAATTTATTTATTTTTATTTTTGCTTTGTTGACTGGATTAGTTCCACTACACCAGCATACTCTTTGCAGGGGAGAGCTGAGGTGGTATTCTTACCAAGGGGAAATTTGGCCAGGGCATCAGGGAACTTCCCCTTCTGTTACAGCTGGCTGAGTTACCAGTAACTCAGACAGATTTCATATTCAGTGAAGTATGACATTACTGTAAAGCTATATAAAATACATATCACATCACTTGAATGTCAGCTTCTTTAAAGTAAGCTATATCTATCTATCTATTTATCTATCTATCTATCTATATTACACCTACTTAAAGTTGTGCATTGTAACAAATGCACAGACAATTGATTTAAATGTTATCGACTATCTCAGTAAAAAAAATGGGAAAAATCTAGCAATTTTTGCCTCCCTCCTGACCCTATCATCACCACTTTCGAGAACAAATGTGAGGCAGACATCTGCAAGATACTGAACAAACCCCTTAGATGGAAATTTTACAATCATAACAATGAGGAAACCAGAGCACTGATCAACCTAAGCAAGGATATAACATGGGCAATCATGAAGGCGGAAAAAGGAGGGGGCATTTTGGTCACCAATGCATTAGCTTATAGTGCTAAAATCCTGAATACACTCAATACTGCTACATATTATGAAAACACAAAATTGGGCAGGATCAAATTTGTCTATGAAGAGATTCTAACTGAAGTCACAAACCACAATGAGGAAGAAGTTATAAGCAATGATCTACATAAATATTTGACAGTCACCCACCCAAGACTCCCAAACCTTTTTGGAATTCCCAAGCCCCACAAGAATCCACTTGACCCTCCTTACAGACTGGCGATAGCCAGTGGTGGCTCTATAACCAAACCTATCTCGATATATCTGGATGGGCAGATCAAGCCACAAGCTGAAAGCAACAAATTGTTCATACTAGATTCCATGGACTTTCTGAGAAAGGTCAAGGATATTCAAGTGGACCATGACTACATTCTGGTCACAACCGATAAAGAAGCATTGTACGCAGTCCTCCCGCATGATTACTGCATACAAGCAGTAAGTGAAGCTTACAACAAGGAATGGGAAGGCCTGCCCAGTGAAACTGAATCCATAGGAAGGCTGTTGAAGCTTTTGCTTAACAATAACTATTTGCCTGTAAAGTAGTATTTACAAATAAAAAGATGTCTTCAGACAAGAAGTAGCTTTGAGAGTCCTACTCTCATTTTTGACCACCTTTATGTTGTGTGATATTAAAAAGGATATTTTCACTATTATATTATTTTGGGGAACGTGGTACTTCAACAGTGACACAGCTATTTTTTTTCCTGTAAGCCATAGGTTTTTAGACTGGTGAGGTTTTTCACAAAGCTAGAATGAACAGAATACCATAATGTAGGACCTGCAATGAAAAATTATGTAATGCTGCATAGTCCGGAGTACTACAGAGTATGCAGGGTAGTCATGTTTTCAGAGAAGGTGGTCCCTATAGCCCTGTAGGGATGGGCAGCATCCTATGTTGAATAACACAAATATAAGGATAGCACTCAGTGAGCAGACAGCCTTGCAATGGTGCTGTATTCTTGGAGAGCTAAGTGGTTATCTATACATCTTTGTTTAGTCACCTTTGAAATTTTGTTGTATCAGTACTAGACTTCTTCACTATTAATGCAAGCTCATATGTTAACATGAGGGTATGAGAACTTTTCCTATGGTCAGATGTGATTCTTTTATTTGAAAAAAATATTTATATAAACCTTGTGGCAAGCCTTCGTTGTCTTGTTTAATTTGTACTTTGTGACATCCAGATGGTAGGCTGAGGTTGTCTCAGTTGTATTTCAAAGAGATGAAGTTATTCACAATTTCAGAATGTTCAGCTCATGGAAAAGCTTTACAGTGTTATAATGGTTCCCCATGCTTTGAAATGCTGCATTACCAAACAGTATCACTTTTGTTTTGTTTTAAGTGATTGTTTATTTATCACTGGCAAACTAGACACACAGTGTAACCAGGTCATTATGAACAATGGACTTATATTCTCAACAGAGGTATAAGTACTACTGATGTCAAGGTCTCCTATATAAAAAAACGTGGAGTTGAAGGTTTTATATGAAAACAATGTTAATCAAATCAGAAAACAGCAAGATATCCCACACTGAACTTGTATTGTCCTGGTTATAGAGGCATCACAGGATTCATCTACAGCTATAACATTTAGAGGACTAACACTAAACGGTGATACTTCAGAGACTGCCTCCTACTCTGTGGTCCTGCCATCACAGAATACGTTTATAAAAGTAACACCGAAGGGTGGCAAAGTGCCCCTGCAAAAATACTTAGTGTGTTTACTGTGAATTTTGTGATTCATTGTAGTTTTCTGACAATTGCACTTAATGTTTTGTAGTTGCTGGACTCTGACTGATGGGTCTTGGACAAATGGATGGGGGGCCATATAGGTAGTTGTTTGAAGGAAGTTGAATGAATACAAATTTGTCAAAATGCAGAGATATGAATGTGGAGATTATGAGTCAGCATTTCATTAGATCTACTGTTGTCATCTGAAAATGGAAAGTTTGTATTTTCTCTGAGACAGCGTGAGCTTGGAGATAGTATACTTAAGTTCAAGAGTGTGGGGAGGGTCTTTGCAAGGTCATTTCATTCAGTCAGTGCTGGCATTATAAAACATTCATCTAGTTTCTAACACTGAATTTTAGTTAATTTAAATGAAATTCTGACAGTCATACAAACAATACTGGTGGATTAGTGGTGATGGTGTAATTTACCTGATACTCTGAAGGTCCTATCATGGTGGCAGCTTTGACCTCAGTGTATTCACTTCAGTGTCCTAACCATGAACTTCTAACTTCTTTTGTAAGAACAATAAACCTTTGCAGGATATACTGCTTCCCTTAAATTGTATCTTATTCTTGTGAAGGACAAAAGAAAAATATTATGCTTTTCCACATCCTAAATCTATGCTTCTGCAAGAACAACAAACTGTAAGTCTCAAGACAGGTCATCCTTTATTTGCGAGGCAACACCCTTTTCAAATGTCTTTCCCAAGGTGGACAAGACAGAGAGAGAGAGAGACAGAGAAAGAGAGTGGCAAGAGGACGGAAAGGTTATTTCACTTGCTGGCTTTTGGAAAAGTTATTTATTTTATTTTACAGTTTGTTTAGCGGGATAGTCCATTGGGCCAAAAAGAGTCCGTTTTTAATGAAGTCCTGGGGAGAAAAGCTCCATGAACAACAATATAATATGAAGACAATGCATTTACATTTATGTAATACAATGAAGAATAATGGTATTACACAACATGACAAAAAATCCATGAGTGCAGTGACAATACAGCCAAAAAAGCAAAAGGTAAAATTACACATACACACACACACACACACACACACACACACACACACACACACACACACACACACACACACACACACACACACACACACACACACACACACACACACACACACACACACACACACACACACACACACACACACACACGCACACACGTTAATTAAAATAAAAAAAAATCCATTGGTGCATATTTCTGTTAGATTTGTTACAATGTGAAATAACACAGGGTTGACATTATAGTTGTACATGAAATCTTAGAGTTAAAGTAGGATAGGGGATAAGAGGTGTTAATTGTTGAATGTAACAAGGGTGGAACAATAAGAAAAAAAATGAGAAAAATGAAGATGGTAGTAGTCAGAGAAGCTCAGTATGATGAAGAGAAGTGAGAAGTAAAGTAGTGTGAGAAATGGGGAAAAAAGAGGTGAGTCATGTGCAATGAGAGCAGGAACATTCACAGAGTGTTTTGAGATGGGAATGAAGCAGGGTCTTAAAGGTAGAGTGGTTGTCTGTAGTACCAATAAGAGGTGGCAGGGAGTTCCAGAGGTGAGCTAGGGAAAAGGATAGTAGATGTTTGCCTGGAGGACGAGCAGGCTAGTAAAGTTCAAGCAAATTCTGGCTACTGGCTCTTAGAAGTCTGTGGATAGGTGCATTTTGAAGGAGGAGGCAAGGGAGGGGCAGATGGAGGGATTAAAGATGAGTTTATGGGCATAAGTAAGTTGAATGTCGGTAAGATGTTTGGGAAGTTCGAGCCAATTTAGTTTGTTTAGGGCATTGCAGTGGTGGGAAGAGGATTTATAGCCAGTAGCAAACTTAGAAATTTTGTTATAACAGGAGGATAGCTTTGTTTTCAGAGAAACTTGAAGGTTGGTACGAAGTGGGGCACCATATAGGAGAGAAGGAATGGGGAAGGTGTCAGAGAGTACAAGTTTAGTAGTGGGAGTGACATAGCGGTTATGGTGGTAGAGCATGCCTAGTTTCTGGTGGGTTTTCTTTATATTAGTTAGTAGGTAGGTATCAAATTTTAACTGTTCATCAATTAGGACTCCTAGAAGCTTTACATGGGAGCTACTACCTCAAGAAAGGTATTGTTTTGACTAGTAATGGAGAATGAGTTCTTGTCTATAATGGTACTTTTTGAAGGGGAAAATAACATAATTTTAGTTTTTGATGTGTTGAGTGATAGGTGGTTTGTCTATCATCCAATGTTCAGTATAAGAAGAAGCATCCTGAGTTAGTTTTAAGAGAGTGGAGGTGGAAGTGACAGAGGAGATGATTGTAGAGTCATCTGCATATTGAATCAGTTTAGCACTAGGAATGTTTTGGTGGAAGTCATTTATGAAAATGTTGAACAGCTGGGGATCCAATATGGAACCTTGGTGTATGCCTGTAGGTGTATTAAGGAAGGAGGAGGTGACTTTTTTCCATTTGACATGTTGTTGTCTGTCGGAGAGGTAACTAGAAAAACAGTTGACAGAAGAGTGGGCTTGGTTTAGATTAGAGAGTTTAGATAGGAGAAGGTTATGGGAGATAGTGTCAAAGGCCTTGGATAAGTCCAGAAGTAGGGTGAACATTAGACAGCCGGAATCCCGGGCTTTGTTGACGGTTTCGAGGAAGGAGAGGAGATTGGTTGTGGTACTGTGGCCAGGTCTAAAACTATGTTGTGTGGGGGTAAGTAGGTGGTTGTCTGTGAGGTACGGTAGAAGTTGAAGGTGGATACACTTTTCTAGAACTTTTGAGATAGGGGATAAGATAGCGATTGGCTGGTTATTATTACCGGTTGTTATTACCTCCATTGTGAAGGGGAATGATATAGGCCTTTTTCCAGAGTAGGGTACATAGTTTTCTTGGATTGAGCGCTTTATTAGAATGGAGATGGGAAAGGCGATGGCATCAGCAGCAATTTTAAGGAAGTAGGAAGGAAGGTCATTAGGGCCATTTGAACATGGTTTCAGTTTCTGAACAAGTTTTTTATGGTGGAGATAGGAATGGGTTTGATAGTGAAGGAAGGGGGTTGGGAGGTGGTAGTGTTAGGGGAGGGAGAGAGAGGAGGAGGTGGAAGTGAAGCTTTGTTGGGGAAGGAAGTAGTTAGTTTGGCTATAGAATCAATAAAAAAGGAGTTAAATTGGGTGGCTAAGGAGAGGTCTGGCACATTTGGGTCAGGGCAGGGGTTGTCTCTTTTGCCAGGATTGAGGAGGGTGGAGATGCCATTCCAGAATTTTTTGAGGTTGGTCTTCTGGTTATTTTGAAGGGTGGAGAAGTAGGATTTGCAGTAGGATGGAACAAGTTTTTTTACTTTGTTACATAGTAGCTTACATTCAGTCAGGGTGGTATGGGTTTTATTTTTATGGTAATGTTTCCAGGCTTTGTCACAGAGATGTATAATCGTTATGGTATCTTTGCTTAACCATGGAACGGTTTTGCTTTTAATTCTTTTGGTTCTGGAGGGAGCAGGATATTTAACACGTCTAAGAATGTAGTATTAAAGTAGGCTACTATATTATATAGGATATGGTTTTTAGAGGACTCCAGTTTGTGTGTTTTAGAGAGCTGCAGAAGGTTTCAGGGTTGACGTTTTTGAGAGAGTGAGAGGAGATATAAGTGTGGGATAGCTGCAAGGAGGAGGGAAGGTGATGAGTGAAAGAGGGAGATGATCGCTAAGAGTGTTAGGTAGGATACCGCTGACAGAGATGTGCTGGGGGTGGGAAACAAGAATCCAGTCAAGTACCAGAGGAGAAGTGTTTTGAGAGCCTGGTAGTGGAGTTTATTAGTTGTGAGAAGTTATATAAGTTTATGTTGTTTTTGATATGCATAATACTGGAAATTCTGCATATTTTTATTTATTTATTTATTTTATTTTTGTTAACCGGGAAGGTCCGAGTGGATGGGATCCGTTTTCAGCAGAGGCCCGTGGAGAAAAACTCAACTTACATAAAAAATAACACATTGCAACAGCACCTATATCAAAAAAGGTACATCACAGCAATACAAATATTATAAAAAAGTGTAGGAAAAAAGCATTGTTCTACTAGTAGTTTCTATGTAGTGAGAGATGAAAGACAATACAGAGTATTCAAATTATCAATATTCGACTATTAGTTTCTAGTGAGATGGAGAAGTAGTTCCACAAGAGAAATAGTACATTACAGCAATATTTACATAAAAAATGGCACATTACTCCCATACTAATATTATACAAAGTGTAGAACAGGCATTTGTTCTACTAGAAGTGTCTAGTGAGAGATGGAAGGCCAAACAGACTATTCCAATTAGTGACTATTTACATATGTATATTCTGTTTGTAGTGAAAAACAGGCAGAGATTGCATCGTGTATAACTCTACTTTGTCGGGGTGTCAAATATTTAAAGAACCATGCTTACTGGGCATAAACAAGAGAGGTAGGGATAGTACAGAGGCATTAGAGTTTAGGACTATGTGACACATGGACAAAGCTAGGACCTTATGAGATGGGCCTTAAGGGTGTTTTTGAATTGACTGGAATTTTCTGCAGCAGTCATGGGTGTGGGGAGATTATTCCAAATTTTAGCAATAATGTGTGAGAATAGGGCTTTGCCTTCTGTGTTGTTAGCAGTGGTAATAGTGAGGAGTGATTTATTGGCAGTGCGGAGTAGGCAATTTGGGGTGTAGTTGGTCAGCAATTGCTTCAGTGCGGGAGTTTTGTCAGGTTGTTTTAGGCTGTTGTAGGCTATGACAAGTGAAACAGATATACAGAAATTGCATTTTTTCAGAAATTGGGATACAAGTCTTTTGTCCCATGTTTGTCCTGGTTGTGAATCTTTTTTTAGCAATTTTTGTCTTCAAAGGCAATAATCAGATGGAGAAAGAAGCACCAGAGCCCATGTCAGGAACTAAGTCTGTATTATTTTTATATTTTTACTAAATACAATACAAGTTTTTAAGAATTATGTTTCATAATCTAAAAAACAAAAAGGCAAAAATAATGCATGCATATACAGCCCTTCAAGGATCTTTCCTACATGTTATAGCTCTAATGATCACAGAGGGATGCAAACATACATCAAAATATGGTTAAAAAAGGAGGGATTTCTTTAGTACATGCACATGCTGACATGACTGGTTATGTCACAGCTATGCTTCACCACTCGAGACTCTGGTGTTACATCTTCACCTCAGGTCACTGTTTGTGTGGAACTTGCATGTTCCCCCTGTATCTCCAAAGGTTTTCTCTAAGTACTCCTGTTTCTTTTCAAACAATACAAATTGACTGACTGCTTTAAAACTGTTTGTATATATTCTATGTATTCTTTGCTTGTGGCTCAAAAGGGACCATGAAGACCAGTTCAGTTACCTGGTTAATAAATTAATACAATGAATTACAATTAAAATATTGTAGTTTGTGGTAGCTCTGTTAAGACCATGTCTATATCCTATGGAGCCAGGTGCACTACTAATTTTCTGCATTCAGTGCCGGATGCCATTCTAAAATTCATTCGGTTGGCTTTTTATCACTGTGGGGACTACATGGATATAGAGTGCAGTTGCTCTTTTGTCCCTGGAAACTGGATATGTCCATCTATATTGAATAAAAGCAGTCAGGTATTCAACTCATGATTCTACAAGTTTTCCTAGAAAGTTACTGCCATCATGGTCAGGATCAGGATTTAGAGGGCTGTGTCCGCCTCATTTAGACTTCAGAAAGTATTGTCAACTTGAAGCCCCAGCATTCCAAACAAAAACTCCCTTCTAACAGATCCAGTGTACTATATTTGATGCTATTTATTTAATTATTTATTTAGTTTAACCAGATGTGGGATGGACTGGCATCCTATCCAGGACTGGCACTCTGACCTTCTGGGATAGGCTGCAGCTCCTATGCTACCCTGAACAAGGTAAAGAGGACATTGGAGAATGAATGATTAAATGAATGAATGTCAAACAGGTAAGCAGGCTAACTGATATACACCTTTGCCACCCACAGCGCTGGGTAGGAAAACACATGCATTCATGAAGAACTCACAGAGACTACAGAGAAACATAGGAAACAAATAAATGTAACCAATGTATGCATATCCAGAAATGAGGTGACAAGTAACGAAGGTATGCATATCCAGAAATGAGTTGACATAGGATATACCGTTATTTCTCTTCATCTTTTGACTTAGTGAATGCTACTAAATGTATAAATTAAGTGAATAAATGTATAAAATTAAAGATAAAATGCAAAATAAGTCTACTCAGACAGTTGCATTTTGACTTGGTTCTAAGTTGTTATAATTTCTCACATACCTTGCAACTCTAAGCAAGTAACTTTACAATAATAAACTATTTTATAATAAAGTACCACCAAGACCATCGATCCAATAAGTAAATGAATTTAATGAAACATTTGGCACCTCGGCTTACACAGCCTTCCAAGAGTTGTATTTGTTAACTTTACCAGATTAACCTTTTGAGCTGTTCCTAGAAAGACACACTTAAACCTTTAAAGGTTTTACCAAAACAAAATGAATAAATAAAATGTGCTAATACTGTTAGATACTAGATCAAAAGTTCTCATTCATTTATGTGTTAATATTTTATGAGTTTATTGGGGCTTTTGTGGCATTTCCATTTAACAACTAAAAGGAAGTACTTGTTATCTACAGAGACTAACTCTTTTAACAAAAGGATAAAAATTAATTTTGCTAGGTTATCATATGTAGAGTCAGAAACAATAAATGTTACTGACTGAAGCTTTTACTGAGGATAATTCTGTTTTTTTATATTATATTTTATATTATAACAAAAATAAATGTTCAACAAGGCCATATGCTATCAATAAACAAAGAAAAAGAAACAGAAAAATAAAAGGGAGGCTAGCATATTAATAGCATTCACACTAATTATGAGTATATATTACAGGCTTTACATGATTACTGTTTTGATACAATGTTTCTTGCCTGCTCTATCACCATTAGTCATTAACACAGATTGTACTAATATACAGCATTATGATTTTATCTGCACCTCAGTTTGGTTTTCCATATATATTTATTCTCAGTTTATTGTTAGCATATTCTGAGCTGACCTAGTTTCTCCTTACATTAAGACAGCAAAACAGTGATTCCAAAAAAGAGTTGAGGCAGAAATTCTTTGCATGATGGTTCACATGGATAAAAATGTATAATTAATCTGTTAGGGGCATATTTCAAGAATGTATTGTGGAAGTTTTGATTTATTTCTGTATCCTAATAAGTGGGCACTAACGCTAAAAAGTAATTTTGGCTGATGATTTTGTAAATTATGCTAAAAATATGATATGCTGATCTGGCTCAGAAATAATTTACATATTATAAATACCACTAAAATCAAATATGTAGACTTCCAAACAAAATAAAATGGCAAATGAATTAACTCGATGAGGTAAATGTTAGGTTAGCTTGTTAATACAAATTTTGAGATTCCAGATTCAGTTACATATTTCTTGAATGCAAACATAAATTTGACTTTGAAAAATCATATAATGACTAAATGAATGACTTTAATATATAGGTGAAATTTAAATTTTACAAAACTGTTATCTATTTATAGGTCACTGTCTAGACTCATACCAACTGCACAGCTTTGCTACTTTTTGTGTAAAAGTTCAAGTAACTTTAATGACTGTACAGATGCATGTAACCATTTTTATTAAGTAATATGTCACTGGCTGGATTGTCATCTGGTTCACAGATAGAATGCAGATAATCAAAATAGGGGAAGTTAGCTATACAGAAAGACCATTCACCAGTGGTGTCCCCAGGGCTCTGTGCTGGGACCTCTCCTTTTTTGAAGTAAAAAAATACCAGAGGGCTCTGGCTGAATATGTTTGCAGATGACTGTAAGCTAGGAGCAGTAATTGAATCCTCAAATGACTTAACCCTCCTGCAATCTGTCTCAAATAAATAACATGTCAAAATCATGGTCTGAAACTAAATGCCATACAATGCATTATTGTATCCTACTCATCATGCCTCTATTCCATTGATAATTTTCTTTCACATACATCCTGCCTAGACCAACAAAGATAGCCACTTATTGTATATAACACTGATGCTTGAATGTGCTGTAAAGTGAAATATATTACAACCAGTTTGGTAATCTTAAACACTCCCCACACATATGCACATGTTAGCAGAAGCCATAGCAGCAATGGCAGTATTGCACTGCTTTTAACACATAGCGTACATTATATGACTTGTTCCTACTATATTAAGTCAGTGGCTATTTAAAAGTGATCAAATACCAGCAAGGATAAGTCACTTTCTTCACAGACTGCATAAGTATCCATTACTTACAGCAAGTATACCTTAGATATCTGACTGTGATAAAATACAGCTACAGTAAGGTATTCTAACTTGGCTTACATAAATAATCACTACTCATGAAAAGCAAGACTGCTGACTTTTTAACTTGATCACAACAGCACTGTCAGTCATTTATATCCATAGACACCTGGGTTCTAGCAATTTCATTCTAAACTTCAGGTATCTGTTTGTGCCACAGAATAAGAATAATAATGACCATAGTAAGGTGTTTCATGTTTATTTCACACAACCACAAAGTAGCCATAATGAAGCATTCTTCCTAGCCACAGTAAAGCATTCTTCCTCACACAAAAGCACAGCAATTCTTCAAAACAGAGTAATGACTGTATTAGCTGAGCAAATGAAAAGAGGGTAAGTTACTTTTATCAATGGGCAACCCACCCCACAGAACATTTATAGCCACCATTTTGACTGTGTAGACCACAGATAACTGATTGTGATAAAATAATGGCATGCAATGTTTTTCAGTTTTATTTCAGACCGGCAGTAGCCACAGTAAATTATTTTAAACTTGCTTCACATAAGTCACAATAGTTCTGCAAAGCAAAAATAATCAACGAGTGACATCAGTCCATCATTTTCATCCACAGACAGCTCCATGTACTGTAAAATATAACTATGTTGATGTCTGTGTACATCTTACATGTCAGACTATAATAAATCAATAAAATAAAGGGCCACTGTATTATATTTCAGCTCTGTTTTACACGAACACACAGTTGCTCAGCAGTCACAGCCCATATCTGAATGCTTGACAGTATTACAAAAATTAGCTCAGACTACCACTGTCTGCTGCTGTTCTTCTCCACCTTGACCATTGATTTTACCATTTAATATCTGCAGGATCTCCTTCTCTTTGTTGTCTCATGAATCAGATAGCTCTTGAGAGAACAAAGAGCAGAAAACTCACAAATTCATTGATCAGGTTTGTAGCACTTTCTCCATATGACTTGCAGCTATGGCTGCTTTTAATGGAGAATTCACTTATTATATTGCATGCACAATTACAGCATTGTCCAGCAGAATATAGTAACATGTTTTATACATATTTCTCAGAAATACATCAAGGAATAAACATAATAATACCAAGAATTGCCATAAACAAACTCTACAACAGAATGAAGTAGCTGTTGCAAAAAAGAGTAAAATCCCAAGATTGGAGGAACTTCCTTGTTAGCCTCAGCAAGAAGCTGAGATCCCTCATAAAATCCTCCAAAGCCAGTTATGAAAATAAAATCAACACTGATTCCAAAGACAACTAGAAAGCATTCTACAGCTATGTCAAGAATCTCAATGACAACAGTGAGATATGCTCTGAGCTACAGCACAATGGCACTAAATATACAGAACCAACAGATATTGCCAACATCCTGACAGATAGGCTCAGCGCTAACTTTACCTCCCTCTCACCCTCCTAAGGGCCCATCTTAATACCGGAAGAATGCAAAGCCCCTGTAATTACGGATGAACAAGTAAAGACTGCACTCTCCAAGGCCAAGAACACAGCATCCATAGGACCAGACAACATCCCGGGCTGCATACTGCATGAACTACAGAACCAACTGGCACCCCACCTAAGTACCATGTTCAATCATAGCCTCACCTCAGGCTATGTGCCTACTGAATGGCACACAGTGACTGTTATCCCACTTCACAAAGGGGTGCCATAATGGACCCCGGAAATTACCGCCCTATTAGCCTGACAAGCCTGGTCTGCAAGGCCATGAAACGTATCATCTTGGAACTCATAAACAAAGACATACGTAACCTCCAAACTCTGGACCCCACTCAGTCTGAGTTTGTAAAAGGTAGATCATGTCTACTAAACCTGATTGACTTCTTTGAAGCAGTCACCAGAGCCGTAGATGAGGGCAAGGTAGTGCACACAGCCTATCTTGACCTTGCCAAGACTTTTGATACCATCCCCACTCTAGAATTAGAGATAAACTCACTAAACTAGGAATAAATCCCTATGCCACAAGATGGGTGGTCAACTGGCTCACTGACAGAACCCACACAGTAAAAGTAGCCGACTCCAAGTTCGACTTCAGACCAGTGACGAGTGGAGTACCACAGGCTTCAGTCCTGGGTTCTCTCCTGTTTGGCATCTACTTCTCTGAAGTGCAGGTCAACACAGAAGGATTTTGGCTAACAAAGTTTGCAGATGACTGCAAACTGGGAGCCAGAATAGAATCACCTAATGTTGTAGACATTCTATAAAAGGGCCTCAGAGACAGATGCTTGGTGTCAAAGTCATGGCCTCAAGCTCAATGCCAAGATGTGCATTGTTATCCCCTTTGGGAAAAACTCGGTGCCCATAAACTACCACATAGGCGGAAGCTCACTAAACACCAAAAATGTGATGAGACCTTGGGACACAGGTGGACAGTAGTCTCTCCTTTGATAACCACATTGCCACAGTAGTCAGGAAGTCCTTCTATGTGCCACACCTCATAACAAAAGGGTTCTCCTCTAGGAAAAAAGGAGGCCATTGTTACTCTCTATTCATCCCTCATCAGACCCATTATAGAGTACAATGCCTGATTTGGCATGTATCTCACAAGACACCTACAACAATTGGAAAGGCCGCAGAAATACCTCACTAAGAGGATTAACAGCCTCAAACAGATGCCATACGCAGACCATCTAAAAAAACTCCAGCTCTACTCCATTGCATATCGCCTACTCAGAGGTGATCTCTACCTAACATAAAAACCTATGTCAAACCCAGAGCTGTTGGGCATGCTTCACTTAAAGAAATCCCAGTCTCTCCGAACCACACGCTCCATGGACCTAAACCTTGTCACCACAATAAACAGAACATGCTGGAAGGATAGATTCATATCCCAGAGACTTCCCATACTCTGGAACAAACTACCCATTCATGTCAAGCAAAGCTCCTCATTGGCCCTCTTTAAGAAAAATATTGACGACTTGATGGGAAATAGAAAATTCACACCTGGGATCACTACTGCAGAACTGCTCGACAGGGGCACAAGAAAATAATTTTCTTGGGTGGCAAAAGCCAGGGAACCTTTTTGGCTAGATTTATATAGGCTCCAGGGCCGATAGCCTAGTACCTACCTATGAAAACATAAACCTATGAGCAAATACATTTCCCTGTCACTGGAAAGCATCTAACTAATGCAATTCCACAGTGAAGTTTTAGATGTATTTTTCAAGAAGCTGAAACATAGCCTGCAAGTGTGTTACAGTCCGAACTAAGAAAATAGAATAAGAAATATAGACATTGCATTATATATCAGGTAAAATATCTGCAGGTTATGTCAGTCTGTTAAAAGGCATTGCATGCTTGCTTTACAAGAAACCATTTCTTTTTACACAAAAAGTACTGTATGTAGCAACAAAAAAGTATCACCATTAAACTGATTTAATTCCTTGGCCATAAAAAGTAAGTAAAATAAGAAAAGCTCATCTTTGAATATGATCACAGATGCTGACTTGTCATTTCACAGTATTATAGTACTGCTCATCTCTGAGTATAACCACTGATGCTGACTTGTGATCTCACAGTACTATAGTACTGCTCATCTCTGAGTATGACCACTGATGCTGACTTGTGATCTCACAGTATTACAGTACTGCTCATCTCTGAGTATGATCACTGATGCTGACATGTGATCTTACAGTATTATAGTACTGCTCATCTCTGAGTATAATCACTGATGCTGATTTGTGATCTCACAGTATTATAGCTCTGCTTTAAATCTGATAAGTATGCTAGGTATCTCCAACTAGGGTCTATATCACATAGTCGAAGTTTTATAACTTGGAACACGGAATGTTTGAACCATTCCATTCGAAGTTACAAAACTTTGACTAGTGATAAAAAAAAAAAAGGAAGTAAAAACAAAATAAATTGTTGTAAGCAGGGGGGCAAGCCTCCCATGCACCCCACACCTCCCGCTACTTAAATATACCAACTCTGAGATCACACCACATTGAAATGAATGGAAACCTCCCCTTATGGACATTTCCATTTAAACGCTCAAACTTGTACAAATTCAAACTTATTTTCTTGACCATATGGGGTTCGAACTTGTACACGTTCAACTATGTGATAGGAACACCTCCAACTATATCATTCCACTTACAATGCTGTATTATTTCCTTTCTGGTGATCATTTTATTTTAATAATAACTTTATCTATCTGCATTTCCTAACCTGGGTAGAGCACTGACTCGATGGTTATTTTTCAGGCTCAATCACTGGAACATAGGCAAAATATCCAATAAATGGATAAATACGAACACACCCAAACCAAAGCAAATGTCCAGGAAGGCAAGAGGATAAAAAGTTGTTCAAAACTCCGATTTTATTAAACCAAAAAGAAAATGTAAGCGTTTTCTTTTTGGTTTAATAAAATCGGAGTTTTGAACAACTTTTTATCCTGTTGCCTTCCTGGACATTTGCTTTGGTTTGGGTGTGTTCGTATTTTTCAGGCTCAGTTGAAAAGAACTGATTGTTACACGACTTAGGTTCATGGGTTCATAGGTAATTACTAGACTATCTATCCCTGTGGTCCATTTTAAGCCAATTTTATTTTCTGTCTTTCTAGATTAAGAGTCACATAGAAGGGAAAATAAGGATGATGGAATGAGACTCTAGGCTGCAGAAATCAGCTCATTAACAACTCAGAAACTTAATAATCTACAGTATTAGCTTTTATATTTAATTATTAGAAAGAAATGAGACATATGTTCAGTTGTATGCTACATTACAATTGTGGGACATTAATTATGATAAATGACACATGCTGTCACTTCCTCTAGTTAAATCTAGTCTAGGCATCAATCACTTCCTCTAGTTAAATTCTCTTCTTACATTTCTATTTCTATTCACTCTTCTGACATTATACAAAGCTACAGTTAACATAAACAATAAGAAAGCATATGTACTGTATTTCTACACTGAGATATAATGTTGATATTTTTCTTCCATCCCTGTTGACTTATTTATTGTATATTCTGCTAACTGATTTATAATATACTACTAGTACATTCTCAAATGTCTTCAGAGAATTGTATTCTTACAGAATTATATACTAACAGTCTTAAAAATATAATATGCTGTGGTGGTACGGAGGTAGCGTTGTTACCTCACAGCAAGAGGTCCTCCCGTTCGATTCTCGGCTTGGCTTGGGAGTGCCTTCTGTGTGGAGTCTGCATGTCCTCCCCACGGTTTGGTAGCGTTCAAAAGACATGCGTGCGTAAATGGGCATGCCTTCGTTGAAGGTTGGGCGTCGAGCTGGCACCTCGGCATTTCGTAAAAATCTACTGCCAATCATTAGCAGACCAGAGTTCTGCTGTGGCGACCCCTTACCGGGAAAAAGCCGAAAGACAAACAACAAAGTCTTAAAAATATAATACTAGAGAATCCCCAAATGTCTTTCTAGAAATGTATACTTAGAATCTCAGGTGAATTTATGTTACATTGTGATTCCTGTTTTTATTATCTGTATACATATTACTCCTTGTGTGTATTATCCATTAAATTGGAGCTTTTCTCCTCAGACTGAAAAAGGACATGTGTCCAGTCGGACTTTCCCGGTAAACAAATGTAAAATAAAAAATAAATAAATGTATTATACTAAAAACTAGTAGCCCATTTTTACAGTAAACCATCACTTGTCAAAATCCATCATATTTTGACTGTTGCCAGGAAATCCTTGCTTTTCCTATATTCTCAACACTGTCCTAGTGATAAAACAACTGTCAAACTACACTGTCAGTTAATATTCTGATAGATATGTAATAAATTGGTGATTGCCAATTTTCTCCATTATTGCAGGGATTTCACTATATTGAGTGTGCACTGCACAACACTACGGTCTGTACACCCCATAAATCTGTTACTCTGAAGTCATGTGGAGATCACAATCTTCCTTTGCTCTTGCATTAAAAGAGTGGCTGAGGGGTCATTCATTTATACAGTGGTGTATAGTGAGCAGCACTGCATACCTATACATTTGTGTTGAGAGTAAAATGCAAGATAGGACATGCAGCCTGTAGTAGGAAGGCATGTGTATACTCCCTCTGTCATACAAGTAGAAGATTATCAAAGACTCAGGTATCAGTGCATTGGTAAGTCTGGTATATTCCAAAAGGAGTAAATAAAAGCAAATGGGAAAAACAAAACCATGAACAAACCTTTAATAAAACTTGAAAACAAAGTAAAAACAAAATGCAAGTGTCAGAATGCACTTTCACCATAAGGCTTAATCAGGCAGATACAGACAACCAATGCTAAGTCCATTTATACTGATAGAAAACAAGTCACATGATACTATTTAACCTGATTAAGCAAACATCATAAATAAGGCTTTAAAGTTACCATATCATTAAGACCAGGGGAACTGTAAGCTCTGAATCTGAAAATCCATTTGAGTTCTTCATATCCAGTGAGGTCTTTAATGTTACCCCCTCTTAAAGGTATTGGGACTATTTTCAGGAATGTAAACTTAAAAGGGTGAGTACTATCAGTATCCTTTATGTGTTTATATAAAGCATTAATCAGGATGTTCCTATTAATGTCCAAGAGATGTTGCCCCGTTCTCTCTTTTAGTTTCCTATATATATTTTTTAACAATGCACTAAAAGTCCTTAAACAATATGGCATGCAATGATATGTAGACAAACAAGGACATATTATTGCAGATGTAAAAAAAATACCTTGTGCTCTGGATTTCAGATTCTATTCATGTAAAATGAAATATTGATGAGTAGTAACAATACTGATTTTGTGTAAGTAACAACTTGGTGGTGGTGGTGGTGGTGGGTATTCTTTGATCCCTATATTAACAGGTCAAGTTCAAGTTTTTTGTAGTGTTTGTAAAATCTTTAATCTGATGTTAATCTTCTTTCCATTCATCACTAATGGCATTGGTACCAAGCCCTCGAAACCGAGTTGGCCTTTTTACCAAGCTCGAGCCAGCCAAAAAATTCTTGAGCTAAGTGTCTACCACGAATGCCCTTCTCCCTGTTACCCCAGATCTCGTTTGCCGCCTAGCCGTAAAGCCTCGTTTCATCTGAGCTCTCAGCTAAGTGGATCTTTTTTGATATTTCTGTGAACAATTTTGGATATCTTCAAACTTTACTAAACGATTAGTATTTTCCAGTGTCTTTTCTTCTGTTTAACCTTGTTTTTTCTCTCTACCCGTTGTTACAGTTGGTAAACTTTCAAGTACCATTGTTGGTACGACCTTTCCTCCCTTACCCTTGTGGTATTTCTTAATACCATAGTTGGTATTGTCTCTCCTGTTTAAATGATTAGTTTTGACTTATATTCAGGTGTTTCCCTTTTTTTCTTTACATACCAGTGCATTGTTATTGTTGTGACTTTTTTGAAAGGAGTTGACTTTATTCTAGTTAGATTATACAGATGGCCTGTGGTGTCTTTTCTATCAAGATGTCAGATAAGAAGGGTACTTCAGGTTTTAAGCATTCTGCTTCATGTAAAAGCAAGTTACCTAATAGTGATTTTCATGATGACTGTGTATACTATTTGGGAGTGTCCCACCTTTTGGTGCAGCCTCCATGTGACATTTGTCAGAGTTTCAGTCAACTCACCCTTAATGAGTGCAAAAATAAACTCATTCTGAAAGGGTTACTCAAGTCTCCCTTCTCAGAGGCTATTTCTGCAATGGAGGTCTCAACCCCTCCTACTAAGGACAAAAAGAGATCCCACTCTGCTCCTTCTTCACCATTGGGTGATCAGAGCAAGCCTGGGAAATAAAAGGTCCCAAAGTTATCTTCGGAGTATAAATCTGCCTCTACGGCTTCATCTTCCTCAGCTCCGACCATCTCGAAACCTTCGATACCGGCACCTGTTTCGAAACAGGTCCTGTGATCATAGACCTTACTTTGCATATTTTGACTTTGGCACCTGTGGCCACTTCAGCTCAGGGCACACCTTTGACTATTCCATTAGCTTCCATTTTGGAACCGACCATTTTGGCTCCGAGTGCCACTTCAGCACCGAGCGTTGTACCAACCTCACTGAATTTGACCCCTTTACTTCTGGTCTTGAAACTAGAGACTTCAGTGCCGGCAGACCTTGCATCATGGACCCGATACTCCACTTCCGTAGATCCATTTCTGGGCCAAGCATATAGCCCCTTCATCGAACATCCTGACTCCTCGTCTGGAGTATCCACTAGATCCACCAGGAGCCTGTCGGAACATGACATTGTGCATCTTGTAGACCAGCTGTTGTTAGCCAGGGGGATCTCCTCTCTTTCTAAGACCCATCCACCTGCAGGACTTGGGTTGTCTTAACCATGGACTCCATCTTACACTCCTCCTTCAACCATCTCAGTTCCAAAGCCTTCTGCTCTGACACCCTTTTTGAAACCCATCACCTCGGTGCCTACGGTGCATCTCATTCCACCTCCAAGTTTGTCCCTTTGGTCTTTGGTTCCCACTGAACCAGTCCTTCCTCAATCTGGGGATTGGGGATGGGCGTGTCGGCAGGGGGTACAGCGCCGCCTCCCTCCTTGGTTCCATCCTTGGTGCTGATAGCCACGTCCATGCCAATCCTGATTGAGGCTCCATCTGTGGGGGCAGGTTCATTGGAGTGGGGTGTGACCCCAGTCATGAGGTTGTCTTTCTCGGTTCTGGGCTCCCATCCCTCTTCTGGCAGGCCTGCCTTCCCCATGATGGAGAGGGCTCTTGCTTCTGGCATTCCTTTGATGTCAGAACCCCAGTTTTCACCCCGTGAACTACAGCTGTCACAGACCACCCCCCCCGGGACACTCGGCAGTGAAACCACAGGACACCCCTGTTCAGGATCCCCACTCTTCCGTGTCCTCTTCAAAGACTCCCACTGAGGAGCCTCCTCAGAAGATGTGCAAGAGGAAGCACATGGACTCGCCTGAGGAGACCTTAATGGAAGACACGGATTATGATGATGGTTAAGGGTCCCCACGGTCACCTCCTGATGATGTCTCCTTCGGAGACATCCTGGAAATGTTCAAGCAGAGAGGTGACTGGAAGCCCTCCAACCCTTCTTCTGAGGAGTCTGTGTTCCTGCAGGCTTTTTGTGCCCAGCCTTCCACCTATTGGGTGACCCTGCCTGCCGATGAGCTCAGCCAACTTATCGTGCAGTGCGCTTGAAAGAACTCTGATTCTATTGAGGCAATCCCTCAGAGACCAGACAAAATTCTTTCCCCTCTCAAGGAGAACCCGCTTTGGTCCAAAGGTTTACCAGTTGATGTTATGGTGGTCGTGGTGACCACAAAAAAGGACTAGGCTGAGGAAAGTCCTGCTGTCCACCCACTTAACAGGGAGTCCTGGGCAGTGGACAGACTAGGAAAGTGTGTTTTTGCATCAGGGACCTTTGCTATATGGTCCCTGAATTATTTGACACATTTTATGAGGTTTTAGAGGGACTTGATCACCAAACTCTGTGGGACACTTGCAGGACAGTTGTCTGATGAGGTCAGGGACAATGTGACTTTGCAGCTTGCAATACTGGAATTAATATCCAACTTGTCACATGCGACCAAAGGGGCGGCTAGAGCAGCAGGTTTGGGCATTGTTATGAGGCATCATGCCTGGATGCGCATTTGTGACCTCGCATATTCCTTCAAGTCCTCCTTTCTGAATGCTTCCATCAAAGCTTTGCCCCTTTTTGGCTCCAAAGTGAAAGACTCACTAGCCATGTGTGAGCAAGATGGAAAGGCCCTGTCTGCCATAGACCTATGGTTTTCCACCCCTCAAAGTACCTTCTCCAGGAATCAGAGGAGTGGAAAATGTGGCATAAGAAATCTCATGGTCCTTTCCGTGCCACACATGGTGATGATACCCCCAGAGGCAGAGGGGGGTAACAATTCCGGAAGACACCCCTATAGAGGCAGATGTGTTCCTTGAAACCAAGGCAACAGGGAGTTTTCTCTGGACAGCCTTATCAGCACTCCTGAGGAGCAGCCTGATTGCTTACCTCTGGAAGCAGTCAGGGGTAATTTCTCTCCGCACCAAGCTGCCTGGCAATCTAGCACAAATAATCACTGGGTGCAGAGTATCATCACCAGCGGTTACACCATTCCCCTTTCTTGTCAGCCAAACTTCCCTAGAAAACTTCCTGATGTTCCACCCAGTCAAAGGGAAGAAGCAGCTTCAGAGATTCTAAAGCTATCTCAAAAAAGAGTCATCCAAACAGTCCCACCAGACAAGCGTGGATCCAGATTTTACTCGAGATTCTTTTTGGTGCCAAAAAAGACAGCAGACTGGAGACCCATTTTGGATCTCAGCATCTTAAACAAGTCTGTCACCCAAACCAAATTCCAGATGGTCATGGTTCAGTCCATTCTCCCCTTTTTAAAAGAAGGCAATTGGATGTGCTCGATAGATCTCCGGGATGCATATTACCACATTAAGATGGACAAATGCTCCAGGAATCTGCTTCACTTCCAGCTAGGGGCCAGTCATTATCAATTTTGAACCCTGCCATTTGGTCTCTATACAGCCCCCAGAGTGTTCACAAAATGCATGTCAGTGGTCACAGCTCACTTGAGACTACATGGATTCCGGATGTTTCCATATTTGGACGACTGGCCCCTAACCCCCCCCCCCCCCAACCAAGCATCTTCTGGTAACAGCCCTGCATTAAACTGTCTCTATGGCAAAATTGTTTGGAATAACGATACATTGGGAGAAATCAAACCTCACTCCTATGCAACAAATATAATTAATTGGAGCAGTGTTCAGCACCCAGCCCTGTCTAGTATCACTCCCAAATCACAGACTCCACTGATTGAGGCTCCAACTCCGAGTGGTACTCTGTCAAACAAAAGTTTCAGCAAGAGAAGTCCTTCAAGCCCTATGCTATATGGCAGCTTCAATTCCAATAGTGCCTCTAACAAAGCTGCATATGTGGATCCTGCAATGGCTCCTTCTTTGTCAATGGTTCACAAACTATCATCCCCTCTGTTATCAGATTCGAATAACCAACTCCTGCAAACAGGACCTTCTTTGGTGGATGTGGCCAGACGTAGAACTTTGGAATCACCCATTTCAATCCCCTCAGCCCAGAGCCATTGTGACCATGGACGCTTCCCTGATTGGGTGGGGCAGCCATTTCCAGGGAAAGACTGTCCAAGGCACATGGTCCACTTCAGAGGCCCACCTGTACATCAGTGCTCTGGAACTGAGAGCTGTGCTGTTAGTGTTGCAGGCCTTTCATTCATCTCTTCCTTCCAGAACAATTGCAATTCAGTCAGACAATATGTCAGTGGTCTGGTATATCAACAAGCAAGGAGGAACCAAGTCCTACTCCCTGTGTTGAGAAGCCATGAGAATTTGGCAATGGGCGATAGCTTCCAACCGCTTTCTGATAGCAATGCATATCCCGAGGATCTCCAACGTTATTGTGGACAAACTGAGCAGATGCATCCTCCTGCCTCATGAGTGGTCCCTCAATCCCGAGATGGCGACAGAAGTTTTCAGCCACTGGGGCCAACCTTGCTGCAATCTTTTTGCCTCCCCATCGAACAACAAGTGCAGCAGCTATTTCACCCTACTTCCCCTGGAGGGAGAGTCCCTGAGGGATGCTCTAATCCACGATTGGCCCACGGGACTTCTTTACGCTTATCCCAAGGGATGCTCTAATCCACGATTGGCCCACGGGACTTCTTTACGCTTATCCTCCCATTCCCATGATTCTACAATTTCTAAAGAAAGCTCTTCAGTTGAGATGCAAGGTGATCCTCATAGCTCCATTCTGGCCTCGACAAGTTTGGTTCCCCTTACTTTGGCCTCACCTGGTATACCCACTGTGGATTCTGGACCCTCTTACAGATCTGATTACTCACCCCCAAGGGTTGAGCCACCCAAATCTGTCCAGTCTCAAGCTGACAGCTTGGTTTCTCCACTTCATTTAGTTGCCAGGCAAGCTAATCTCCCCTCGCCTGTTTGAGACATTATTCTGGCCTCTCATAAACCATCCACCAGAAGACTATATCAGGATAAATGGAAAAGGTTCTCCATCTGGTCCAAGGGTAAACTGCTAGACACGTATTCAGCTCCAGTAACTGTGGTACTTCAATACTTGGCTAAGTTTTTTGATAATGGGGTCTCTGCCTCTACTGTACGGGTACACCTGGTGGCAATTTCTAACTTCCACAATGGTATAGATGGCATCCCCCTTATTTCATTATGTCTATGCAAGTCCTTTCTTAAGGGGACCTCTCATATCAGGCCTCCTGTCAGACAACCCGTGGGACCATTGAACCTCACTTTAGTCCTCCAGTCTTTGACTCAAAAAACTTTTGAACCTGCTGCAAAGTCTGATCTAAAGGTTTTGTCTTGGAAATCTTTGTTCTTGGTAGCCATCACATCTGCCAGAAGAGTCTTGGAGCTGCAAGCATTGTGTATCAAGAGGCCCTATCTGGTCTTCCATAAAGACAGAGTATCACTTCGGACTAATCCATCCTTCCTTCCCAAAGTTGTTTCTGAATTCTCCATAAACCAGATCATTGACCTACCAGTGTTCTTCCCAAATTTTGCCTTATAGAGGAGAGTACTGCCTTTACTCCTTGAATGTACATAGACAACTGAGATTTTACCTAGATAGGACCAAACCTTTCCTTAAATCTGAACAACTTTTCATCTCTTTTTCTGGGCTCAGAATGAGAGATGCTGTTTCCAAAGTTACATTATCAAAATGGCTAAGGGACTGCATACGTCTCATCTACTCTTTCTATAATGAACCTATGCCAAAAGTTAAAGTTCACTCCATTAGATCTATGGCAACATCTGTAGCATTCCAGTCGGGGGCTTCCATGGATGACATCTGCACAGCAGCTATTTGGGCTAAGCCTCATACCTTTATCAATCATTACAAATTGGACCTGGTTTCCAGAGAGAGAGAGAGAGAGCTGCCTTCGGCTCGATTGTACTCAGGAATGTTCTTCCATAAGGGCCGCCCATGGACCTCAAGATAGCTTGGGATTCTGTCCCATCAGTGATGAATGGAAAGAAGATTAACAACATCAGATAAAGAAGTTATATCTTACCATAACATTCCCTCTGTGTTGTTCATCTTCTTTCATTCATCACTTCCCATCCCCCTTCCTGTTCCAAAGGCTCCTGGGGGATGCTTTGGGTCTAAGTGGTGCCTTAGGGTATTTGCGCAGAAGTGGCCTCGCCTTTACTTCCTTTTCTCTAGCAAACGCGATCTGAGGTAACAGGGAGAAGGGCATTCTGGGTAGAGACTTAGCTCGAGAGATTTTTGGCTGGCACGAGCTTGGTAAGAAGGTCGACTTGATTCAGAGGGCTCGGAACTGGACCCATCAGTGATGAATGAAAGAAGATGAACAACACAGATGGAATGTTATGGTAAGACATAACTTCTTTTTTTGAGTTCAATATTATGATTTTCTATATTATTTAATTCAGTACTGCAATGCACACACATCTTCACCCACCCTCTCTCTCTCTCTTTATATATATATATATATATATATATATATATATATATATATATATATATATATATATATACACACACACACACACACACACACACACACACACACACACATATGTGTGTATGTAAAACTAAAACATTTGAATGCTGTATAATAAAGCCAATATTGCTAAAGGGTATTATATTCATTCCATTTTACTTCAAATGTCATAAAACTGGTCTGTGATCCTTTGCTCTAATTTCCTTCTTGTTCCCCCTAAGTAAAAAGCTAAAGAAGAACTACACAAAGCTACAGTCACAATGTACATGGTATTACAGTTGTAATGAGCAGAGACTCCACAAGTTTTGCTTGTCTTCACATGTAGATAGTAATGGTTATCAGCTAGATACTTACATCATGTCCAAAATCCACTACAGAATCTTCTGACAGTTCACTAAATTCAACTTAAAATTTTCGTTTGAACATAGTGCTGGTATGTGTGTGTGTGTGTGTGTGTGTGTGTGTGTGTGTGTGTGTGTGTGTGTGTGTGTGTGTGTGTGTGTGTGTGTGAGAGACATGGTATGCAGAAAGAGTCCTACTGAAATGCCTCCTGCACACCCTTAGTTACATAACCTATTGTGAGTGAACACAACTTTAAGGAAGGTTGATAACTTTATCTTAAATGTTCCTTAAGTTGAGCAGGGCTCACTTAAATGTACAGTTATTATGTGTGCCAATAGTCCGGACACTTTTCGTGTCCACTTGGAAAGTTGATTGCCTTGTTTAAGTAAATGTCATACATGTCAAGGGGTCATTGCAGCAGACAATGAGGATGTTCTTTACTCCTACATCAGTAACAATCCCTGCCCCATGGTTATTGCATGAAGCACCACTGAAGCTGCATAAGAAATTGGGGAGGGGCAAGCACTTTGCAATAGAAGCAGTAGCAGTGGGTGCAAGCCTACATAAGACAGTCAGTTAGGGGGCATTGCAGGATTGCTCTTTTGGGGAAGGGATATAGAAGAAAATAAGGAAATTCCTCAACACCAACAGCGGGAAGTCTTCATACATTCCCTCACTAACCCTCAGTCTAACAAGAGGAACAACTGGCCTTCACAGTAGCTATGGAGGCAGCTGCAATGAATAGGTTCATAGGTTCATAGGTTCATACTAGGCTATCTGCCCTAGGGCATTTATAAGCCTAGCCAGAATGTGTTTGGCTTTCGCCACCCATTTTAAATTTATTTTGCTATGCCCTTTTTCGAGGTTAGTATACTGTGCCTGTCTAACAGTGACACAGAAGTGATACCCGGGGTAAACCTACGATCTCCCATCCACTCATCAAGATTCCTCTTGAAGAGAGTCAATGAGGGACTCTGCCTAACCTGGACTGGGATTTTATTCCAGAGTGAAGGGAGCCTCTGGGTTATGAATCTGTCCCTCCAGCTTGTCCTATTTATTTCAGTGCTGAGGTTCAAGTCTCTCGAGCGCGTAGCTCGATGGGATTTGGATTTTCTGAGGTGCAGCATGTCCATTAATTCCGTTTTGGACATGGCTTTATACTTCAGGCACAGATCGCCTCTGAACAGGTGGTATGCCACTGAGTAGAGCTGGAGTTTCTTTAACCGGACAGCATATGGCATCTGTCTGAGCCCTTTGATCCTCTTGGTGAGGTACTTTTGGGGTCTTTCCAGTTGCTGCAGGTGTCTGGTAAGGTACATCCCAAAAGGGGCATTGTACTCAATTATGGGCCTGATGAGGGATGAGTAAAGAGGCACGATGACTTCTCCTGATCTAGATGTGAATCCCTTCATGATTAGGTGGGCTATATAAAATGTTTTTCTAACCACTTTGGCCACGTGGTTGTCAAATGAGAGATTGCTATCAACTTGGGTCCCCAGGTCCCTAATTACTTCTTCTGTACTTAATGGATTACCACCTATGTGGTAATTTGTGGGCACTTTGTTTTTGCCCAAGGGGATGACTATACACTTTTTGGCATTTAGCTTGAGGCCATGGCTCTGGCACCAGTTGTCTGTTTCTATGATGTCTTGATGTTTGCTAGACAGAGACTGCTCTAAGACAAAGAAAGTATGTTACAGCAAAACATAAAAAAAACAATTAGTACATTGTCAACTGATGGACTTATTTTTAGGACAGGCAATATGGTGATATAATCACAATTCATTGTACATTAAATGAATGTCTGTAGCTCTGTAAATTAAATGTACCTTTCTGTCTTATGCCAAAGCATGCAGGCCATGGGGCTTTTTCTCTATAACTCACCCGGTATTATATTTGTATCAGTTTGACTGCAATGTCTTCATTTAGCAATCATCAGTACTGTCTACTGATGTTACGGTGTATAGTTTTGAGCAACTAACAGGAAATAAGTTTCCCATCCCCTGCATATTATTTCTGATTCCCACAACTTCTATGGGATACGTTTTGACTTTAAGAAAGTATTTCATTCTCATCAAAAAAGCAAGCTTCCAGTGCATGCCTAAAGGGTATATTGTCAAAGGCATCTTTTCTGTTAATAAAAATGAATGTACATATACTATTATACCCTTTGTAATCTAGTTAAATGAAAGTAAATTAAATAAGATTGTGTTGAAGTACAGAGTCAGACAATAAAAGATTTATGAAGTTTATTTTCATCATTATTTTTGTCTTATACTCCTTACCTCTGCTGCAGTATTGTAGTGGTAACTTTCATACTGCCAGCCCTTCAGACGTGGCCCAGCATGATTATGCACAGCTCAAGTGGAGCTAAATGGAGTAAAATGAAACTAGATTGCCACTTTTGCACTCCCACTGCAATTAATGTTTTATTAACAACATTACTATGTACAAGCTTAACATTCTTATTGACGGAATTAATTCGGGCAGATGATTAGTCTCTCTTTCCTCTGCGGTTATTTTTTTATTTTTATGCCTCTACTAGGGATACTAATATAAAATATTTTGGTAATTAACTGCATGAGAGAGGTGTTATACCAGGGAGACCATATGATTATACTGCACAGCAATAAACGTATTTTAAATGCCCTGCAAATTTAGTATACAGGGCAGAATTCTAATTACTCAGAGCGGAGAGAATTCACAAACTGCAGAACTATCACAGTCAATAAGGGAGTTTGTGATTGTTATGTACATCTTATACAACATGAACACTTTTTCATAAGCAGGCTATATGCTTTGTACAGCAAATGTTTCTTGTGGGACCTCAGACTACTTTGTGAAGTGTTCCCAGAGAAGTATGATTCCTGTATGCCAACATATTTAAAGGTCCATTTTCCTCTGTGGTCATTTCAAAATGTGAAACGTTTGACACATCATTATGTGTTTCTGTTAGTCTCTTGTGTTGGGTAGTTAATTATGTTTCCCACAATGTTAATTTTTTATTTTCAAAGTTTATATTAAAAATGGAAGCTTTTAATGTTATTAAGTATCAGAATAAATGGACTGAGTTTTATGACTGTCCTCAAAAGTTCTTGACCACAACATCAAGGTTGTTGTTTGTCTTTTTCCGATTAGGGGTCGCCACAGTGGAACTCTGGTCCGCTAATGATTGGCAGTAGATTTTTTATGGTGCCGAGTTGCCAGCCCAACGCCCAACCTTCAGAGAAGGCATGCCCATTCACGCATGTCTTTCGGAGGCCACTCGACAGCAGGGAGGACATGCAGACTCCACACAGAAAGCACTCCAGTCGTGAAATGAACAGGAGACACTCTTGCTGTGAGGCAACAATGCTACTGCTGTATAGTGCTCTAAATCACAACTGTAGTTTGCAATATATATTCCCATTGCTTAATATAATCAGTAAAACTATAGGATAGAGAGCAGCTGTATTCAAGGTTAGTAGACAGAATGGTCATCTATGAAAAGATCCGTAACTTATTCTAAAGTCTGGCAGTCCCATAATAAGCTATAATAGTCAATGAGCTTGGGGCAGAGATGGTGGGGTTCCCTTGGCATCAGTTTGTGGGATATCTAGCTCAATACATACAAATATTCCCAGGATTGGGAGGGTGGCCTAATGGTTAAAGTGTTTGCCTTACAAACACAAGGTGCAGGATTTGAGTCTCACAAGGGATAATTGGCTAAGCTTAAAATGGCCTACAAGGGCAGTTAGCTTAGTACTAATCTATGAACAGGCACTTCCTCAGTCCCATTGATATATTTGATAAGGCTTCAAATGATTCACCCTTATTCAGCTGACTTATATACATTTTAATTTTACTAATACTTGTGTGATTTTTGTTTTGATTGTTTTGCATCATAAAGTTGGTTTATTGTAAGCCATCAGTCACTTCCCATGAAAATTCTGCGAAATCAAGCAGCATAAGGTGGAGAATTTCAGACTTAACATGTTTTAGTGCTTAAAGATATTTCATGTCCTGAGATTGACTTCAAATAATGTAACCTGCTTTTATTGATTGACATATCTCTATAATCAAAAACAGTAATAACAGTCAGCTTAAAATCATTACACTTTATTTATATAAAGATATTGAGCATAATAGGAAACCATTTTATAGATACATAAGATGTGGAAGGAGTAAGGACAGACATTGATAAACTGTGAGTAAATTCTAAAATGTATTATCAGAAAAAAAACAGATTATAGACATATTTACAAAATCTTATGCAAAAAAGTTTGGCTCCACAAAGGGGGTGATAAGTTGTCCTAGTGACATCCAGGTAACCTCAGATACCGGAATCAAATTAGGTTATATTGAAAAAGAACTGAGCAAACTGGATCTAAACAAAGCACAGGGAGGAGATGGAATTAGTAATAATGACCTAAGAACACTTCAGCAAGAACTTAAGAGTACCATTATATGTATTATTTACTAGGTTGTATAAATATGTTCAGATTCCTCAAGGCTGGAGACATGCACTTATTAAACCCATCTTTAAGGGAAAGGAGCGTAGGACAAACCCAGAGGCATACAGACCCTTAGGGTCTACTTTCATGTTTTGGAAAAATAATGGAGAAAGTAACATTGGATAAGTTATTAGCAGAAGTGGAAAGGCTGGGACTTGAAACCATATATTGGCATGCATATGTTGAAAACAGGTCTATTACCAGCTGTATGAATGAAAAATTGTGCTGTAATGCAATTTATATTGCTATGACTTCAGCATTTGACAGGGTCGTGTACAAAGCACTGATCGATAAATTAGAATAACTCGGTCTTGATATACTTTTGACAGCATGGACAGTTACATGGCTTACAAATAGGACATGGAAAGTATCATACAACAATGGAGAGGTGAAATTCTTGGTTACAGTCAGGGTGTCCCAGAGGGCTCTGCCCTAGGCCCATACTTGCTTAGATTGTTATCCTTCAGGTCTATGTTTTTCATCTGAGGTGTTCTACAGTCTGTATGCAGATGACTTGGAAATGGGTAAACTGATTACATCTGCTACAGATGGGCATTTCTGCAACAGAATTTGACTAAATTGACCATTTCAGCACAGGAGAATAATATGCTGATAAATGCATCAAAAACTAAGCATATGAGATTTGATTGACATAAATTGAAAGGAGAATATGTAATACAACAGACAGTGATTGAAACTGTATACTCATTTAAGAACCTGAGTATATGGGTAGATACAGCTTTGAGTTTTTCTAATCATATCAACCAATTGGCTAATGATAGTTTTAGAACTATAGGTTGTATAAAAAAATTATAAAGTCTAGGAAACCAGAAATGATGAAACTATTCTTGGTTAGTTACATTAGACCCAAACTTGGGTTAAGGCATTTATTTATTAAAATGTATTTACTGGGAAAGTCTGACTGGGACAGAACCCATTTTCAGCAGAGGCTCGGGGAGAAACCCTGCAGACGCATGTCTTTTGGAATGTGGGAGGAAACCAGAGACTCTGAGGAAACCCGCGTGAATGCAGAGAGGACAGGCAGACTACTCACAGAAGGCACGACAGCCATGAATCAAACCAGAGAACCTCTTGTTGTGAGGCAACAGTGCTAACCGCTGCCCCACTGTGCTGCTCCATTTAGAAACAACTACCTCTGGGAATGTTTGGGGTTATCAAAAAGTAGCAGGGGATCATGAGACAACCTATGTAGAAGACTCTATAGGAATGAGAAGTACACTAATTGGTTCTCTCAGAGAGCAACTGATGCATGGAACAGACTACCAAATTACATTAAAGTAAGCACTAGTTTAGATATTTTTAAGAACATCCTGGACAGTTACTATGGTAACAACTGTTCTGATGTATTAGCAAGCTGGAAGGGCATTAATACCCATGCATGAAATATATGCATGTATTACAAATAAAACACTGAGATGTGTCATTATGGAAAACACATATCTTTGAGAATTGTGTTTACTCTAAGTAGTTTAATATGGAGGGCCATATTGTGGTTGCCTTTTCACTTGCAAAGCCTCAACTGCTCTTACCCTTTATGCATAACAATCACATGGGTTCATAGGTTCATAGGTATGTACTAGGCTAATGGCCCTGGAGCCTTTACAAGCCTAGCCCCCAAAAATTGCCCTGGCACCCTGCCACCCAATGTTAGTTCACAGTGCCTCTATCCAGTAGGGCAACTGGAGGGATCCCTGGGGTGAACTTTATGTTACCCATCCATTTGTCAAGATTTCTCTTGAAGAGGGCCAGCGAGGTGCTTTGCTTGACATGAATGGGAAGCTTATTCCAGAGTATGGACAGACTTTGGGAGATGAACCTGTTCCTCCAGCATGTTCTGTTGATTGTGGTAATGAGGTTGTGATCTCTGGAGCATGTGGCATGGGGAGGGCTGGGATTTCTTTAGATGTAGCATTTCAAGTAGGGCTGGGTTGGACATGGCTTTGAAACTCAAGCAGATATCGCCTCTAAGTAGATGATAACAGAGTGAGAACAGCTGAAAGTTTTTGAGTCTGTTCATTTAGGATATGTGTTTAATGTCTAGGATCCTTTTTCTGAGGTACTTTTGTGGCCTCTCCAGCTGTTGTAGGTGTCTGGTCAGGTACATGCCAAATGTGGTGTTACATTCGATGATTGGTCTAATGAGGGATGAGTAGAGAGGAATGATGACCTCTTTCTTTCTGGATGCAAAACATTTGGTTATAAGATGTGCCACATAGAAGGACTTTCTGACCACAGTGGCAATGTGGTGGTCAAAGGTGAAGTGGCTGTTGACCTGGTGCCCAGACCTTTTATGGCCCCTTCAGTGTTTAGTGGTCTCCCATCGATGTGGTAATTCATGGGGACAGAGTTTTTTCCAAAGGGAATGATAATGCATTTTTTGGCAATAAGCTTCACCAGTCATTAGTCTCAGAGAGGCTCTTTTGTATGATGTCTGCATCACTTGGGGAGTTGATAATGACTCCTAGCTTGCAGTCATCAGCGAACTTGGTCAGCCAGAGTCTCTCTGTGTTGGCCTGGACTTCTGAGAAGTAGATGCCAAACAGCAACTTTCACTCTGTGGGTCCTGTCTGTGAGGCAATTTGCAACCCACCTAGTGAAATAAGGATTGATGCCTAGTTTGGTACATTTATAAATGATACCAGAGTGGGGAATGGTATCAAAGGCCTTGGCCAGGTCAAGAAAGGCAGGTTCAGCAGGCAGTATCTCCCCTTGACAAAGCCAAACTGTGTGGGGGTCAAGAGTTTGGAGATTGCCTATATCTTTGTTAAGCAGGTCCATGATGATGTGCTCCCCATAGCTTTGCATACCAGACTCATCACGCAAATGGCATGATAGTTCCCAGGGTCTGTAGTTGCTCCCCTTTTATGAACAGGAACAACTGTAGCAGTGCACCATTCATTAGGGACAAAGCCTGGGGTAAGGCTGTGATTGAACAGGGCACACAGGTGTGGTGCCAGTTCGTTTTGTAGCTCATGTAGGATGCAGCCAGGAATATTATCAGGTCCCATGGATGCTGTATTCTTGGCTTTGGACAATGCAGCTTTTACCTGTGCTGCAGAAATGGTGGGCACCACTCTTTCTTCTGGTATTGTGATAGGGCCTTTGCGGGGGGGGGGGGGTAAAGTTGGCATTGAATCTGTCAGCCAGTATGTTGGCTATATCTGTTGGCTCAGTATAAGAGGTATCATTGTGCAATAACTTAGAGCAAATCTGTGTATTGCCTTGGAGGCTCCTGATATAGCTGTAGAAGGCTTTGTGGTTGTTTTTGGTGTCAGCCGCAACTCTGCCTTCACAGCTAGCTTTAGAGGATTTGATAAGGGATCTCAAATTTTTGTTGCATCTGATAAGGGAGTTTTTCCAGTCTTGCATTTTTTTCTGCAACAGTTTCTTCCTTCTGTTGTAGAGTTTATTGATGGCTGGGGACCACCAGATTGACTTCCCTTTTTGCGGAGAGTGTTTTGGTTTTGTTTGGTATGGCAAGATAAATGCATTTGTGTAAGTACTCCTACAGTGCATTGTTGTAGGATTCGGCAGTCATACAGCTATTTTCCATTGGCATGGGTGCTGAGAAGTTAGCCACCTCTGTTTTTAGGAGCCCAAAGTCAGGTTTGGAGAAGCTTTTCAGGGTGGTCACCTTAGTAGAGGGTGTAGGTGAGATGGAAATTTTCATGGTGATCAGTTTGTGATCGGATTTAACCAGGGAAGAATTGACTATAGGTGTGGAGCAATGGTCTCCCATGTTGGTGATAACCAGGTCGAGGATGTTGCTTCCTCTAGTGGGGGTCAGAATGAGCTGGTCCAGGGCATTGGAACTGATAAATTCCAGGAAGTGTTGGGCCTGTACATTGGTACTTGAACAGTTATCTCAGTTGATGGAAAGGTGGTTAAAGTCACACACACACATATATATATATATATATATATATATATATATATATATATATATATATATATATGTATGTATACATGAGTCAGGGAAAAGTAAATCCTATACAGTGCACTTATCTTTCTGCAAATACCTTTTACAGTAGCAGAGGTGCTCCTGAAAGTTTGTGGCCACTAATTATACTAAAGTGTTTTCATGCATGCATTAATCTGATGTATCCCAGTTCCCCTTGTCATGCTATTACTTGCTATGGAGTCAAGTTGTGCAGCAGCTATTGAAATACGTTTTTTTTTTTTTTTTTATCATTTAACATTAGATTGCATTTTATCCAGTGAGTTAGTGATGTGACACTGAGCTGAAACTCAGAAAAGTACAGTTGTGTACACTTACCATAAATGTAGATGTTCGAGTGTATTCAATGTTGCAGTCATCACACTTGGGCTATCAATTAACTACTAGTTTATCACATAACAAAAGCATGGTTAGAAGTGAATTTCAGAAATACATAACAAATTCCTGATGCCTTAGCTTAATGACCTTACCTCTTCACTACACAAGACATACATATAGCAGTGAACATTTCACTAGGGAGCTGCTGTCAAAAGAAGGCGCACAACAAACTATCATGTCTGCGCGGCAGCATCTTATTTTTCTCTGACCATGTATATTAAGAGGACCGTGAAACAGAGCTATCTAAACTGTGTCTTTTTTACATCATGAAAAATCTCTTGCTATACTTAGGCTACATATAGGCTACATATGAGTTAAAATTAATCTCACATAAAACAAAATACTTGCAATTTTGCAACAACAATCATTAGGCCATTTTTTTAATGATTCAAAAAAATATCATTCAGTCTTTGCAATCTGAATATAATTTATTTGCAAAAAAAAATAGACTATAAAGATATATTTATTCTACATGGGAAATTACTGGCATAGAAGCTAGAATATATTATCTGAGGTTTTGTGGTATTCCCAAGAATTGACTTTAACCCAGTCACCTAGATTCATAGATTCATAGATTCATAGATTCATAGATTAGTACTAAGCTAACTGCCCTAGCGAGCCATTGTAAGCCTAGCCAATTATCCCTTGTGAGATTCAAACCCTGCACCTTATGTTTGTAAGGCAAACACCTTAACCATTAGGCCACCCTCCCAACCTAATTTTCTATGCCTCACTTATTCTAGTCAAGATTATGGTAGAACTGGAGCAAGTCCTATCACTCATTGGGCATGGGGTAGACAAAATGTCTTGGACAGAATGGTAGTCCTTCTGTACTATGTAGCAAATACATACACCCTCCCACACACCTACCCACAACCACACACCCATACTGCACTTGTACCTTCAAGCAATTTAGAAGCTCATGTGTTCACCTCCCGTGTATCTTTGGGATGTCAGAGGAAACCAAATACCCCATAAAAAACTCATGCAGACACTGAAAGGATCTACAGATTCTTCATATATGGCACCTTAGCCAGGAATTGAACCAGGTAACCAAATGCTGTAAGGCAGCAACTCTCACTTTTGCATCTGATCTCTTGCACATTATTAGAAAATTACCGGAAATGCAATTAGATACCTTTAAAGATTTTTCAAGCCTGGATAGTGTTCATAGAGTTGAAAGTTAGAATACTTGCTGGGAAGTTGGAGAAGACAGCAGTTTTACCAAGACAGGTCATTCTGAGATGTTTTAAAGGGGTCTATATTAGAATATCGAAAGATGTAAACACCGAATGTTTAAATGTCGAACTGTATTCATCGAAAGCTGAAAACAACAAACATACAGAACAGCAAATTTTTTTCCTAGGGAAAAAAATTGCTGTTCCAAAACACATACACACAACACAAGCACACCAAACAAACAGCAATCCACACACGTACACCTAAAATCTTACATCTAACCCTACACTAAACTATACACACACCACTAACTATCCACTTACCTTAACCCAAACCCTAACACTAAGGTCCGTCACTATCGCACACTCACCTCACCCGTGCCCTAACCCTAACTCACCTACCCCGCCCTAACCCTCATGTCCACACAATCGCACACTTACCTGACCTGTGCCCTTACCCTAACTCACCTAACCCACCCTAACCCTCACGTCCAGATAATCACACACATACCTAACCCGCACCCTAACCCTAACTAACCTAATCCACACTCAATCGCATATTTACCTGAACCCAACCCGTAACTTTCCACCACAGTGCTGAAAATACTGAAGCAACAGAAATGGACAACCGGATTCTTTCCCTAGGAAAAAAATTGTTTTTCTGTTGCTTCAATATTTTCAGCTTTCACTGAATACAGTTCGACATTTAAACATTCGGTGTTTACATCTTTCGATATTCTAATACAGACCCGTTTTAAAGATATCAGACAAATTGCCGCTTTTAATGTTAATAGAAATAAACTTTGACATTCCAGGATGTCAAAGGTGAAATTCTTGACAGTTTTACTGATGTTTTTTTTAAAAAAAGGAGTAGTTTAGCCTAATTACAGCTCAACTTTGGATCTACGGGGGGGGGTCTTCAAATCTTATTTTCCCTTTGCTTTACTAAGTCTGTGATCATAATGCACAGAACCATTCTTGCTCTTAAGTTTTGCTATCACTAATATAGTGCTTATTTTAATTTACTAGACAAAGAGCATGGTCGTTTAGAATTAGTTTCTTTTTTAGCACTCATAGTCTATATTTTGAGTTTTCTGTTTTATGTAATAATTGCACTGCATTGATGTGAAGAAAAGTGGCATTAATTATGTTTTATTGTACTAATTATGATTTAATATAAATGGATATTCTCTTACTATGTGTTTATATCTGCTTAATACTGTATGCTACATAACCACTACTATATTTTATATATAGCTCCCTGGTCTAAAAATACTCCAGTTTATACAACTGTTTTATATATAGATGTGCATATTAGAAATGTACACCTATAAAGGTAATCATTTGAAATGTCGTGACCCACTTGAGTGACTCCTGAAATATGAAGACTGAATGGTTGAAACATCAGGACTCACTCAAGTCCAAGATGCCATTTCTCAGAACATTCCCTTTTCTCAGAGGTATGGGGATATCTGAGCAGGTATATATAAGTTCAGGGGGTGTGCCCCCTACATAGGGGGTGCAGAGGGTCATGACTCCCCTGCAAAAAAGGTTTAAAGGAGAAGAACAATTTTTTTCACACTTCTGTGTTTTATGTTTTTTTTTCAGCGTTTCAGCATTTGGCATTCCGAATGCTGACATTTCAATAGGAAGCCCCTATAAGACTTAATATTGTAACTGATGCATGCATGTATGTGCAGTTTTCTTGTAATGTCCAGCGGATAGTGTTGTTGCCTCACAGCAAGAGGTTGCCCGTTCGATTCTCAGCTGGGGTGCCTTCTCTGTGGAGTCTGCATGTCCTCCCTGCGTTCGCATAGTTTTTTTCAGGCACTTAAATTCCTCCCACATTCCAAAGACATGCAGTAGCAGACTAGACACTCTAATTTGACCATAGGTGTGAGTCTGCTTGAAAGTGTGTGGTGTGAAAGAACTACCGTGGCAGGCTAGCAACCTAGCAGTGTAAACCTTGGCTCTATATAATTGTCACTGTTGAGGTGATACCTTGACCCCATACACAAAAATGGGTAAAAGGGGTTGTGGATGGATATATGTATGCGTGTATGTTTCATGTAGCAACATGCACTCAGCTAACTTATTCTTTATCAGCTATGCACCTGTAACATAACTGTTTATGTCTCTGTCTGGAGCTTTTTTCCCTGGGTCTCTGCTGAAAAGGGGCTTCAGACTAGCCCAGTCAATGAAGACAATAAATAAATATACAATATAAATATATATATATATATATATATATATATATATATATATATATATACATATTTGTGTGTGTGTGTAGATATATATATATGTGTGTGTATGTATGTATATATGCACGTGGCTACGGTGGTGCAGTGGTTAGAGTTGTCGCCTCACAGCAAGAGGTTCTCCAATTTGATTCTTGGCGGGAGTGCCTTCTGTGTGGAGTCTGCATGTCCTCCCCATGGTCGAGTGACATCTAAAGACATGCAGGTAGGTGCGTGAATGGGTGTGCCTTTCTTGAAGGTTGGGCATCGTACTAGCAACTCGGCACTGTAAAAATCCACTGCCAATCATTAGTGGACCGGAGTTCCGCTGTGGCAACCCCTAACCGGGAAAAGCCAAAAGACTTTATATATACATATATATACATACACACATATATGTGTGTGTGTGTGTGTGTGTGTGTGTGTGTGTGTGTGTGTGTGTGTGTGTGTGTATATGATGTGTATGTTCACGTGCACATGTGCTTTTGTTTTTGTGGTTTTGTATTTAATTAAGTCACAGTGCAATGAAAACTGGAAACTATATCAGCCAGACGTGGAAGTAAGTGCTAACATGGGCTTAAGCAGGGTTTGATTATTTACTCTTACTAATCTCTGTTGTTGCTAACTTGGGACTTGACAAAACAGGATCAATAAGTTGGTTAGAGCTTCATAAACTGGCCCTTGACCATCTCCATTCCAACACACACACACACACACACACACACACACACACACACACACACACACACACACACACATGCACGCACACACATTAATACATATATATGAATATCATGGTTAAATGTTAGCTATCAGAATGCAGGTTTCATATTCCCAGACTGAAATATATATTTTATGGTTCAAATTTCAATAAAACTCTACAACTTGAGCCGTTATGTGCCTCAGTATGCTTTATTTTAGTTTTCATTGACACAAGTTCAGGGTTTTCTAGCAAAAGGCTCAAAGCAGGCTGGGTCTGTCAAGAAGCCTATATTCCACAGTCAAAGCTTATACAGGAATCTGTTGAAAATGTTACATATTTTATTGTTAAGCTCAGTTGGAGTTATTGATTTTCTGACTTCAGCATATAACAATAACTCATTTTTGAGAACAAATTTCTCAATTTTGTAATATAAATGAAATTTCATTGTTTCAGGTGTTTATTAAATACCTTATACATAATAAAGGAGCTAAGTGAACTATTATTTAAACAGCTGAACATCTTGATCAAATCTCTTCCAGTAAGGTGTAATAAATATAGCAGAGATTGGTTCCTATAGCTTGTTAAGGTAATCTCAGGGGATCCCTATAGCCACTCAGGTCCCAGCCTCTCGGATTCCAGTAACTCATAACCATGGAATAGATGTCTGTAACCCTTTCTGATTAGTTGTTCATGCTCAAACTCAGATGTGAGTTCTGCAACCCAGCTGCCACACCATCTGTTTGCATCCTAGGAGACAGACGCAAGTAAGTGCTCATCATGGACCATGTAATATGGGAAGGGGAAGGTGCTATCAAGTTTAGGAAGGGAGGAACAAGGATTTTAGGTTTAAAGAGTGACTGCGAAGAGGAAGGGAGGGACATGGATTTTAGGTTTAGGTTTTTATTTAGGGAGGGGAAAAGAGGATTTTAGGTTTAGGGAGCAATATGGACTTTAGTGTTAGGACGAAATGAGGATTTTAAGTTTAGAAAATGATCAAGGGTGGGGCAAAGGGGATTTTAGGATTAGGGGGCCATTAGAAATTTGGCATTAGGTAGAGGAAGGGGATTTTAGGTTTAGGGACGGATGAGGGAGTTTAGGATTAGGCAGTGTGTGGAAGTTTTTTGGGTTACAATCAGGGTTCTGGTAGGGACAGTTAACATTATGCAAGATGGGTTATTGTGAGTTAGAGCACTTGCCAGAATGAGCATGTGTCAGGGAAGGTGTGTGTCTCCAGTAAATGTGTCTTGAGTACATGTAGTAGATCCTAATTTGATTCTAACTGGAGAGATATTTTGGTAAATTATATCTGGATTTATTCAAGCTTAAGTGTCTCTTGATTATTTTAACAGCATAATGAAATACTGCATTTAATTGCCTTTTTAAAGATTTATAAAGTGTTATTGGTGAATGTTCTTTTCTAGAAGTTAAGCTTTGCTGAATAGTATGCTGTGTGTGTGTGTGTGTGTGTGTGTGTGTGTGTGTGTGTGCGCGTGTGCGCGCGCGCAAGCGCATGTGTGCGTGTATATATATATATATATATATATATATATATATATATATATATATATATATATATATGGGCCTAGGACTGATGATGCACAAAGGTACACTTAACCGAATGGCAAAATAGCATGCATAATATACAGAGAGTGTGTTTGCATGAATGCTTAAAATATAGAATGCTTAATTACCGAAAGTAGTGAATCAATGAAAAATGCTGACTTTCCCTTTAAATACCCCTTACAAAGTTCAGAACATGTACTAACGTACTGAGAAAGACTATGGCGGATATTTGTAGACTAGCACCAGGTGTTTTAGGCCAAGTGTATAAAACAGGAAGGTCGCAATGTGGAGGAGAGGTGTTTTTCATGGATGGCTATGTGTACCAGTTGGAGAAACAGATGAAAACCAAAAAATACTGAAATTGTAAGTACAAAGTCTCCCAGAAATGTAAAGGCAGAGCCATAACAATATCTGTAACCTCAGGGGAAGAACTGGTCAAATCAGTGGAGCACTTTCACTCAGGTGACCCTGAGGAGGTGGAAAAATATAATCCATCATGATCTCAAACACAGGGCAGCTGTTTCCAGGGATTCACCTTGTGTAGTGGTAGATGACGGTATAGCCTCCACGTCATTAGATTTTGCCCCATTTCTGCCAAAAAGAAGTCTGCTTCTGCAAAGTGTGAAAAGCGTGCGGTCAAAGAGCAGAGGTTTGGGCTTAAATCCAAATGTGTCTCTGCATAATATCAACCCAGGGGACTTCCCATTAAAGGGTGTTGTGTTCTGTAAAAGCATGTTGAGTGACAACAGTATGCAAAGTATGGTAGTAGTGTCAACTACTAGACAGAATGTCAAAGATTTGAGTGTAGCGGATATGTGGTTGATGGATGGCACCTATTTCACTAGAGGAGCAGAATGTAGGCAGTTATACACAATCCATGCTGTTGTTAAGTATGGTGCATATAGTAAGAGTGTGCCGCTAATATATTGTTTCACGAGCAAAAATACATTCCGCTCATACAACTTTATGTGGAAATGTGTGTTTGAGTTTTTCAGTGAGTTTGGTGTAACGTATTAGGAGTCATACGTGTTATGCGATTTTGATGTTGCAGCAATTCATATTGTGAATAGGAACATTACCGATGTTGTTTGCAAGGGCTGCTTCTTCCACTTTGGCAGGAATATTTGTCGCAAGGTGCAATCTTTAGGTCTAGCTTCCCTGGATAATGGCAATATACATTTCCAGCATTGTGTAAAACAATTGGCAGCACTGACATTTGTGGAGGAGAAGGATGTAATGCATACGTTCAGGTTACTGAAGCATACATTCCCAGCAGAAAGAAAACCTTTATTGAAGTACTTCACAGAGTGGTATCTTCTCGGTAAACCCAGATCGTTTGATACCAGATCAACATCCTGTATTCGGCTTCCTCCACTATTCCCTATTACCTTTTGGAACACTTCTGTGCTAAATGAATGAAATCTGCCAAGAACACAGAATGCTGTGGAAGAATGGCACAGAAGACTGCGGTGTATAGCTGGGAAACATATTTGTGATTTGTATCACATTATTCTGATGATCGTCCGGGAACAGAACAGGGTAGATGAGAGCCATTGCCGTATGTCTGCTGCTTGCCCTCCTTCTCCAAAAAAGAAAGCACTGATTCGTCGTCAGCAGATGTTTCAGACTATATTTGAACACAAAGCAGAGTACAGTAACGTGTAATATGTAAAGGCTATTGCAAATTTGTTGAGAATATGATTTGATTGTTGGCAATATTGCGAACTAGCTGCAGGTATAACTTGAATGTTGGGTGATAATATTTGAACATGCGGTTATGACAAATGGGGCTCTTTAGTTTATTTCGATTGGTTGACTATTAGTTGGTTTCATTCCAGTTATGCTTCTATGAGTTTGGAGCACTTGAGTGTTTCTACACCTAACCGCCATACTTGTTTTTGGTAATTTGTTTGTCGGCAAACTGCATTTTCATGTAATGATCGTTTCGGTGCTGTATGCATGCTATTTTGCCATTCGGTTGTGTACCTTCGTGCATTAGTCCTAGACCCATATATATTTATATATATATATATATATATATATATATATATATATATATATATATATATATATATGGATCCAGGTTACAACATCGACGACTGAGAAGATCGACATCCACTTCTCCGACACGAAAACACCGACACAGAAATAATCGAAACTACAAATCACGGACATTTAACAGGTAAGGGGTTTAAATTTCGGTAATCATGCCTACCATGTTTTAGTAAGTGTGGCAGTGTTATGCATGTGTTACGATCATTGTATTACTTAGTCCCTATGGTAGGCATGATTACCGAAATTTAAACCCCTTACCTGTTAAATGTCCGTGATTTGCAGTTTCGATTATTTCTGTGTCGGTGTTTTCATGTTGGAGAAGTGGATGTCGATCTTCTCAGTTGTCGATGTTGTAACCTGGATCCATATATATATATATATATATATATATATATATATATATATATATATATATATATGTGTGTGTGTGTGTTTATGTGTGTGTTTATGTGTGTGTTTGTGATTGGAATACATAAGAACATACAGTCAAAATATCAAGTACTCTTTTTTCTTGCTTTGCAAGCTTAAGAGGCTGAATTCTCTTTAAAGCTGGCTTCCATGTGCGAGATTGCAGTACAGCGGAAACTGGGAATTTAACCTTTGCCCGCTGTTGTACAATCACAGATCTGGTATACATAAATAGTAAGGTGCGTGTTTTATGATTTTTTTTCCTTGTTTTATGATTTGATCTTTTTAGATCAGTCTTTTTTGTTCACTTGTGAGTATCCACTGTTTCCATGGGTAATCATAAATATGTATATATATATATATATATATATATATATATATATATATATATATATATATATATACACGTGTTTGTGTGTGTGGTTTGTTTTTTCTTCTTTTTTTGTATAGAATTCTCCCATTTCAACTATTTTTAATAGAAAAGAATGAACAACACATGCACTGAAAGGTGTCACTGTTCAGGATGGCCTGACATCAACTTTCAGACATAGGTATACTCGATGCTCATCCTTAGACTAGACAGTTTTCAGACAGACTGATTTCCATCTCTTAGTAACAGAAGGCTATCTTTTCTACTTCCTTTTCCTCTTCATTCCATTCAGATTATAATATTTTAAAAGATCTCTCAAATTACAACTTTACAAGTTGCTAATTCCAAACATTTCATGGAACATCCTTGGAAAAAAAAACTTACACACAAAACATTTATATATATATATATATATATATATATATATATATATATATATATATATATATATATATATATATATATATATATATATATATATATATATATATAAAGATATAAAGGAATAAGCTTTTTGGTAATTTGGGACAGAGTAAATATTAAAACAACTGATTCATGTAACTTTGTGAAATGAGACAGATGAAACATGGGATAGGCAAACAATCAGTTTTAGAAATCTGCTATTATATATCATAAAAGGCCTATGTGCTTATCATTAGTGCTTTAGGCATAAAAAAATCTTCCTTGCAAAGTCATATCACAAATAAATGCTGACAGTTATTTGGGATTCTGCTGCCAGTTGAGGTTTTAAGGCCAACAGGAAAGTACTTCTGTCATGGTCTTGTTGGATAAGCCATTAGGTATTAGAAATAGTTAAATAATACTTAAAGAAGAAGGTGGCACAATGGTTAACATTGTCACCTCACAGCAAGAGGTTCTTTGGTTCGAATCTTGGCTGGGGTGCCTTCTGTGCTGAGTCTGCATGTCCTACGTGTATTCATGTGGGTTTTCTCTCACATTAGAAAGACATGCATCTGGAGCATTATTTCCTCGGCCTACTCTGAAAATTGGTTCATTCGAAGTTGGACTGTCCTGATAACCAAGTGTTAGATAAATAAATTTATGTCCAAATTCTCAATATTGACAGAGATGCATACTTTGAGTTCCCATAAGTTTATTACATTTTGCTTTTATTAGATTATGTAGCATAGCTACAGAAAGGCTAAAGGAGACATCTTTAAAATGTTTGGCAAACTATATTTTTCTAATGCTAGTACATTCTACTTTTAAGGCACAAAAACACATCATGCTCAGGAAAAGAGCTGCAACAGTGATCAGTGTAAGAGTTCTGAGAAGCATCTGAGTGATGCAGCTGAAATATATTTTAGTACATATAATTATGTTTTTACCAATTTCAGTGCATCTATATACAATTTTTTGCCTACCTGAGTTGCCGTTTCAGGACTGCATTCTTATGACTCTACTGTATGAACAAATTTAGTTTTTTATTTTCCTAAACTGTTTAACAAGCTGATTAAATTTGGTATTTCTTGGCACAAACAGGGCGATGGGCAAAACATGACAGCAGGCATACTCATAATGTATGTATATAGAGAATGTGATCACACTATCACAGATACCATTAATGTGTGACAGTTTCTTACCAGAGTAGCTACAATCATAGTGTTTAGTTGCATAAATTCATTCTGTGCATTGTGTTATGAAAGTTGCCATTCACTGCCATGATTCGTTACTAAGCTACTGGTCTAAGTTGTGCTGTAGTACATCATTATACCCAACAGAGAATCATGAAAATGTTTCACTCATTAGGCATGAGAGTGAAGTCAGCATTAGTATCATATTCCAAAAAAGTCTGGTATTTATCTGATGAAAGGGCTTAATTTGTTCATTAAAAAAAATTTGCATTGGATGCCCATTGGTTTCCTCACTGTAATATTGCTTGTTTGCTTGTATTCTTACTACACCAATTCCAGTTCACTGATATGTTTTCTTGGTTTGGTCATTATCATATGATGGTAATGATGAGTGGTGCAGTGGTTTGTATTGTTGCCTCCCACCAATAAGTCCTCTGGTTTGATTCTCAGCTGGGGTGACTACTGTGTGGAGTCTGCATGTCCTCCCTTCATTCGTGAAGGGTTTCTTCACGTGTTCCAGTTTTCTTCCATGTTAAAAAGACATTTGTCTAGAGCATTTCTCCCTAGGCCTCTGCTGAAAATTGGCTTGCTCCAAGTTGAAATTACCTGGTAAACAAATAATAAATAAATGAGGTGGTCTTGTGCTCTGGGGGGCTCCCTCTGTGTGAGATCAGTATGCTGGTTGAAGACTTGCCTGTGCCAGAAAGAATTCCTTTGCTGGTACATTTTTTTCTTATCCTGCAATTTTGTTTGTTCTTTGCTGCAGTGTTGATGGCTGTATCCTGAGCAAAATTTCATCTGGAAAGGGGGAATCTCTACACTGCCCCGCACTACCTCATCTGTATGGATGCAGTTGGAAGCCCATTAGTTATTTCTTTAAGGACAACCTCTCCATAGACAGTGCAGTGTTTATGAAACGTATTGTCTGGGTGACAGGTATTTTCCATGTGTGCTCCATGTAAAGAGTACTATGGCTACACAACTGAATATGACAGAATACTTTCTGTTTTGTGCTTCATCTTCAGTGAATCATAAAGAACTTTGTTATGCTGCTTTGTGAAGTACTAAAAACAAAACAGGCACAGGGAACCCAGCAAAAAGACAAAAAAATTCCTTTTAATCCAACATGAACACAAACGAAAAGACAAGTAGCAACAATAACACTGTACAAACAATTCCTCATACGTTTTCGTCAAAATGAACTTCTTCAGATTCTTCAGATTAAGTTGAATTATTTTTCTGGGCTAGGCGATTAGCTATGAACCAGTATGAAAAGTTGCAGTAAAAAAAGTTTGTAGTGCAAAAAAAAAAGTTTGTACTGCAGAATTTCAACAGTATAATAATAATTCCTTATAGGTAACCTTATTATTTCATATAATGGATAAAAAATTCCAAAGAGCACCAATTACCTCCACAGATCAAAGCAGAAATCAAATAATGCAAGAAAAATGTCTCCAGGAGGCAGGCTATGGTAAATCCAAAACACTTCAGGTTCAGTTCTTGGTTCCCAATTCAAAAATGCAACAGCAAAATGCAACAGCAAAGGCAAGAATAACTCCACTTCAGTAAAACCAGCACTGCTTTATTCAGACCACACAAGCGCTTTCACTACTGCTTCTTCAGGTGTATAGAAAGGATCACATTACCACCTGCTTCAATACTCTACTAAAAGCACATGAGCAATTCATCTTAAAGGTAAAACAACTCTTAAAAACTTACTTAATTAAAAACTGCATAAATTTATATAAAAAACTACAATGAATTGCTAAGAGTGAACATACACAATATATGTACAAAAAATAGATGCACATAATGTATATACACATAAAACATGCATGAATATATGTGAACTGATATAAGCATAAAAAATATGTATAAACATAAACATATAAATACATACATATGAATATGCACAATAGTATATTTTATGTACTCTGCTACCTACGTAATCTCCTTTTCCTTAGGGTTGGTTTCATTGGCATATTTTCATTCAAGCCATGCCCACAAGTTGCCCTCAACATGATGATCCACCTGGCTTCCAACTCTTCCGTCCTCTCTCTGACATCACTATATCTATCACTCTCCAGAACTTTAGAAATAACCATGAATCTAAAATTATGATTTATGCCTTTATCCATGGTATGTTTGGACAATGCATTAATCCTTGACCCTCTGCTAGTATGGTATATATGCTCCCTTATCCTCTCCTTCAACATCCTATCAGTCTTTCCCACATATAAACTGTGGCATAATGAGCATATAGCAAGATATACCACATGTTTAGTATGGCATGTGGCATTAACCCTAATATTATACTCTCTCTTGGTGTCTGGATGGTGGAAGGTAACCGCTTCTTTAACATATCCACACTGATTACAACTACCACATGGTACAGTTCCATATACAGTCTCTTTGGTCATATCATATTTAGGAACACAAAGTCTCCTCTTCAAGTTTTTCTTATTTTTGAATGTGAATTGTGATACTTCACCCACTATATCTTTCACAAGTGGATCTGTCATGAGTATACTCCAATGATCATCATGGCTTGAATGAAAATATGCCAATGAAACCAACCCTAAGGAAAAGGAGATTACGTAGGTAGCAGAGTACATAAAATATACTATTGTGCATATTCATATGTATGTATTTATATGTTTATGTTTATACATATTTTTTATGCTTATATCAGTTCACATATATTCATGCATGTTTTATGTGTATATACATTATGTGCATCTATTTTTTGTACATATATTGTGTATGTTCACTCTTAGCAATTCATTGTAGTTTTTTATATAAATTTATGCAGTTTTTAATTAAGTAAGTTTTTAAGAGTTGTTTTACCTTTAAGATGAATTGGTCATATGCTTTTAGTAGAGTATTTAAGCAGGTGGTAATGTGATCCTTTCTATACACCTGAAGAAGCAGTAGTGAAAGCGCTTGTGTGGTCTGAATAAAGCAGTGCTGGTTTTACTGAAGTGGAGTTATTCTTGCCTTTGCTGTTGCATTTTGCTGTTGCATTTTTGAATTGGGAACCAAGAACTGAACCTGAAGTGTTTTGGATTTATTATTTCATATGTTTATCTGTTCTTCTTGTTTAAAGTATACCTATCAGCATACTTTACTTTTAAACCCTAGCTTCAATCTTCCTTGTTCATGGTTGTCAGCATTGTTTTAGTTTTAAACAGTATTTTTTCATAGTGTGTAGAATAGGAAGGGTTAACTATTGCACCTGATGTCATCACAGTATGTCAGCTGACAGGCTCAAGCACTTCCTGGTATGTATTTAACTGAAACTTGTACCTTGAATGTTTGCATCTGAAGAAGTTGATTTTATTAAACGAAAAGCACTTTATGCACTTTAAAACTACTGGTTGCTTCCTGAAGCCGGTTTTTTCTTTTTTATTTTGTGTTTTTTGCGCTTGGTTTGTGTGTTATGGCATCAGGAAGCACAGGTAGTCCGAGATTATTCACTCAAACGCAAGATAGAGTGGAAAACTGTGAGCTGACAGTTTTGATTGAAGCTATGGCAAAATCGATGGAATTACTAACATCACGTCTGGAATCTTTGGACAACCAGCAGCGTGAACTACGTGAGTCAGTGTCATTGTCTAACACAGTGCTTACACTGCATGAACAGGATGGAAGCAATGTGCAGGCAACAACTAGATCTAATTTAAATGCAGAAGAAAACAACTTGCAACCTAATGGTGTACAACAACAAAGTCTTACCAACAACTTGCAATGCTCATCAGTTCAACTAGGAAGTTGTATGAGTGTTCAGCATGAGATCCATACCTCGGGGCTTATTGGGGCACCTGTCCTGATGGATTGGCTAAACAGAAATTTCTGTTTTTCTATGGAAGTTCACAATCCACCACAGGGGCAACCGGCTGGAGGTAATGTTAATCTCAATAACAGTATTTTTGACATGCTGAAAGTCTTTGATTCTAAACTTGTCAAACTTAAAAAATTACAACTAGAAATTTCATACTTTAAGGAATGTTTACAACAGCGTATAGTACCAAAAGGCTTTAGGAGATTCCAGTATCCAACAGGCTTGGTGAATCACTCTATTTTTCATGTAGAATTACTACAATTATATGATAAACAGGGATTTGAACTTCTAGAACTCATGATAAAACATTACAATTCATGGGTTGAAACCATCTTAAAAGAAGTGACTGATTTAGATCACAAAATTAAAGCACACTTAGATTTCAACAGGTACCAATATGATTATACAAGAACTTTTACCAGCATTGACCAGTACCTCAATAAATTGAAATCTACTAAGGTTAAAAAATTTCAAAGAGATTGCTTGGCCTACGACAATAGTACGGCGTACCCAAGCCCACCGATATCACAAACAGGGGCATTTAACAACAATAACACTGCCTCTATGCAAGGCCCTACTCGGGTGGGTGATCTCGACTTAAGCTTTAACCTTGATCAACAAATGACTGTCAGACCCCCTGCCAGGAGGATACGACTGAGTCTTTCTCAGTAAGGAGAAGTGAGAGAATCAATAATCAAAATGGAAGGGGCCAGCAGAAAGGTGAGGTTAACACCACACTTGGTGCAAATTTTCAGAATCCCCAACAACAGGGGGCTATCCCCAAATGAGTGAATTATACGAACAACAGGATGAACAGCAGGAAGTAGAACAGGAAGAAATGTTAGAAGTGTACCCTGAGCCTAAAGAGAATCTGAATATCATTAAAAACAATACAGGAGACTTTCAAATTTTCAACTACTCAGAAGTTAACATTAGTCCTGAATTAGCTGAATTATTAGCTAGGGGTACACTTTTGTTCCCTCACAACATATTAATGTAGCCAGAGCAATCCTCAACCTCAAAAATTATACCAGGAAACTAAACCTGAATATTTTATTTGGTAACAATGACAGTAACAGTTCAAATATCAGGAATGCCTTACATGTACCAAGTACTTTCAACCCACCACTACATCCCAGCCTGCAGATATTCGAACATGCATGTGAGCTTGACCTAAGGCACTTAGAGAAATTCTCTAAGAATGCTATTGTCAAGATGAACGTCAGCAAATATGGGTGGGATAAAATTAACTACTTAAGATCACTTAAAGTACGGGTTTCCAAACCAGATAAAGGTGGTGGCCTGACTATTATGGACCATCACGAATATGTGAAACGAATGTGGGACTTTCTAGCATGGAAGGCTTACCAAGTAGCCTCCCTTAATGAAATAAACATGGCTTCCCGATAGATAAATATGTATTTGAATGATTTATTCATGACAGCTAGAATTGAAGCCAATGTCTTCAACTACATGACCATGCCTTACCCTAAAATCCCAAGACTGTTCGGGATACCCAAGATCTATAAGGATCTAACCAATCCACCAATGAGACCTTTAGTGGATGGTCGTGATTCAGTCACTTATCCATGTGCGAAAGTAGTGGATGCTATTCTGAAAAGATACCTGACAAGTGAGAGTCAAGTCTGCAAAGACCCATGGTCATTTTTAAAGAAAACTAATGAACTTGTATACAGCGAGAACTATAATTTTCTTACGATGGGTGTAAAAGACCTCTATACATCTATCCCACACTTGAAAGGAATCAAATGGATTATGGAGATGTTAAAGAAAAGTTTGTAGTGCAGAATTTCAGCAGTGTAATAGTAATTCCTTCTAGATAACCTTATTATTTCATATGTTTATCTGTTCTTGTTGTTTAAAGTATACCTATCATACTTTACTTTTAAACCATAGCTTCAATCTTCCTTGTTCATGGTTGTCAGCATTGTTTTAGTTTTAAACAGTATTTTTTCATAGTGTGTAGAACAGGAAGGGTTAACTATTGTTGCTGATGTCATTACAGCATGTCAGCTGACAGGCGCAAGCACTTCCTGGTATTTTATTTAACTGAAACTTGTACCTTGAATGTTTGCATCTGAAGAAGTTTGATTTTATTAAATGAAAAGCGCTTTATGCACTTTAAAACCACTGGTTACTTTCTGAAGCCGTTTTTTTTTCTTTTAGTAGTTTATTTTGTGTTTTTTCTGCTCCATTAAGCTAGTTGCCAGTCCGCCAGTACTCAGTGAGGCACCTTCGCAGCTCCTGATGCCTGCTTCAATGGATTTGCAGGCCTCTACTGAGACCCATTCGGAGTCCAGTATGCTGCAAGACGCTTCTTCGACTATGGAACCTGTGGATGTCTCTACCTTGGATGGGTCAGGAGCCACTGTACAGGCACCAGCTTCTGAGGCAGTTCTTCACTCTACTGATATTCGAATCAAACTGACAACTTCTTTTCTAACCAAAACTACAGAGTTTCTTAGGCCCAGAGTATGCACTATGCCTAGAAAAACGATGACCAAAGTGCATGCTCATGCTCCCATGCCACAAAAACAAATGCTTAGAATGGCTGAAGACCTTATTACGCTGATCAGGGGAAGTCAGCCTTCCCCTGCAAAGAGATAAAGAACCCAGTCCCTTTCAGCTTCTACAGACCAGGAGTCCGATGACTCTGAAATTTCTGATTATGAAGACATGCCCTTATCTGCCTATGAGGATTCAGATGCATGCCTCCTCTCCAGAGGATTTTTCTTTTGGTGAAACCTTACATACACTAAGAGAGCATTTCCATTGGAATACCAAGACTATCCTCAGTCCAAAAAGAGACTCAGAGAATTTTTAGAGTTGCCTCAGCACAGGCTTTTAGCTATACCCCCTGTCCTGGATGTTGTGGATGATGTTTTTATGGAATCCAGTCTAACTCCTGACACTACCTCCTGCCCCTAGGAAACCAGACAGGTACTACAGAGTACCTGACACCCACAAATTCCTTTTCAAAAATCCTACTGCTGACCCAGAGATCATTTCCCAGGGGCCTAAAGGAATCAAGACTACTACAGCCAAGACTCCCACCCCTTCAGACAGGTATTCCAGGGCTCTGAACAGATGGGGTAAGAATGTATATATCCTCTGCAACTCTTGCTATTAGGGCATTGAATTGTCAGTTTCAGATACTGAAGTACCAGCAACATATTATGGAACTCATTAAACAAAAAGTGGCACCCTTTTAAGACTGTGCAGAAAATAAAGAATTGCAGGAGCTTATGCACTCTGCAAGCCAAGTCAGTAAGCATATTTTGGAGTGTGGCTTTGACACCCTAGAAGCATCTCGAAGGGCAGCAGTCACTGATTCTGTACTGAGAAGACATGCTTGGCTGAATGAGCAGACCTTGCCAGACCATGTCAAATCAAAGTTACTAGACGCTCCTTTGAATAAGAACTGTTTGTTTGGCACCAAAGCAGAAGAGGTTCTTAAAAAGATGGAAGAAAAAGCTAAATCTATGCAGACTGTTAAAGAATTATTAAAAGTGCAACGTCCTAGATTCAGTGGGCATTGCCCTTCAAAACACTGGTCCTTTCCAGCCTCCAGGCCTTCTCAAACCAGACCCAGGGGAAACAGACCACCCAGATTACAGTCTCAGGGTATGCTGAGATCTAAGCAATGGAGTGCCTCCACCCCTAAAGCAGGGAGTGGTAAGCCAACTCCTTATGGAAAAAGCTCACAATGACTTCTTTACCCCACTCCCCAGCCCTGCCCAATTGCGTGTGCCCCTAGGAGGAAAACTTGCCCATCATGCAATAAACTGGATGTCCATCACTCAGGACCGGTGGGTCCTCAAACATTGTATCCCAGGGGTACAAATTTTATTTCCAATCACTGCCAACCCCAAGCGGGTTTCCAGACCTTCCTCCAAACCAGTGGGCAGAGGCTCAAAACCAAGTACTTTCCCTGCTCAATATCAGAGCTATTCAGCCAGTTCCAGTAGAGCAGAGGGGTCAAGGATTCTATTCCAAACTCTTCCTGGTACCCAGGAAAGAGGGCTCTTGGCACCCAATCCTGGATCTTTCAATTCTTAACACCTTCCTAGTGGTACCAAAATTCAAAATGCTTACCCTGCAACAGCTTCTTCCTATGCTAGCCAAGGATGCCTGGTTAGTCACCCTAGACTTAAGGGAGTCATGCAGGAAGTATCTATGTTTCAGGGCAACATCTATCCATTATCAGCTCTCTGCACTTCTCTTTGGCATATCTACCACGCCCAGGGTATTCACAAAATGCCTGGCTCCAGCCACTGCATACTGCAGGCAGAAAAATATCCAAATTTAGCTGTACTTGGATGACTGTCTGATTCAGGCAGACAGTCAGGAATTGTTGCTGCAGCACCTGACATTTGTAAAAAACCTTCTCACTTCCTTGGGTTACACCATCAGCAAAAAGAAATCAAAACTGGTACCCAGTCAAAAGATTGTATTCCTGGCAGCAAGCGTGGAAACAACTTCCAAGATGGCATTCCTAACTTCAGAAAAGCAAGTCTATCTGACAAACTACTTCAAACAAATGGCCACCAGAACTCAGCTGTCTGCTAGAAAAATACTGCAAGCCCTAGGGTTCATGGTCTCATGCATATTGCTAATTCCATATGCAAGACTGCATATGAGGACAACTTCAATGGTACTTATAAAGCCTTTGGTGCCAACATTCTCAGGACCTGGAAACAGTCATTCCTATCATACCTTGTCTAAGGACAGATTTCCTTTGGTGGGCAGAAGCATGCAACCACAACAAGGGACTGCCATATACTCAACCCCACGCCACCCAGACCCTAATCACAGATGCATCAGACTATGCCTTGGGGGCTGACATGGATGGCAAATGTATTCAGGGCCACTGGAGCCCAAGTCAATTTCATCTGCACATCAACCAAAAAGAGATGCTAGCTGTACAGCTGTGACAGCTTTCAGATCCCTACTCTTTCCAGGACAACTGCTAATAAAAACAGACAACACCACAGTTATGTGTTACATCAACAAGCAGGGGGGGACCCATTCCTACCTACTCTGCAGGTTAGCCATGGCCCTGTGGAACACGTGCTTGGACATTCAAGTCAATCTACAAGCTCAATTCCTGCCAGGCAAACAAAACTCACTGGCAGATGACTTAAGCAGAAACCTCCTAGACCCACATGAGTGGAAACTGGAGCCCAGCACCTTCAACCTTCTGATTCAGAAATGGAGGACCCCCGAGGTGGATCTCTTTGCCTCCCACTCCAACCACCAGCTCAGCAAATTTTGCACCAGGAATCCTCACAACAGGGCCTGGAAAGTGGATGCCCTATCCTTTCCATGGGAAAAGCTCTCTATCTATGCCTTTCTCCCTTTGGCCCTTCTCTCAGGAGTATTACTCAAGGTAAAGCAGGACAGGCCAAGGACAATTCTGATTGCCCCTGGACTGGCCACACCAGCACTGGTACCCATGCCTGAGCAGCTTGATTCCTGTGCCACCCTGGCACCTACACCAGACCCCAACCCTGCTCTCTCAGCAGGAGGGGCAGATTTTGCACCTACAACTGGAAACCCTAATTCTTGCAGCCTGGCTTATTCTTTGAATTCTCCACCAGCAACCCTAAGCAAACAGGTACTGGATGTCATTCTTGAAGCCAGAAGACCCAGTACAAGAAAGTGCTATGCTGATAAGTGGAAAAGGTTCTGCTCATGGATTCAATCCAAAGGAGAGTACGCAACTCTGCCTTCCCTGCCTCTAATCCTGGATTACTTAGCAGATCTATCCCACAAAGGCCTGTCCTTCTCCTCCATTAAGATACATGCCTCAGCCATTTCTGCTCATTGCAACACTGACTCACCTCTCTTCTCGCACCCTCTGATCAAACAGTTCCTGAGAGGGGCAAACAACTTAAGGCGACCAAGGAGAGGTGGGTCAGTGTTGTAATGACCCACCTCTCTTCTCACACCCTCTGATCAAACAGTTCCTGAGAGGGGCAAACAACTTAAGGCCACCAAGGAGAGCACCCACACCTGCTAGGGACCTCAACTTTGTACTGGAAAAGCTCATCCCCCCCCCTTTGAACCTGCTGTGCCAGCAGAGTTAAAATTCCTCTCTTGGAAAACAGCCTTGATTCTAGCCATCACTTCAGCTAGAAGAGTGCCCGAGCTACAAGCACTGATGGCTGTGGAACCCTTCATCATTTTCCATGCTGACAGGGTTTCCCTCAGGACTAACCCTTCCTTTATGCCTAAGGTGGTGTCCAGTGTGGCTCTCAACCAATTCATCCATTTACCAACCCTCTTTCCCAATCCTCAAAATAAAGGGGAAAAAATCCTGCACTCCTTGGACATGCACAGACAGCTCAGGTTCTACCTTGATAGGACTAAGCCCTTCAGAAAATCTGACCAGCTGCTAGTCAGCTTCACAACAGGAGCAGAGGGCAGGGTCATTTCAAAACAAACCATTTCCAAATGGATAGCACACTGCATCCATTTCTGCTACAAGCACCATGGAAAACCAATCCCTCAGGGGGTCGGAACACATTCCACTAGGGCCCCATTTACCTCTACAGCATTTCACAGGGGAGTCCCTACCAGGGACATACTGGAAGCTGCTACCCGGAGTTCTGTATACACCATCACCAAGCATTACCACCTGCCTATATTTTCCAAATCCAGGGCAGGTTTTGCAACAGCAGTCTTGCAAGGCCTACTAGCCACCCCTAACTCTTCTTGACTGCCTCCATCCTTCCTCAGCTTTGAGAATCAATCCAAGTGTGATGACTGCAACAGTGAAACACGAAGAACATAGTACAGTTGTGTACACTTACCATAAATGTAGATGTTCGAGTGTATTCACTGCTGCAGTCCTGGTTACCCTCCGTCCAGCCCCCTGTTTTCTCTCTCTCTCTCTCTCTTCACTATTGCAGTCCTGGTTTCCCTCCCTCCAGCCCCCTGGTTTTTCTCTCTCTCTCTCCTCTCTATGGCTGTTACTCACCCCTTTCAGGGGTATTGGTATTGGTATTTACTTTTTACTGGTGGCGTTTTCACCACCATAACTTAGCTCCCTATTTGGGGGGCTCCTGACATTTGGGGCAAGAAAAACTGATGTAATGGAGTTGGCTGCCTGTTTTTTATACCCCTGATGACCTGACATCAGTCCTGGAGCGACAGCATCTGATGCAGAAATACTAAGTCTCTGGTATTCGGGCTGACAGAGGGCTACCTGCAGACAGGATAACCCAAGTGTGATGACTGCAACAGTGAATACGCTCGAAGATCTCCATTTATGGTAAGTGTACACAACTGTACTTTCTTCCTCTGTCTTCTGATAATTTTCACAATTTCTTGCATAGTCTTTTCCTGAAAAGTGCTGCTCTTCTGAACTTCACTGATTCCTCTTGGTGTCAAATTCCCTATGCTCCTTTAACTATTCTCCTTCAGGTTACCCAGCTTAAATAACTCCCTCCATGGGTCTTTCTAAGGACACAATACACATTTTCTTTTCTCTTTTCAACTTGTATGAATGTGTGTTTTCAGACTCATGTATCTGTATGAAGTCTATCTTTGTGTCAGTATAGAATAATGACTTCCAGCTGTCTACCACTGATACATTACCCTGCACATTTTAGTGTTCCATCAGCTCTCTTTATTGCCTTCTCACACTAATTTGTCATTACAGGCCAGCAGCAATAACCACTTCAAAAGGTATTTTTCATTTTTGTTATCACTGTATCTCATTCACAATATTTACTTTTACCTCAGACTCTCAAATACATTGCTACTTATCTGCATTACATCTAACTTGTTGCACACAATACAATTCCTTAAGACCTGCATCATGGAGACCTTTCCATTCTGTAGTATATATACTGAGCCCTGTTACAGGTTTTGTGTCATCGGGGTTGGGCTTGAACTAGGACATCACAGGATCTTTTGTGTCCCATATACTGTTTGTGAACAGTATTATATAAGACATTGGAAGTAATGGGCAGGAGAGTGCCTTTAGGTATGCAACAAAGCTGCCCTATACATATATACTAGGGAAATAGGAAACCTGAGGAGATTTATAACGTTGGTCATAGATTTGGTAATGACTGGTACTGTTAGCGGTTCAAATCTGGGTCAAAGTTATTCACCCCAGCTCCAGTCTTGTTGGAAAGCTCGTTTGGGAAGGTTTCCCATTTTCACCATTATTCTCAAGTGCAGACTAGGATTTGGGGGGTGAGTGGTGTACAGGAACTTTCATGTTTGTCTCTGCTCAGGTACGGGTAATTCATTGATGTGTGTTAAACTTTTGTTTTACTTCTGTGAACTGACTGACTAATCAATGGGTCACTAGACGTTCTGTGATTCAGAACAATGAAATTCATGCTCTTACAACTATTATCTGCTGTGATATCTCAGAGTTAAGGACAGTGGACCACATTTAACCGTATAATTTATATGTGACCAGTCTTAACTTGCTTGACTTCTTTCTCATCTTTACATGTATTGAATAGATGCTTTAGATTCTAAAGTGCTGTTTCACCTTCCTATGTATCCAGCCTTTATTCTAGTATCATGTAAGAACTGCCTCAGGTTACCAGTGATCCTACAATATTTAGGTTCATAGGTTCATAGGTTGGTACTACGCTATCGGCCCTAGGGCCTATGCAAGCCTAGCCATAACAATTTCCTGGATATTTCTTCCCACAATATTTACTTCTCCAGGCCACTGTCTAGCAGGGTGACTGACATGATCCCCGGGGTGAATTTCCTATCTCCCATCCACTCATCAAGGTTCCTTTTGAAGAAGGCCAATGAGGTGCTCTGCTTGATATGTATGGGCAGTCTATTCCAGAGTATGGGGAGTCTCTGGGTCAGGAACCTATCCTTTCAGCATGTTTTGTTCATTGTGATGACAAGGTTTAGATCCCTGGAGCGTGTGGCTCTGAGGGATTGGGATTTCTTTAAGTGGAGCATGTCCAACAGCTCAGGGTTTGATGTGGCCTTGCATGTTAAGCAGAGATCACCTCTGAGTAGACGATATGCCACAGAATATTTGTTGTCCATTGACTGATTTCTTCTGAATGGATAAAACAGATCTCAAGTTTTAATTCTGAGATTACTGAAGAATGTGCTAGCTGCTTCTGCAGCTCAGAAAAAGAAGAAATAAGACAATTCAACCAGGTGGTTGGCACAGCATGAGAACACAATAATATGCACTGTCTGATAAATAAGAATTGTGTAACTATAATGCACAGCAGCAGTCTTCACTATATTGTTACTATATCACAACTACTAAAAGGGACATAATGAATGCCTGAGTCAAAATTAGAAAAGGCACAATAGTGCAAGGTATATCATGTGATGCATAATCCCAGTCCCTCCGAGCTACATGCTCTAGGGACTTAAACCTTGTCACCACAATAAACAGAACATGCCATAGGGATAGATTCCTGTCCCAGAGACTTCCCATACTCTGGAATAAACTACCTATCTATATCAAACAAAGCTCCTCATTAGCACTCTTCAAGAAAAATCTTGGTGATTGGATGGGAAATAGGAAATTCACCCCCAGGATCACCTCTGTGGCTCTGCTCGACAGTGGCACAGGAAAATAATTTTCTTGGGTGGCAAAAGCCAGGGTACCTTTTTGGCTGGGCTTGTATAGGCCCCAGGGCCGATAGCCTAGTACCTACCTATGAACCTATGAACCTATGAACATGTAGGGTAGACAACAGAGAACACTGTGTAAAATATCCATACAGTCTACAACAGGTGGTGTACAGACTTGAATGTATGTGGATCCATATTGTTGGACATTTCATTTATTTGCATGCTATGTCACTTACAGATATGCAAGCAGACATAGACACCATGCAGATGTTATATGTGTGTTTGTGGGGGGGGGGTTGGAATGTGTTGCTCAACACAAACAGCTGAACACAATGCGGCTAACACAGAATGTTGGTGTATATTTATTTATTTTACATTTGTTGACCAGGATTGTCCGACTGAGCTGAAGAGCCCTTTTTCAGCGGAGGCTCAGTGAGAAAAGCTCCACCATATTATACAATTTGCATTATAAATTAGCATTAAACAACAATGTTACAGGATTATTACAAGGCATTAAGTAGCAATACAATGTTAAACAGTGTCAGTAATTAGTAGTATAGCATAACTATTTCAAGATCTATAAAAAGAAATATGTCATTAAGATGAGTATAGTTTTTGGGTTAAGTGGTTACAAAAACCCAGTTTTATCATGATATATGATTTATCAGTAACACACAATGTTAGTGATGTTAGTGCATATGATTTATCAGTGCAATTCATAAAAGCTTGGGCCCACATTGGCCTCACTGGCCTTTCATATTTGCCGCTATATATTTACATTCTGTAGTATCCCTGTAAAGTACAGTTTTGTACCTACCATAAATGTAGATGTCCGAACTGGATAGCATCTGCAGTCATAACAAATGGGTTGTCCTGTCGTCAGGCAGCCCTTCGGTCGGCCGGATTCCAAAGTCTGGGTCCGGCTTCGGCTGATGTCGCACTTCACCCAACGTCATCTCTGCTGGTCTTCGGGTATAAAGGCATCAGCCGACGCCATTTTCCTCAGTGTTTCTTGCCCCAGATGCCAATTGCCCTCTTGGAAAGCTAAATTTTGGATAAATGCCAATGTTTTCAAAATAGTAGAAGGCAAACACAAAAAATAAGCATGTATGTACATATATACAAACAAATACACCATAAGAGACCCCCCCCCCCAGCTAGCTATTAGGAGGGTAAATACCCTAGGAGTACCACAGAGGGGAAGGAGGGAGGGTAATCCTGACTGCAGATGCTATCCAGTTCGGACATCTACATTTATGGTAGGTACAAAACTGTACTATGTCCTTCATGGATGCATCTGCAGTCATAACAAATGGGTAGAATACCATAGCCAAAACTAGGGGAGGAGGAATAAAAATTATGGTGTAGTTAGGATCCCTTGCAGTACAGCAGTGGCAAACCCTGCTCGGGATCTAGAATATAGAGGTAAATTATAATGCTTGGCAAATGTATGCACGGAGGTCCAAGTAGCCGCCTCAATAATGTCCTTGGTTGCCACTCCTCGTAAGAAAGCTGTGGTAGTGGCTGTAGCCCTTGTAGAATGAGGTCTTATGTTCTGTGGAATTGGTTTTCCATGGTAGGAGTAACAGAATCTTATGCAATTTCCTATCCATTTGGAGATTGTCTGTTTGGAAATTGCTTTTCCTTCCCTTCCTGTTGCATAGGCTACAAAAAGCTGGTCAGTTTTTCTGTTACTTTTGGTTCTGTCCAGGTAGTAGTGTAACTGTCTATGTACATCCAAGGTATGCAGCATTCTTTCACCTCTGTTTTGTGGATTGGGAAAGAAGGTAGGTAGGTGGATTGCCTGGTTTAAAGACACTCTGGATACCACCTTAGGCATAAATGTAGGATTAGTTCTCATGGACACCCTATCTTGATGGAAGATTAGGAAGGGTTGCACTGCCATTAAGGCCTGTAGTTCAAACCCTCCTTGCTGAAGTAATAGCCAGTAGGAAAGCAGTTTTCCATGACAGGTGTTGTAGATCTGCTGTTGCTGCTGGTTCAAATGGAGGGAGTGTCAACTTTTCTAGTACAAAGTTCAAGTCCCATGCTGGTAATGGTGGTTTCCTAGGAGGTTTTACATTCTTGATCCCTCTGAGGAACTGCCTGAGTAGAGGATGTGAAAAGACAGGAGGATCAAAGCTGTATTCTGCTGAAATAGCTGATGCGTGTATCTTGATGGAGGAATAGGACAGGCCTGTATGTAGAAGCTCTGCCAAGTACTCCAGAATGTTAGCAATATCTATGTTCACATCTTTTCCTCTTTCAGTACTCCAAATGACAAACCTTTTCCATTTTCCTGCATAGTTCCTTCTTGTTGAAGGTCTGCGGGCTTCAAGGATAATGTCTTTGACCCTTTGGGAAAGGTCTGGGTTAGTTGCTGCTATGTGATGTTCCAGGCCGTCAGTTGCAAGGTTTTTAGGTTTGGATGTATGATGTTGTAGTTGTTCTGAGTTAACATCAGAGGCATCAGGGGTATTGACCACATTTTCTCCCGAGACATGCTCCTCAGCAATGGGTACCAGTGTTGTCTTGGCCAGTTCGGAGCTATCAGAATTATCCTTGGACGTTCCTCTTTGATTTTCAGTAGTACCTTGTGCATCAAGGGAAGAGGTGGAAATGCATATGCTATCAGGCCTTTCCAGCTGAAGGATAGAGAGTCCACCTTCCATGCAAGTGGGTGGAATGTCCTTGTGCAGAATTTTTTGATCTGGTGATTGAGTGGGGAAGCGAATAGATCTATTTGTGGCATTCCCCATTTCTTTGTGATGGCCTTGAAGATGTCGGTGTAGCATCCATTCGTGAGCATCCGCGGTGGTTCTGCTTAAAATGTCTGCTAGGGTGTTCTCCTTTCCCGGTACAAATATTGCCTGTAACTGGATGTTGTAGCTGAGAGCCAGATTCCAAAGGTCCAAAGTCATTCTGCATAGGGGGTATGAATGAGTGCCTCCCTGTTTGTTGATGTACCACATGACTGTGGTGTTGTCTGTCCTTATCATCAAATGGCCTTCTTTGAGGAATGGTCTGAATTTTGGATTGCCAGTTTTACTGCCAGCATTTCTTTTTGGTTTATGTGCAGGTGCAGCTGGTCCTGAGTCCACAGTCCTTGTATGCATTTGTCCAGCATGTGTGCCCCCCATCCTAGGTCTGAGGCGTCCGTTGTGATGGTTTGGCTTGCTCGAAAGTTGTGGAAGGGTAAGCCTGGGTTTGACTGGCATGCTTGAGCCCACCATAGGAACTCCTGTTTTAGGCATGGGATAAGTGGTATTTCTGTTTCTAAGCTGTGCCTGTGTTGAGACCATAAATTCTTTAGGTACCACTGTAACTTTCTCATATGCAGTCCGGCATGTGGGACCAAGATTATGCATGATGCCATGAAGCCCAAGGCCTGCAGAACTTTTCTTGCTGTTAGTTTGTTCTGCTTTGTTAATGCCAAGAAGTAAAGAGGCAGCTCTTTTTGTTTTTCTGCAGTTAGGAATGCCATTTGTTTTACTGTGTCCAATTCCCCGCCCAAGAAAGTTCTTGTTTGGGATGGTATCAGCCTTGACTTTTGTAAATTGACTGTGTATCCCAGGGCTTGTAGCAAGTAAATGACCCTTTGTAAATCTGTTGTCAGCTTGCTTTTGTTGTCCGCTTGTAACAGGCAGTCGTCCAGGTATGGATAAATTTGGATTCCCTGTACTCTGCAGTGAGCGATTACTGATGCCAGGCATTTTGTGAATACTCTGGGCGCAGTAGATAAGCCAAAGGGCAATGCTGAGAATTGATAATGCTCTGATCCTGCAAGAAATCTGAGGTATCTTCTGCAATTTGGTCGAATGGGGACGTGCAGGTATGCCTCCTTGAGATCTAGAGTTACCAGCCAACACTCCTTGCCCAGCATGGGAAGAAGTTGCTGTAGGGTCAGCATTTTGAATTTTGGGACAATGATGTATGTGTTTAAGATGGACAGGTCGAGAATAGGTGTCCAGTTTTTCTTTGCTTGGCACTAGGAAGAGTCTGGAGTAGAATCCTTTGCCCTGTTCTGTTATTGGTACTCTTTCCACAGCTCTCATCTTTGTTAATTCCGCTATCTGCTGCCGAGCTTCTATTTTTGATTTGGAGGCAGGTTTGGCATTCCTCTTTTACTGGTAAGGTGTGGAAGTGGAACCGTAGCCTTGGTCTATGGTTTGCAAAATCCACTTGTCTTTTGTGATATAGTGCCAATTTTTCGAGAATAAGGCTAACTTTCCGCCTAATGGTGCTGCTATTTGCTCCCTGGTAGGCGGAGTCAGAGCCAAGTCACTGTGATTGTCCTGTTGCAGTGGCAGTGGTTGTGTCTGTGCCTCGGTTATTGCCTTGCCACTGTCGTCCTCTGTAGGCACCTCCTCTGGATTGATTTCTGCCCCTAGAGCGTCTATTCCTGCCCCTTTGGGATCTAGTGGAGTCAGGAAAGGACCAATTTTTGGCAGGCCAGTTCCTGCTAAACCTTGGGGGCTGAACCTGTAAGAAATCTTTAACTGTTTGTACAGATTTTGCCTTTTCTTCCATTTTCTTCATTACCTGCTGGGCAGGTTCCCCAAATAGGCTGGCCTTATCCATAGGAGCATCTAATAGCTTTGCTTTAACATGATCCGGTAAGACCTGTTCTTTCAACCATGCATGCCTTCTTATCACTGTGCCAGTCATGGCTGATCTAAATGAAGCCTCCAGTGCATCATAGCCACATTTTAAGGAATGGTTACTAACCTGTTGGATGTTATTCACCATTTCTAATACATATTTCTTATCTAAAGATTCATCAGAGGACAGCTTTTAATTAACTGATCAAGCATAAACTCTTGGTATTGGATCATGTGAAACTGACAGTTTAAAGCTCTAGCTGAGAGAGTAGCAGAGGTGTAGACTTTTTTCCCCCATCTCTCTAAGGACCTGGATTCCCTTTCAGAGGGAATAGGGTTTTTTGCTGTGGTCGAGGCTACTGCCTTAGGCCCCTGGGATATAGTTTCGGGACTGCAAGTGGGGCCTTGTATAGGTGGTGATGAGTGTCTGGCACCCTGTAAAATCTATCTGGTTTGGCAGGGGCTGGAGGTAAAGAATCAGGTGCAGTGCAGACATCATTAAATGCATCGTCCACAACAGGCAGAACAGGAGGTATAGCTAAGGGCCTATGTTGTGGTAAGTGCAGAAAAGTCCTAAGCCTTTTTCTTGAATCTGAGAAATCTTGTCCCTGCCATTGGAATTGTTCTCTCATGGCATGTAAGGTTTCCCCAAAGGAGAATTCCTCTGGTGGAGAGGCAGCTGGAATGGATTCTTCAGCATCGGAATCTTCATAATTGGAAAAAGGAGCCTCTATTAAATATTAAATAAATTAAATTAGTATATTAAATAAATAAATAAATAAATAAAACACTTTACTCAGCTAATACTAAACTCCACCCATTATGAAGTAGTTAGAATTCGGCCACAGGTCTGTGGGTAGCATTCTATCAGTGCTAAGGCATGCTCCTTAACTCCTTAACTCCTTAATGTTCCAGGATGCATGCATTATCAGGTGACATCCATAGCTCATATTTTGGTAGCATGCAGAACAGACTCTTCAGGTGGGCTGACCACAGACTCCTTTTCAGTAAACTTGCCACCATATATAAATCATCATAAGTTTATTGTTGTCTGGTACAAAGGAATGGCCACCTTGCCCACATTGTGAAGGAACAGACCTGTCAGTTAATATATGAAAGCATACAGTGGAAAGGAGTAGGAAGGATTCTTGTTAAAATAACTGCAGCTATTTTAGTATATGGTAAGATAAAATGAAGCTAAAAAGGGACAACACAAAAGACCGAATCATACAGAAAGCTTCAAAATGGTTTTAATCCATCTCTCTCAAAAATAAATAAGCAGAATACTTTTATAACTCTCAGTGTTTACCTCCAGAGTCACAGACAAAACAAAAAATAATTAGGGAAAAGGCCTCGAATTAGGGACACTTTTTAAATGCTGGTACTACTAACTGAATTTTTCAAAATGACTTTCAGTCTTAGGATGGTTGCAACAAAAGTTTGAAAACAAATTAGAGTGTCTCGTAAAATCTGGACAGCATAGAAGTATTACTTTTTTCACATGAATTGTTTATAGCTAATAGCAGTATATCATCCCATTTAGAGGTCAGTGACATGATTGTGATAAACCTAACTCTCTGGGCAGTGCTATTATCCCCCACCCCCATCTTTCAAACTCCAAACTCTATAGCAATGTGTTCATATATTCAAGATCAAGGAAAGGGAAGGGACGGTCATACCTCAAAAATTGTTCACCGGCTTTCTGATTTAATTATCTAACTGCACCTGCAAATTAATTTGGAATATCCTGCAGTCATTACACAAAACATCTGCTTCACTGGTTTGCTGTGCAGTCTGTGATAACTCACAAAAAAAAAAACTGCATGGGATATCTCATGATCTAAAACCTGCCTATGCAGCATTATTAAACAATAAAAAGTTAACTAAAACTGTCTTATTTTTAAATTTGTTTACAATGTTTGCTCCCTGTTTTATGTCGTTCATTGCTTACCCAACAATTCATCAGTGTCACCATATAATTTGTTATGCTTTGTTCACTGGCTTTGTTTTTGTTGTTTTTTTCTCACCCACCACTTTAAACTGGAATGCTTTAATTACTCATGGGAATAATTCAATTTCTGCTCGGGAGTGTGCGGGTGTATATCAAGGGTCTCATGAAAAGAAATACAGTTCTTCATGTGCTGTACATTTGTGGGTGGATATTTTGCTTAAGAAAAAGATATCACAAAACTGGAAATACATTTTCAGCTAGCCAAAAAACTAAAGACGATAAGGAACCAGCTCAGGACTTGCTCCAAAGACGCCATTTTAATAACATTTTTATTTTAGATAAAAAATGGTACCTGGTGTTTAAAATGTCTGACTCATACTTCCACAGTCTGAGGTTTAGTCCTGATCTTGATGTATTTTCTGAGGGCAGTTTGCATTTATGTATCCATTTAAATGCTTTCACGTCAGTATTGTAGGATTAAAACAATTTATTAATGATAGTCTAAAATTACAATCAAATTGCAAAATAAATAATCAAAACAAATGACTAAATATAAATCAGAACTTGTGAAATGATTTAAAAACCCTACTAAAACATGTTCTTTTAAGATTTCCTGAAGGGGGCCTTAGAATTTTATGGCCAAATTATAGAAGGTAGGTGATTCCAAAAGACTGAGGTAAGATAAAAGAATAACTGGCCAATGACTGAAGATGAATCAGCTGTCAGCTCTTAACCTTGTGAAATGTGGGACCCTATGGGGTGGGGGGATGGTACCAGAAACTCCTTTTTGCTATTGACCCACATTGTACAGGACCTGAAAAACAAGAGAAAGAATCATAAAAATGGATTTAGCAGTGATTGGCCACCCAAGCAAATGCCAGAGCTTGGATGTTACATGGCATTATGAAGATATTCCAGCCAGAATCACTGCAGCCAAGTCAGGGCCTGCACATTAGACATATAAAAAGTATGACAAAAATAATATATATATATATATATATATATATATATATATATATATATATATATAAATACAAGATAGCTGAATCTGGTCAAGTAAATGGTGTAAAATGAAATAAACCCAAAGTAAAATATTCATTAACATGGAAACTGAAAAACACAGCATATAATAGCTGTGGATGAACTACATGTTGGGGGTTCTGTCAGACTATTAAAGGGCAAGGGGTACTTCAACTGTCATTCTAAGGGGGTAGTATACCTGACCTATTGCTCCTCATGTTTTGCATTCTATGTTGGCAAAACAGAGAGAACTTTTAAGGCAGAGAATTTATGAACATCTGTATGACGTATCAATGAGAAAGGAAACAATCGCATTATTTTTATCATACTTTTTATATGTCAGTTGACTGTTTTTTTGAACAATGGAGAAGTGTTATTCTTACCCGTGTCTACACAAAAACAAGTGCTAACATGGGTCCTGCAAGGGGGAAGTAAAGGATATGATATGATACTGTACCCATACTAAACTCCGCAATATCATATCCTTTACTTCCCCCTTGCAGGACCCATGCTAGCACTTGTTTTTGTGTAGACACGGGTAGGGTGTTACGTGACTGTTTACAATTTACCTTAACAGCATTGTCATTTACTGGTTGGGCATTGTATTTTATTGTCGGAGACGTAAACATCGCATAGCTGTCATGCCGATGATTTGAACGGTCGATGCTTTCATTTCGAAGAAGTGACTTTTGTTGTTATGAACTGTCAACGTAGTCATATGGATCCATATATATATGTATATATATATATATATATATATATATATATCTTTGTGTGTGTGTGTTTGTGTGTGTGTAAATAAACTCTGGCCTGGAACATTTTTGCATATGTTTTAATTCAAATATTTTAATCTGTTATTGTCCATTTGCATTCACAGTAGAACACTGCCCATTAGATTCCTTTAGATATATCTGGTAACCCTTCTAGCCAAGGTAGTTGTGCAGAAATGCCACATCCTACTCTAGCCAGATTATTAATTTAAACAGTAGCCATGTAGTATGTTAAATGCTCTGTATCTGCCAACTGCATTCAGAAATTTCAGCATGCCAGTTACAGTTCCTGCCATTACAGGGTTAATACTGATTAGTCAAGAGGTCTTATAGATAAGAGCTGCATAATTTAAGTAATCTGTTTCCTAAACAATGCACTGAGCAAATTACATAATCTGTGCTCTAAACAGTGTGTGTGATACAGCGTGCCAGTCTGAAGTTACATCCTCATATTATGTTGACATAATTTTATTCATTTAATTTTACTGACCTGGTAGATTCCTGTTGTGAATTTTGTCATTTTTACTGGAAATCCAAATTAGTGCTCTTTATTAGACTGGACTACCTCCACTTCTGATTACCCTGTACATGACAGTAGTGTGACTCAGGACTGAAGGCTGTAATTTGTGTACTGGTAGACCCAAATTTTTCTGATTAAGGCCTAGCATTCCTTATGCTTACCCAGCCATGCCCAAGTGGCTGGTGTGCAGTAGGCCTTTGCAATGTACATGCATGCCTCTGCTTACCACATAATTAATTTGACCTGACCCTCCCTCTCCCCTTGTGATGCATTTTATTTCTCTTGAGGAGAGTGATATGCAGAATACTTTCTCTATAGTGAATTTATATAAAACAGAGAATTTATATAGGAGATGATTTGTAGGTGATGTTTGAATCAGTAAACGAGTGTGAACTGTATAAAGAAATGAGTATTAATTTTCAGACTGTCTGGGCTCGTATGCTCATACAATGGCACTTCTAAATCACAGTGAACAAATATTATGAACCCACTGAAGGATGGAGTGATGAGGCAAGCTTGAATAGTAGGAGACCACAAAATGGCTATAACAAAGCAGAGTTTCAGTAACAGTAGGAGGATAATGGTTGGATTATGACAGCAGATGGTACCTGAAATGATGCAGAAGTGGAAGATGGAGAGAACAGCGGACTAGCATCACAGAGATATGGTATTCAACCAACAGAGTCAAGGAAAGAAGGGGGGATAAAAAATGGCAGAAAGGATGTGCTGGAAGAATAGAAGAAAATAGAAAATGCATGATGATGGCATTGAAAAAAGTGGAATAAATGATACAGTGAAAAGGAAAAGATAAAGGCATATGAGAAGACATTGTTGGAGCAAAGATGGGTAGGACAAAGACTGGCTCACCCTCTGGTAGAATGAAGTGAGGCTGAATTTCTAAGGAGCGAATGAATGAGGGAGCACCAAAGCGACAGTACCCAACAAGGAAAAAACATCAGAATTCAGTTACAGAATGAATGAATCAATGAGTGTGAAAAAAGGCTGAGAAAGGTAAAATAAACACAAAAAGTTATGATGCAATGGCTTAGGATGGAAGCTAATAACCTTGAATTCAAACAGAATATAAACAGATTACAAAAACTTAAAATGAAAACACTTCGGATTAAGGATATGAGAATAAAGGAAAGACGGACTACAGAAAGTGGAACAAAATGTGGAATGGGGATGCATGCTGTTTATTTGAAGGACAGGATTGCAGTATTGCATGTTTTTCTGGAGGAATGAAACTAGTTGAAGGAAACAGATTCTGTAATAACAGAAACTTGGATGGTAGTGTAGTTGGACATACAGAACAAGGGGCAAGGTTTAGGTTAATATATACATATTCACCTCATTTTAGGATTGAATGAAGGATATTAATTAGAAGAGACTAACTTTTTTGCATGCATAACCAGGTCTTATATGCAGGTGACAGACTTACCTATGCAATATGGGGAATGGGGATGTATATTAAAAAAATGTGAAGTTTGGAAAGGCAGTGAAGGCATACATTAAAGTAATGTGATTGATTGGAATGGAAGTATTTGTGAGGATAAGAAGTGAGGATTACAGAAAGGATACTGATATGTTTTATTGTGGTTAGAGAAGATGATAAAATGAAGTAGGTAGACATACTGCCAGTGTCCTTCACCGATCATTGAGAAGTAGAAAGGAGGTCAAACTGGAAAAAATGCTGGCATTATGAGTAGGAATTCTGGAGCAGGATAATATGGTTCCAGAATAAATGCATCTGTAAATAGATCAGAGATGGATGAAAAATGTTATGGCATTTGAAGGAAACGGTGATGGGAATTAAAATTCAATATTAGAAGCTATACGGGTTGTTGAAAAAATAGGGCAAGAAGTAAGACAGGGGTTTAAGCAGTGAGTTCAGACAGTGCAGGAATGCTTTAAACAGGGTAAAGACTAGAAGATGCAGGACTACAAGGGCAATGTATGAGCCAGTGGAGCTGTGGAGATGCCACCCATTGCAAAAAATGTAGAAGTGAAAAAAGGATTTCTATGATATTTACAGGATGAAAGTGGACTGAGTGAGGGATAAAAAGGAATGGATTTTAAACATGGTGGAGGTCTATACAATTAAGGTATTTGGAGAATGTAATTTTAGTGAGGAAGATTGCAGATTTTTAGAGAAATATGTGGATATAATAAGTGAAGAGTTAGAAAGAGTAGTGGGAAAGGGTATCAGAAGAGAATTCACCTGGTGGAGAGGGATGGGACATAATATACATTGTCTAATCAGTCAAAGGAATAGCATTTTTGGGGCATGATGCATGCAATGAATAATGCTAATACGGAAGGAAAAGGTGTAGAATAATTCATACAAATCATAACTAAGTTCAGGAGAAGAAATATCTAAAGATTAGTTGACAATCTGGATAAGCATGAATTATAAGATTTTGGTTTATCTTGCAGATATGAATTAAATTTTTTGTTGCATAATCACTGGACGATATACTTCAATTTCAGAACTAGGATACAATAAAGAGGGAGAAAAGGACCTGTTGGCTAGACAGAGGGACAGAGCTGGGAAAGACGTGCATCAGGTAAGGGTGATAAAGGATAGTGAGGGAAACGTACTCACAGGTGAGGAGAGTGTGTTGAGTAGATGGAAAGAGTACTTTGAAGGGCTGATGAATGAAGCGAATGAGAGAGAGAGAAGGTTGGATGATGTGGGGATAGTGAATCAGGAAATGAAACAGATTAGCAAGGAGGAAGTAAGGACATCTATGAAGAGGAGGAAGAATGGAAAGGCTGTTGGCCCAGATGACATACCAGTGGAAGCATGGAGGTGCTTAGGTGAAATGCAGTGGAATTTTTAACCAGATTGTTTAATGAAATTTTGGAAAGTCAGAGGATGCCTGAGGAGTGCAGAAAAAGAGTTTTGGTACCTATCTTTAAGAATAACAGTGATGTGCAGAGCTGCAGTAACTACAGAGGGATAAAACTGATCATTCACAGCTTGAAGTTATGGGAAAGAGTAGTGGAAGCTAGGTTAAGAAGGGAGGTGATGATTAGTGATCAGCAGTATGGTTTCAAGCCAGGAAAGAGCACTACATATGCAATATTTGCTCTGAGAGTGTTGTTGGAGAAATGCAGAGAAGGTCAGAAGGAGTTGCATTGTGTCTTTGTGGACTTAGAGAAAGCATATGACAGGGTGCCTAGAGAGGAGTTGTGGTATTGTATGAGGAAGTCGGGAGTGGCAGAGAAGTATATAAGAGTGGTACAGGATATGTACGAGGGTAGTGTGACATTGGTGAGGACTGCGGTGGGAGTGACAGGTACGTTTAAGGTGGAGGTGGGATTACATCAAGGATCAACTCTGAGCCCTTTCTTATTTGCAGTGGTAATGGACAGGTTGACAGATGAGATCAGACAGGAGGCCCCGTGGACTATGATGTTTGCAGATGACATTGTGATATGTAGTGAGAGTAGGGACCAGGTTAAGGAGACCCTGGCGAGGTGGAAATATGCTTTAGAGAGGAGAGGACTGAAGGTCAGCAGGGCTAAAATAGAATATATGTGTGTAAATGTGAGGGAGGGTAGAGGAATGGTGAGGATGCAGGGAGTAGAGTTGGTAAAGGTGGATGGGTTTAAGTACTTGGGATCAACAGTTCATAGTAATGGTGAGTGTGGAAGAGAGGTGAAGAAGAGAGTACAGGCAGGGTGGAATGGATGGAGAAGAGTGTCAGGAGTGATTTGTGACAGATAGGTACCAGTAAGAGTGAAAGGGAAGGTCTACAAGAGGGTAGTGAGACCAGCAACGTTATATGGGTTGGAGATGGTGGCATTGACGAAAAGGCAGGGGTCAGAGCTGGATGTGGCAGAGTTAAAGATGTTAAGATTTGCACTGGGTGTGACTATGATGGACAGGATTAGGAATCAGTATATTAGAGGGTCAGCTCAGGTTGGACAGTTTGGAGACAAAACAAGAGAGGCAAAATTGTATTGGTTTGGACATGTGCTGAGGAGGGATGCTCGGTATATTGGGAAAAGGTTGCTAAGGATGGAGCTGCCAAGTAAGAGGAAAAGAGGAAGGCCTAAGATAAGGTTTATGGATGTAGTGAGAGAGGACATGCAGGCAGTTGGTGTGAAAGAGGATGATGCAGAGGACAGGAAGAAATGGAAACAGATGATCTGCTGTGGCGACCCCTAACGGGAACAGCCGAAAGAAGATGATGATGATGATACACTTTTCTGAGATTTAAAAAAGTTCAGTTACAGGCTTGCTGTTCTTGAACTGTTTGTAAGTTTCTTGGAGGCCATTTTTTGCTTGAGCTAAAGGGAAGTCTCTCTTTTGATCAGTGGCAGTGAAAAACATTGAGCAGCCTGCCTGCCCCTGTGGGAGTGGTTACTGACTTGAAACTGTAGTTTTATTGGCCATTTTTGGTCAATTCCAAACTCCTTCATCTCCCTCTCTTAAAACCTGGTTGCCTCGTGGTTTTGGCATCTTTTCAGGCTTGTTGGCTGTTGGTGAAGCACCCACCAAGAGGAGAAAACGCTGAGAGAAGAAAGGAGCCACTTTTGAGATTTTAAGTATTTTTCCTCTGTTTATTTGCTAAGTTTTTCTGCATAGCCTATTTTGAGCATTTTCTGGCTTGTTAAACTTGATTTCTGCATTAGTAACTGTATTTAGAGCACAACCTAGAGCTGTTTACTGAATTTCCTGTTTGCACTTATTTTTAAAATCGTTTTTTCTCAAAACTTGCATTTTATCTGTCTTTGGCCTAGCACTCTTGTGTGGGGTCATTTACTGCACTGTTATAACTTGTTGATACCTGTGAACCTCTGCTATCTCTGAAAAAAAACCAAGCAAAAAAAATCTTGCTTTTTTCCCACTTTTCTGAGATTTTAAAAAGTTCAGTTACAGGCTTGCTGTTCTTGAACTGTTGGTAAGTTTCTTGGAGGCCATTTTTTGCTTGGGCTAAAGGGAAGTCTCTCTGTTGATCAGTGGCAGTGAAAAACATTGAGCAGCCTGCCTGCCCCTGTGGGAGTGGTTACTGACTTGAAAATGTAGTTTTATTGGCCATTTTGGGACAATTCCAAACTCCTTCATCTTCCTCTCTTAAAACCCTCTTTTGCGTGGTTTTGCGCGTTTTTGTGCATAGTGCAACAGCGGGCAGCGCCGCCTAATTGGGTTTAAACTATTCCTGGCTCCACAAAGTCTGCTCTTCACTTTTTCCCTTAGAACTGCTCTATCTCTCAATTTAAACACCATATTCTCATTCTAAGGCCCTTCACTGGTCCAATTAAGTAATCATACAAGTTAGCACTATTAAACCATAAGCACTACTTACTCTTATACTCTCTACGATTACCCTGTCCTCTATTGGTCCGTCTTAAATTCAGTTTCCCTATATTACTCTAGCATGTCCAAAGGTCAGTCAATGGTTTCCTTTCCAGTCCAGCTGGTGAATCTGGGAATTTTGAGGCAATGTTACAACTGTCTCATGTACACGGGCAACCCTCTCCTCCTCCAAACAGGTTCAAATATATGTGAGAGATGCAACTATTTAGCCAAACTGGAGGCTGAGCTCTCTCATCTCAAAACTGGTGTAACCAGTCAGGAGGAGAAGGTAACCTCACACAACACAATTCCAGTATCACATAGTCCCACCACATCAACGAACCAAACACATAAATACACAAAAACATACTCGGAGGCTCTAAATAAAAATCTACCTAAGCAACAGAGACCTCCAAAGCAGACATCCAAGCAAACGCTACCTCAAAACAAAACACGCACAACACATAGCCCACAAGGTCAGTGTGCCAAGCAGCCACAGCCCTTAAGGCTGAATAACACACCTGATTCTCTTGTAATAGGTGACTCTATTGTCAGACACACTGACGTCCCGCTCAACAGGCTGAATAAAGAGAAGGTCATGGTGAGCTGCCTGTCGGGTGCTAGGATCCGCCACATAATGCAAGCACTCCAGTCACTCCAAAGCAAATACAAATATGACTCAGTCATTGTACATGCTGGTGTGAATGACCTGAGATGTACCTCCCTGGACTACATGAAAAGAGACATGGAGGAGCTCTCTGATCATGTAGCTCAGGCTGGTATGACCCTGACCTTGAGCAGCATCTTACCCTCACCTAGAATGATGCCACAGTACAAAGACAACATGATCGATTTTAAAAATTGGCTAAAATTTTGGTGTCATTCAAAGGGGATCCAGTGTCTGTCAGCCTGGGATGACATGCTCGACAAGCCACTTTGCTTCGCTAGGGACGGCTTGCACCTGTCACCACTGGGCTTTTGGATATTGGCAAAGGCTCTTGCCACCCCCATAGTGCCTTTTTTAGGCAAGGCTCAAAAGTCAAACCCACCCCCACAGACAGCACAAGGAACAAGAAACTAAGGGTAATGCTGCTTAACGCCAGAAGTCTTAACCTCAAGATGCACTTTTGCTCTCCTCAGTATGGAGAACATCGATATCTGTGCAATGACAGAAACCTGGTTCAAGGCTCCAGAGAGCACCCCAGCACTACCAGGCTATACCTCATATCATGCTTTTCGCCCAAAACCCGGACTGAACCACAAAAGGAGGGAGTTTCCATATTTATCAAGGATATCCACACCTCCAGGTTAGTGGCATTGCACAGTATTGGAGACCATCCATGTGCAACTAACAGTGGGCAAGACTGCTTTTCAGTTTATAGCATCCTACAGACCACCCTCTCAAAGGCAGGAATCCCACTCGGCTTTCCTGAAAACATTGGAGAACATGAAGATCTCTCCGAACACCATTATATTGGGCGACTTCAACTACCCAAACATTGACTGGGAGCACTACTCAAGCCCCAGCACCTTAGCCCAAAGGTTCCTGGAAATTATAAACTCAAATGCTATGGAACAACTAGTCACCACTCCCACAAGAGGGGACAACATACTAGACCTGATCATTACCAACATGGGGACTCTATGCTCCACACCAGAAGTATATCCCTCATTGGTAAGATCAGACCAAAAATTAATTTCACTGGATGTCCACATCCCGACCCCCACCCCCAGCCCAGAAAACCACAGTGAAAAACTTCTCAAAAGCGAACTTGTCACTTCTCAAAACTGAAGTGGAATCCTTCAAGGCCCCAGGGCCAGTGGAAACGGCCCAAACTGCAGAATCCTATATAAACGCATTCTACAGACATCTGCAGGAATGCATGGATCATGCTATCCCAAACAAAACCAAGACTCAATCATCCAAAGGCAGGCATCCAGTCTGGTGGACCCCTGCCATAAATAAACTGTACAACAGAAGGAGGAAGCTACTACATGATAGAGCAAAATCCCTAATAGGGAAGGCATCTCTGATCAGTACTAGCAAAAATTACGATCCCTCATAAAATCCTCCAAGGCCAGCTTCGAAAGAAAAATTGCACAGGACACCAAAGACAATCATAAGGCTTTTTTCAGTTATGTTAGGAACCCGGGATGCAACTCCCAGACTTGTTCTGAGTTGATTCTAAACGACAAAAAATACACTGAACCCACAGACATCGCCAATATCCTGGCAGACAGGTTCAGTGCAAACTTCTCCACCCCCTCCCCCCAAAAGAGCAAGTATCTATCCCGACAGAGGGCTGCCTCCCAAACATCTCTGATGCTCAGGTGAAGGCTGCCCTCTCCAAAGCAAAAAACACTGCTTCCATGGGACCAGATGGCGTCCCAGGTTGCGTCCTACCTGGACTCCGAGAGGAACTAATCCCTCAAATAAAACAGATATACAATCTCAGCCTCACTACAGGATATGTGCCCACAGAATGGCGTACAGCAACAGTGGTCCCACTCCACAAAGGTGGAGCCTCTACGGACCCTGGAAACTATCGCCCCATAAGCTTGACTAGCTTAGTCTGCAAGGCTATGGAGAGGATCATCATGGAGCTCATAAACAAAGACATTGGGGACCTACAGACACTAGATCCTACCCAGTTCGGCTTTGTCAAGGGCAGATCCTGCCTTTTGAACCTGGTTGACTTCTTCAAAACAGTCACCAAAGCCATAGATGAAGGGAAGGTAGTCCACACAGCCTATCTGGACCTTGCAAAGGCATTTGACACAATACCCCACTCGGGCATCATAGATAAGCTATCCAGCTTAAATATAAACCCCTATGTCACAAGATGGGTCGCAAACTGGCTCAAAGACAGAACCCACAGAGTGAGAGTTGCTGGAGCCATGTCAGACTCGAAACCGGTCACAAGTGGCGTCCCACAGGGTTCTATCCTGGGACCACTCTTGTTCGGTATATACTTTTCCGAGGTACAGGCAAACATGGGAGGACTATGGCTCACCAAGTTCGCAGACGACTGCAAATTGGGTGCCATAATAGACTCTCCAGCTGACACAAACATCCTTCAAAAAGGTCTCACAGAGACAGATAACTGGTGCAGCGCCATGGTTTAAAGCTAAATACCAAAAAATGTATAGTCATAACCTTAGGCAAAAACAATGTGCCCACAAATTACCACATAGGCGGAAACCCATTAAGTACAGAGAAAGTTATTAGGGACCTGGGGACCCACGTTGATAGCAATCTCTCCTTTGAAAGCCACATTGCCAAAGTGGTTAGAAAGACCTTCTACATAGCCCACCTCATGACGAAGGGTTTCACATCTAGATCAAGAGAGGTAATCGTGCCCCTTTATTCATCCCTCATCAGGCCCATCATAGAATACAATGCCCCTTTTGGGATGTACCTTACCCGACACCTGCAGCAATTAGAAAGACCCCAAAAGTATCTCACCAAGAGGATCAAGGGTCTCAAACAGATGCCATATGCTGCTTGGTTAAAAAAACTCCAGCTCTACTCAGTTGCATACCGCCTACTTCGAGGCGATCTATGCCTGACATACAAAGCTATGTCAAATCCAGAATTAATGGACATGCTCCACCTCAGTAAATCTAAATCCCTTAGAACCACACGCTCGAGAGACTTGAACCTCAGCAAAGAAATAAATAGAACTTGCTGGAGGGACAGGTTCATAACCCAGAGGCTCCCTTCGCTCTGGAATAGAATTCCAGTTCATATGAGGCAGAGCACCTCACTGAATCTCTTCAAGAAGAATCTCGATAGGTGGATGGGGGATCGTAGGTTTGTCCCAGGGATTACTCCTGTGTCACTATTAGACAGAGGCACAGTAAACTAAACCTTAAAAAGGGCACAGTATACTCAAATCAAGGGGTATACAGAATCGGGCTAGGCTTATAATTGCCCCAGGGCAGATAGCCTAGTATGAACCTATGAACCTATGAACCTATGATACAATGCAAGAAAGAAATCTGTATACTGTGTGGGAATGTTCAGTACTGAGTACATATAAGAGTAGTCAGAGATATTTCATACCTCTCAACTCCACAGATTTTTGCCATATATTTTTGGTCCGTTTTTCATAAAAATTGTGTTTTTTCTGGCAAAGTAGTGGCAAATCATTAAACATCGACATTAGATAATGACAGACAATTGAGTTTCAGACTACGTACCCTTCAGAAAATTCATGCTAATGTGAAACCTGTTATTCTATCACCTTTCTAAGCTTGTAAGAGCAAAATTTAAAAACTGTCCCTATTTTGGGGCCTTTGTCCCACTGCTATTTATGTCTTTGTCTAGATTTCTTGCTCTAAGAGGTTGAGAGGTAGGAATCTTGCTGAAACCTTATTTCATGATAAACTGCAATACAGTAATGGTATACTTAATGCGTTCGAATTTAGGAAAATGTTCAGGAGATGGACAGAGGATGTATATGGGAATATAGTATTAAACAATGTGATGTTTGCATTTTCTATAAAGAAAATGGTAAGGCTATGTTAAGAAGGATGACAAAAAAGGGAGTGACTAAATTTTTCAGTGGGTGCTACTTATGCAGATTATGTAAATATATTTTTAAAGAATGACTAATTGAAGTTATGGAGGAAAATTGAAGAAGGATCAAGACAAGAAGGTATGAGAAAAATGATGAAAATTCAGAGTGTGTGGCTAGCTCTCTTTGCGAAGAATAGTGGGCATGCAACTGTATATCAGGTGACCTAAGTTAGAGGGGTGAGGATGGTCACAGATATGTTACAAGAATGATGAAAAAGTGTCTGATGTTGTATCCTGATGAGGTATTCAGTGTCTCTCCATGGCAGTGCTGATTCCAGGAGAAGTCTTCATGAATAACAGTTGCAGGTGGAATGTAGCAATGAATTCACTGTTAGGCATCACCACTGGTCACCTGTACGCTGATAAGTGTACATATACAATTAGTCCATGGCACTGCCAAAACATCAGTAGGGGGAATAGGCAGGGAGAAGTCCCCTTCCATTACCCTATCTTACTGATATTATCCCTACTACCTATAGCCAAGTGATGCAGATATATAACTTAACAATGGGAATGGTAGTTGGGGTTATGAGGAGGTGGCAGAGAGGACAGATGGATGTTTAAGGAGGTTAGAGTGTATGGCCAGTATGTATGACCTACATATAACATCAGTTTAAAAATATCTGATCAGGTAGTAAGAGGAAGTAAGGTTAGAACAGTGGTAGAGTTTAAGAAACAGGAAATGGAGGCAATGATTGTTAAGTCAGGGTCATTGCAAGAAAATGAGAATTTTAGAAAATACTAAGAAATATAACTGATGAGAGAAGACATGCTCCAAGTCATGTTAAGCAAGTATATTTAGTAAAGACGATTTTATTGGAGTATGCTGGCTATTTCCCAAGGGCTGAAGCAGGCACTGCCATTTGAGATAATTTCTTCGCATTACTGGGTGTTACTTCTGTAATTCTTAATGTAGTTAAGGATATTTTATGGTTTTCTTTGGATAAGGCAGTGATATTCAGCTCATAACTGGCTTTACAAGTTTTGATCTTACACTCAAGTTGCTTGCAGACTTTTTGAGCTCAATTATAGAAATAGGGGATTTGAGTTTATTCCCTACTGTGAAAAGCTTTTTCCTTTTATTGTTGAATTGTTTAGGCAGTATAATCCAGTAATTATAGTGATGAGCTCTGAGTCTGGTAAGATTTAAAAAATCTGGGCTTGAGTCCTTCAGCCTTCAAATTCATATACAATGAGTCTGTTCAAATAATTTAATGAGACCAGAGCTCACGGGTCTTGCGTAATGATAGCATTTATGTTTGACAATTACCTACCTAAGGCTAAATAAATAAATAAATAAATAAATAACTAAATAAATAAATAAAGGTTCATCTTGCAGACTTTTTGAGCTCAGTTATAGAAATAGGGGATTTGAGTTTATTCCCTACTGTGAAAAGCTTTTTCCTTTTATTGTTGAATTTGTTTAGGCAGTATAGGTTCATAGGCAGGTACTAGGCTATTGGTCTTAAGGCCTATATAAGCCTAGCCAAAAAATGTACCCTGGCTTTCGCCACCCAAGAAAATTATTTTCCTGTGCCCCTGTCGAGCAGAGTCACAGAAGTGATCCCTGGGGTGAATTTCCCATTTCCCATCCAGTCATCAAGATTTTTCTTGAAGAGTGCTAATGAGGAGCTCTGTTTGACATAGATAGGTAGTCTGTTCCAGAGTATGGGAAGTCTCTGGGACAGGAATCTATCCCTCCAGCATGTTCTGTTTATTGTGGTGACAAGGTTTAGGTCCCTAGAGCGTGTAGCTCGGAGGGATTGGGATTTCTTTAAGTGGAGCATGTCCAACGGCTCTTGGTTTGACATAGCTTTGTATGTTAGGCAGAGATCGCTCCTAAGTAGGTGATATGCGATGGAGTAAAGCTGTAGTTATTTGAGACGGTCTCTGTAGGGCATCTGTTTGAGGCCAGTAATCCTCTTTGTGAGGTATTTCTGTGGTCTTTCCAGTTGTTGTAGATGTCTTGTGAGGTACATACCAAAAGGGGCATTGTACTCTACAATGGGTCTAATGAGTGGAGGGAACAATGACCTCTTTTTTTCTGGATGAGAATCCTTTTGTGATGAGATGAGCCATGTAGAAGGATTTCCTGACCACTGTGGCGATGTGATTATCAAAGGAGAGACTACTGTCGTCCCAAGGTCTCTTATCACATTTGACATTAAGTAGACTACCAGCTATGTGGTAGTTCATGGGTTTTACCAAAGAGGATGACAATACACGTTTGCAGTCATCTGCAAACTTTGTTAGCCAAAGACCTTCTGTGTTAGCCTGCACTTCAAAAGTAGATACCAAACAGGAGAGACCCCCAGGACTACCCTGTGTGGTACACTTGTCAATGGTCTGAAGTCGGATTTGAATCCGCATTTTCTAGTGTGGGTTCTGGTCCCCAGGCAGCAGGGCCCAGTCCCCATCTTGTGACATAGGGATTTATACCTAGTTTTAGTGAATTTATCTATAATTCAGAGTGGGGGGGATGGGCCTCGAGAGAATCAAAAGATCTATAAGCTGTGTGTGAAGTCCCTTTTACCCTCATCCTTGTGTGAGTCAATCAGGTTTCCCAATTTAGGAGATGGCTTACTACAACCACTTTTGCAAACTCCAGAATGTCCAGAGTGAGTTTGGAGATTGTTGATGTCTTTGTTTATGCGTTCATCCATGATCGCCCTGCAGCCCAGACCAGGCTCCAGGCCAGGCTAAAATCACAGCCAGTAGTTCCCGGGTGGCTCCACCTTTGTGGAGGGTGGGCGAGGAACAACCGCCTAGTCAGGGTGAGTGGGTACTGCCGGGACTGGTGATGTGATGGCTGTACTGTGTACTAACATGCCAGTTTGTGTTGTCGTATTCCAGATTTCGCGCGTACTGCTAGAGGGGATGTTTGTCATGTCCCACTTGGAGCTTTTAGTCTGCTTTTGAGTGGAGAGCTTTTACCCAGTTCTTCGACATAGAGGACTGAGGGTGAGAGGGGGGATGGGTGAGGGGCCCTGCCCTCCTGCTGTAGGGTTCAAGTGCTGCCTGAGTGCATTGTGTTGGTGGCTGGCACATTTGTAACGTTAGAGCTGGGCTTATACATTGAGCTGGCTTTGAGGCAAGATCAGTTTTGTCTGTCATTTTGTCTGCATCATTAAGCAGCTGCTTTATGGTTGTTCTTAGTGTCAGTAGCACTTTGTCCATCGTGAACTACTGGTGGAGGATTTTACTCTTTGCAGCAGCTTCTTACTGAGGTTATGTGTTTGGCCAAGTTTAGTCATGGATTTATGGCCTTTGGAACATTTGCTCTTTCCATTTGAAGGGTTTATACATAGGACCACCAGATTGGCCTTTTAGGGAAAGATCCTCAGTGGTCTCCCATTAGGATACTGGTGGATTCAGCATCGCAGTATCTGTTTATGCACAGTACTCGTAGGAAGAAGTGTTTACGGTTTTGGGTTATTGTTTTTACGGTGAGTTCTCCTATTGGGGGTGAGGCAAAGTTCTTGAGGCTGACGAATGGAGGGTTTCTCTAATTGGAAAGAGGTGGGATTGATCTCTGGTGGGATTGACCTCTGATGGATCTGACGAAACGGTATTGGACCCTGGTTTGATCCAATGCTCCTGGAATTGATGTTTCTGACCATTCGTAGGATGAATTTAGAAAACGTGGATAAAAGAGTTTGGTGGGTGACAGAAAATGAATTAATGGTGGTAGGTTGCTATATGCCAAAGCTACTGTGGTAGTTAGTTTAAATATTTTTAGTGTGTTGTGTTGCAATTCCTGGGAACTTGGGGTGTATCGCTGGCTGTGTGGAGTGGTGTTCTGGGGCATGGTGGGGCCCAGAGTTTCAGCCACTTGCTGTGGGACGGATGCATTATGAGTTAACTAGGGTATAATGGATTTCCTATGCTGCAATCTGCCTGTTCTGCTTGGGTAATTTATGACTGGCAGCCTGGTGTAGTGTATGGCAAGTATTAAGTGGGGTCTTAATGAATATGGACATTGCCTCTGCCTTTAAGGTGCTCTCTGAGCTTTGTGATTTTTAGGTGTCAGCCAAGAGTCAGTTGATTTCCATGCTTAGATTGTGCCTGTTTTAGTAGATGCATTTTATGTCAATTGCTTGCATGTAAGCACATTTAAGGCAGCTGCCAATTATTGCTACGGTGAGTATGTCATTTTGAAAGGAAGAGGTAGCAAAAGTCACACTATAGGGTTGGCCAAAGGCAGGCCATCCAGTAAACATCGTGGGTTAGAATGACACCAGAAGCTTAGCCAATTGTTGAAGTCAATCATTTTGTCCTTGTACTGTGGTATCATTCTGGGTGATGGCAGAATGCTACTCAGGGTTAGGAATATACCTGCCTGGGATACAAGATCGGAGAGCTCCTCCATGTCTCCATGTATAACCCAGTAATTATAGTGATGAGCTCTGAGTCTGGTAAGATTTAAAAAATCTGGGCTTGAGTCCTTCTGCCTTCAAATTCATATACAATGAGTCTGTTCACATAATTTAACGAGACCAGAGCTCACGGGTCTTGCATAATGACAGCATTTATGTTTGACAATTCCCTACCTAAGGCTAAATAAATAAATAACTAAATAAATAAATAAAGATTCATAGAGCATATCCACCAATAACTGCGGTGGTGGTGCTGCGGTAGCATTGTCGCCTCACAGTTAGACATTGTCCATTCGATTCTCAGTTAGAGCGTCTTCTGTGTGGCGACATGCATGAATGTGCGTTCCTTCGTTGAAGGTTGTGCGTTAGGCCCGGCAAGCCAGCAGGTAAAAATCTACTGCTAATCATTAGCGGACCGGAGTTCCACTGTGGCGACCTCTAACCTGGAAAAGCCGAAAGACACAACAAAAAGAGCATATCCACCAGTAGTTAGCTATGTCATTTATTATATTCTGGATATAAAAGTAACACTTCTGAATCACATTTTATCACACTGGAACATAAAGTAAATATTTTAAGGCAAATTTTAAAATGATACTTTCATACAGTGTATGACAATAAGGAAACTGCACATTTCAATGAGAACGTTTGGAGATGTAACTTTACTAACTCCCTCTTGTGTAACACCTGGATGCAAACTGAGCTGGATACTGCCACTGCCACTGCCACTTGTAAGTGGGAAAGACATATTTCATTTTTCTCATACTATAACTATAAACCTCTCCATCCCTCCCCCAACACTGGCATTCCAGTGAAGTAAGTCATGTTGACCTACATTTCAGGAATAACATATAATTAAACAAGTCAGGGCTTGATGTTGACATAAAGTTCAGATTTTTTAATAATCAATATACCGATGTGCACTGAGAAAGAAACACATTACTAAAGAACTCTGAAAGCCCTGAACTGGCTGTCTGAATGTATTTAGGCTATTTGTTTCTTGCTCCTCCTGTCCAAGATAGTTACATTTAGAAAACTGACACAGATGCAGGTCACATAACTGCTGACTGTTGTTTTTTTGTGCAAACTTTGAAGAAGAACAGTGAGCCATAACATGGGATTATAGTACCTTCCCATTCAACATTTTAAAGGAGAACCTTCCAGTACAGAAGGCCTAACAAACTATGGCATGCTTGTCTTTATTAAAAGTTTCACAGTGTTACATTACATTACTTTTCAGACAGACTGGAGACTAATCAGTCATGATTATTTGAAAGGACTAATCATACAGCTGGATTGTGTCATCCTAATTTCATCATCTAGTTTATTTAATTTTTCTCTGCAGAGATTATCACACAATTCTTATATAAGAACCAATTTAGTCTGATGAGTGACTTAACATTTTTTATTTTTAATTGCAACAAAATATGAATGTAGTGGGTTTTGTCATGAAATAAGTGACAGTTTTAAGGGAAGTAAACTAACACACGTGTCTAGTCCCAGTTTTAAAAATGTGTTCAATAAAGCTCAGTGTCTTCACAGGCAAATTCAGGCATATTTACCTAAAGTCAAATATTTCAAGCAGTCACTGAAATTTATTTGAAGAATGTAATGGGGATTTCAACCTCTCCCTGCAGGGTGAGGTACATGCTCTCTCTTCTCTGCTGGACACACACACACACACACACACACACACACACACACACACACACACACACACACACACACACACACAGGCGCGGGTTTACCACTAAAGAGTGAAAACATCCAAAACCAACTGGAAGAATATTGACTGCATATGGTTGAAAAAGTACAGTTGTGTACACTTACCATAAATGTAGATGTTCAAGTGTATTCACTGTTGCAGTCATCACACTTGGGTTATCCTGACAGGGGTAGCCCTCAGTCGGCCCGAATACCAGAGGCTTAGTATTTCTGCGTCAGTTGCTGTCACTCCAGGACTGAAGTCAGGTCATCAGTAGTATAAAAACAGGCAGACGACACCATTACATCAGTTTTTCCTTGCCCCAAATGTCAGGAGCCCCCCAATAGGGAGCTAAGTTATGGTGGAGTAACACTACCAGTAGAAAGTAAATACCAACAGCCCTGTAAGGGTGAGGAAGAGAGAGAGAGAGAGAGACAAGGGGGCTGGAGGGTGGGAAACCAGGACTGCAACAGTGAATACACTCGAACATCTACATTTATAGTAAGTGTACACAACTGAACTATGTTCTTCGTGTTTCACTGTTGCAGTCATCACACTTAGGTTGATTCCCAAAGCTGAGGAACAGGTGGAGGCAGTCAAGAAGAGTTGGGGCTGGCTAGTATGCCCTGCAGGACTGCAGTTGCAAAGCCTGCCCTGGATTTTGAAAAGATAGCCAGGTGGTAATGCTTGGTGAAGGTATGAACAGAACTCCATGTTGCAGCTTTCAGGATGTCCCTGGTAGGGATCCCTCTGAGAAAGGCTGTAGAGGTTGAAGTTGCCCTAGTAGAATGAGTTCTGACCCCCTGTCGGGGTGGTTTCTCATGGTGTTTGTAACATACATTGATGCAGTGTGCTATCCATTTGGAGATGGTTTGTTTTTATATGGCTTTGCCCACTGCCCCTGGTGCAAAGCTGGCTAGTAACTGGTCAGATTTCCTAAAGGGCTTAGTCCTATCTAGGTAGAATCTGAGCTGTCTGTGCACATCTAAATAGTAGAGGATCCTTTCCCCCTTATTTTGAGGTTTAGGGAAAAAGATGGGCAAACTAATAGATTGGTTGAGAGCCACACTGGACACCACTTTAGGCATAAAAGTTGGGTTAGTCCTGAAGGAGACCCTGTCAGCATGAAAAAGGATGAAAGGTTCCACAGCCATAAGTGCTTGTAGCTCAGACACTCTACTAGCTGAAGTGATGGCCAGAAGCAAGTCTGTTTTCCAAGAGAAGAATTTTAACTCTGCTGAAACTGCAGGCTCAAAGGGTGTGTGTGTGTGTGTGTGTGTGTGTGTGTGTGTGTGTGTGTGTGTGTGTGTGTGTGTGTGTGTGTGTGTGTGTGAGCTCTTCCAACACAAAGTTAAGGTCCCAAGCAGGGGTAGGGGCTCTTCTTGGTGGCCTTAAGTTCTTAAATGTCAGCCCCTCTCAAGAACTGTTTGATGAGAGGGTGTGAGAAGAGAGGTGGCTCAGTGCTGTAATGTGCTGAGATGGCAGAGGCATGGATTTTAATGGAAGAGAAGGATAGGCCTCTATGGAGTAGTTCTGCTGGGTAATCCAGGATGAGTGGTAAGGAGGGCTGTGCTGGGTCAGCTCCTTTAGTCTGGATCCAGGAACAATACCTTTTCCACTTGTCAGCATAGGATTTTCTAGTACTGGGTCGCCTGTCTTCATGTATGACGTCCAGGACCTGTTTGCTTAGGCTGGCCACGGGAGGAGAAGTCAATGAATAAGCCAGGCTGTTAGGTTCAGGGTCTGCAACTGTGGATGCAAGAACTCTTCCTCCTGCTGAGTAAGGAGAGTTGGAATCTGGGGGAGGTGCCATGGAGGCAATGGGGACAGACTGCACAGTAATGGATACCAGTGTTGGCGTGGCCAGTCTGGGGCAATCAGGACTGCCCTTGGTCTTTCCTCCCTTATTTTGAGTAATACTCTGGTAAGAAGAGGTAGAGGGGGAAATGCATAGATTGAGAGGTTTACCTACTGGAAGGATAGGGCATCCACTTTCCAGGACTTGCTGTGAGGTTCCCTGGGGCAGAATTTGCTGAGCTGGTGGTTGTAGGGGGAGGCAAATGGGTCCACCTTCGGGTACCCCATTTTTGGGTCACAAGGCTGAAGGTGTTGTGGTTTAATTGACACTTGTGTGGGTCCAGGATATTTCTGCTTAAGTTGTCTTCCAGAGCGTTTTGGTTGCCTGGCAGGAATAGAGCTTGCAGGTGAATATGCATGGCTGAGGCTGTGTTCCAAAGGGTCATGCCTAGCCTTCAGAGTGGGTAAGAGTGGGTTCCCTCCTTCTTGTTGATATACCACATTACTGTGGTGTTGCTGGTTTTGATTAATAGAGGCCCTGGAGAGAACAGGGATCTGAAAGCTGTCAGAGCATGCTGAACAGCTAGCATCTCTTTTTGGTTGATGTGCAGATGAATTTGGTTTGGGCCGCAGTGGCTCTGAATGCACCTGCCATCCAGATGAGCACTCCGGGCATAGTCTGATGCATCTGTGGTTAGGGTCTGGACGGCGTGGGGTTGTGAAAAGGAAAGTCCCTTGTTGTGGTTGCATGCTGCTGCCCACCAAATAAAGTCTTTCCTTAGACAAAGTATCATAGGTATAATAGTTTCCAGGTCCTGAGAATGTTGACACCAAAGACTTTTTAGGTACCACTGAAGTTTCCTCATATGCAGTCTGGCATATGGAATTAGTAGAATGCAAGAGGCTATGAACCCTAGAGCTTGCAGGGTTTTCCTTGCAGATAACTGGGTTCTGGTGGCCAGTTGAGAGAAGTAGCCTGTCAGGTAGGATTGTTTTTCTGGAGTTAGAAATGCCATCTGGGATGCTGTGTCCAGGCTTGCTCCCAGGAATACAATTTTTTGATTGGGGACTAGTTTGGATTTCTTTTCATTGATAGTGTACCCCAGTAAGATTAGTAGGTCCTTTACAAATGTCAGGTGCTGTAACAGCTTTTCCTGACTGTCTGCTTGAATCAGGCAGTCATCCAAGTAAGGGTAAATTTGAATATTTCTTTGTCTGCAGAAAGCAATGGCTGGAGCCAGGCATTTTGTGAAAACTCTGGGAGCAGTGGATAAGCCAAAGGGAAGTGAAGAGAACTGATAATGCATAGATCCTGCCCTGAAACGTAGATATTTTCTGCAAGAATCTCTGATTGGGATATGCAGATAGGCCTCTTTGAGGTCTAGAGTGGCTAATCAGGCATCTTTGGACAGCATAGGGAAAAGCTGCTGCAGTGTGAGCATTTTGAATTTTGGTACCACCAGGAAGGTGTTTAGAATAGATAGATCTAAGATTGGGTGCCAGGTGCCCTCTTTTCTGGGTACCGGAAAAAGTCTGGAATAGAAACCTTGGCCTATCTGATCTGCAGGAACAGGCTGAATTGCCCTCATGGAGAGCAGGGAATGAACTTGGTTTTGTGCCTCTGCCCACTGGTTTGGAGGAAGATCTGGGAATCTCTTTGGGGTTGGCAACGTGTGGAAATAAAATGTGTACCCCTGGGACACTATGTTGAGGACCCATCGATTGTTGGTGATGGAGGCCCAGTTTTTTGCATGGGAGGCAGGTTTTCCTCTTAGGGGCACGAGCAGATGGGCAGAGGTGAGAGGAGGAGTTGAGAAGTCATTGTGAATTCTTTCCATAAGGAAGTGGCTTAGCACTCCCTGGTTTAGAAGTACTCCATTGCTTGCATCTCTGCATACCCTGAGACTGTTGTCTGGGGAGTCTGTTTCCCCTAGGTCTAGTCTGAGGTAGCCTTGAGGGGGCTGGAAAGGACCAATGTTTTGAGGGGCAATGTCTACTGAATCTTGGAGGCTGAACTTGCAAAAAGTCTTTAACTGTCTGCATAGACTTAGCTTTTTCTTCCATCTTTTTTTTAAAACCTGTTCTGCTTTGGTGCCAAACAGATTGTCTTTGTTCAGTGGTGCGTCCAATAATTTTGATTTGACATAGTCTGGCAAGGTCTGTTCCTTAAGCCAAGCATGCCTTCTAAGTACAGAACCTGTGACTGCTGCCCTGCAGGATGCTTCTAGGGCACCAAACCCACACTGCAAGGTATGCTTACTGATTTGGTTTGCAGAATGCATAAGTTCCTATATGTTGCTGGTATTTCAACATGTGGAACTGACAGTTTAATGTTCTAATGGCAAGAGTTGCAGAGGTATATACTTTTTTACCCCATCTGTCTAAGGCTCGAGAATCCCTGTCTGAGGGGGTGGGATTCTTAGCTGTGGTTGATTTTATTCCTTTAGGCCCTTGGGGGATGACCTCTGGGTCAGCAGTAGGATTCTTGGAAAGAACTTTGTGTGAGTCAGGGACTCTGTAATACCTGTCAAGTTTCCTGGGAGCAGGAGGTAAAGTATCAGGAGTTAGACTGGATTCCATAAAGACATCATCTACAACATCCAGAACAGGAGGGATAGCTAAGGGTCTGTGCTGTGGTAAATCTAAAAAGTCTCTTTTTGGACTGAGGATAATCCTGGCATTCCCAGTGGAAGTGCTCTCTCAAAGTATGTAGGGTTTCACAAAAAGAAAAATCTTCTGGAGGAGAGGCAGAAGGAATGGATTCTTCTGCATCTGAATCCTCATAAGCAGGTAAGGGCATGTCTTTATAATGAGAAACCTCAGAGTCGTCGAACTCTTGGTCAGATAAAGGTGCTGGGAACAAGACTCTTTTTCTTTTAGCAGGGGAAGGCTGACTTCCCCTAATCAGTATGATAAAGTCTTCTGTCATTTTAAGCATCTGTGATTGTGGCAAGGAAGCAGGCAGGTGAGTTTGGGTTGTCGATTTTTTAGGTGTAGTTCATACTCTGGGCCTTAGAAACTTGCTAGTTTTAGAAAGAACTGAAAACGCGAAAGAAGTTTGTGCTGAATATCGGTAGTGCAAGGAACTTCCTCAGAAGCCGGTGCCTGCACAGCGTCTCTCGACCCATCCAAGGTAGAGACATCCACCAGTTCCATAGTCAAAGAAGAGTCTCGTGGCATAGCAGACTCCGAACGGGTCTCGGTAGTGGCCTGCAAATCAAGGGCTGCAAAAGTGCCTCACTGAGTATCGGCGAACTGGTGACTAGCTTAACGGAAGCGTTGTCGGAAGTTTTGGACCTGTGTGGTCTGTCTCTGTCTTTATCCTTACATTTTTTTGGAAGATTGGTAGTTGGATGGCTTACCAAAGCCATTTTGGAATATGGGGATCAAGAGCAAAAGTATTTAGCTACAATAAGGGCCCGATGACAAATAGTACGGGCATTGAACAAAGCAAAAAACTGGCAGTGAGGGACATCATGGTCTGGGCCTAAACAGGTGGCACAGTAAGAATGGAAATCTCGGTGTGGTATTTGCTTTCCACAGGCGAGACAGTTGTTAACTTTTTCTGACATCGGTTAGAGCAAGAAAAAAGGATCCCCAACGGGGTACATAGCTTTAGAAGACTTCAACTTCATTTTTGGAAATGAAAACTGGCACTTGTGTGAAATGCTTCTGCATTGGGTTCCTCGGCAAGAAAGACTGATGTAATGGTGTTGTCTGCCTGCTTTTATACCACTGACGACCTGACATCAGTCCTGGAGTGACAGCAAATGATGCAGAAATACTAAGCCTCTGGTATTCAGGCCGACTGAGAGCTACCCCTGGTAGGATAACCCAAGTGTGATGACTACAACAGTGAAACACAAAGAACATCATGGAAGTTGTCACATGAATATGCATGTGACAAAAACAGCATTAATGCATGAAATTTGTTACCTTCTAAAAACATAATAGAACTTTGTTTTTCACAGGGAGCAAGCACCCTCTGCACACCTGCCCACAATGTGGGCCCCCCACGCATCTTGCTAATTATACATACTAACTGTGACATTTCACAAACATAGGGTAAGGGCAAACTTCCCAATCCCTGAATTTGTGTGATCTTACATCACATCTTACACGCCTATCAATCAACTGCCTAGTCAGCCATATGCAGTCAACTAGACAGCTGTTGACATTTCATACACTCAAAAAATTTCCTGGCACACACACACACACACACACACACATGTATGTATACACATATATAAATACCATATATGCGTGCGCATGAGTATGTGTGTGTAGGTATGCATGTGCATGTGAATAGGGATATATGTATGTATGTACATGTATATGAATATGGATCTGCATCATTTCATAGAAAATACAACTGGTAGAAAGATTCACACAGGACAAAAAAGTTATTGAATTGCAAACCCTTCAATGTGCACCCAAATCAAAAATGGCCAAGTGTCATAATAATCAATACAAGGACTATCATGTGCAAAATTAACTTTAAGGTGAAACCTCTGGAACAGATGTTAACAAAAAGTCCTATGGTTGTGGTCACAACCTGCAGAAACTGAGAAACATGAGCTGCTATGAGTCCTGCTTGGGTGGGAGGTTAAAATGTTACTTTTATAACAGATCAAATCACAATGTGTAGAAACTTTGGAAATGGCAGTAACATGTCCTGCAGAAGGATGAGGTAGAAGGGCAGGTCAAAAATGCTACTTTACAATCACAATTCACAGAACTTCTGGGCCAGGTATGTATATCAAAAACAGTGCTTACACCTCATGTAACATTACCCATACAACCAGAGTTACTTCTGACATTCTACATTATTATAATATTATCACAACATCATACATTTTGGAACCTAATGGAGATTATAAATTTATAAGAGTTTGAGATCAGTAGTAAGCTCCATAGTGTTTTACATGAGTTTATTTCAGACATATCAAGCTTGGGATCTTCCAAAATGTTTCTACACATATCTCTAATTTGTCTCAAAATAATGGTGCAACTTTTGGTTAGTTTCGATGATAGTGTTATCTCAGAGATAGAATGGTTCTTAAGAGGATAGACATCTAATAGAGTTTTCTCTTTGAGGAGAGGAAAGGTATTTAAGTTAAGTATTTTATTGCTGAGTTTAAGATTAGGATTTAAATGCAAAGGTTGTAAAGTATTGAAGGTGCTGGATACGTTTAATGTTTCAAACAGTTCTTATAGACTAGTTATTTTGTTTTTTAAACATATGTGTAATTTAAGGTTCTTCAAATTCTCCTTATTGAGGAAAGGGGCAGCTTTAGGGTTAATGTTTAGAGTTTTTATATAGTTATGAAGTAATTCTGTCCAGGTCGGAGCCCAAGTCTTCTTGCGGAGGTTATAATCAGAAATTGCTAGTATTCTGTTAGAGTTAATTATGTCATAGTGTAGCTTAAAGTCAGGTAGACCCAAACCCCCTTTATTCTTAGGGTATATCAGATTTTTGTAAGCAATACTGATCAATTTAGGTGCCCATATAAATCTGGAGAGAAAAGAATGTAACAGTTTAAAAAATATTATATACTAGTTTATTGGAGGCATTAAGTACATATAATAATCTTGGCAGGGTATTCGTCTTGATAATGGACACTTTTGCTAAAAATGAAAGTTGGAGTTTATCCTATCTAAGAAGGGGGGGCTTTATTAGTTTGTCTCAATCCCATTGCAGCGAACACTGGATCATCAACCCTAATTCAGCGAAAATCATTTCAGCGATTTGCTGAATTTGCCAAAGGCAAGTAAATACTTGCCCTACAGCACAATAGACTGACAGCTATGGAAATGGAACCCACCCAAGTGAGGGGCTTTGCCCCCACACCCCATTGATGTGGGGGCTGCACCTCCACACCCCCTAACTATATGTACCAACTCTGAGATCACACTACAGTGGAGAAGAGGGCAAAGTTGTGCTGTAGGGAAAGTATTTACTTGCCCTCAGTAAATTCAGTGAATCACTGAAATGATTTATGCTGGAATTAGTCGATGATCTAGTGTTCCCTGCAATGGGATTGCTACAAACTAATATAGACCCTAACAAGGTCCTGTTGAATAGTTGCCTACAATTTTATGACATTACTTTGGTAGAATAATTTTGAATCTTGTTGAAAGGATATTCCTAAATATTTTAAAGAGTGACTTACTTTAATTTCCATAGGTAAGGGGTAACTGGATAACTGGCAGGATGGGTTAATTGGAAAAACTGAAGATTTCTCTGGGTTTACTTTATAATTTCAGAATTTCAAAAAGGCATCAATGGAGTTCAAAATGTTTAGTGTATCAGAGCTGAGAAGAGTGCAATATAAGTTCATATCATCTGCAAAGGCAGATAAATCGACCTTAGTATAGTACAGAACAGAGATATGGTGATATGTTTTCTGAGAAATAAGTAAGAATAGGGGTTCAATATAAAGATTAAAATAGTATGGGGACATTGGGCATCCTTGTCTAGTTCCATTCCTAATATCAATCCAGGATGAAACAATCTTGTTGATCTGTAAATAGGTGTGAGCTTTAGAATAGAATGTTCTTATGGAATGGATAAAACTTAGGGGTATACCAAATCTAGGAAGGACTGAAAATAAGAAGTCCATGTCAAGTCTATCAAAGTCTTTGGATACATAAATTGCAAGCGCAAATATTGGGGTACGATTTTGATTAGATAAAGTTATGGCTTTCATAATAAGTGTATTATCACACATTTGTCTATGCTGTAAGAATCCAGATGGTTGGATGATACAGTGTAAGGGATAATAGGTTTAAGCCTATTGGCCAACATTGAAGCAAAAATTTTCATATCCAGATTAATCAAAGAAATAGGTCTATAGTTCCAAGGGTTTTTGGGGGCTATGTTTTCTTTAAGAATGAAAATTGTTTTAGAAGCAGTCAGGTGTATATCAGTAACATTATTATCTTTAAAATAGTTGAAAAGAGACAGGAGGATTTTTGAAATTTTCTGAATAAAAGTTTTATAGAATTCCACAGTCAGTCCATCTGGTCCTGGAGCTTTGTCAGATTTAAGATTATTTATTACCATGCTTATTTCTTGTTGGGCAAATGGAGAAGAAAGGGAGTCTTGTTGTGGCTGGTTAAGTTTTGGAAAGTTCAATTGACAGAGGAATTGATCCAAATCTTGTTCCTGTAATGAGGATTTTTGGGCCTTATTGGACTGCGGGTATAGGGTTTCAAATAAGTGAACTATATCCTGACTTGAGTAGTAAAATTTACCTTGATATGACATCCCAGATATAATAACAGAAGGTTTCCTTTGATTTATTAGCCTAGCCAAGAATTTGGATGGCATTTGTGACCACTCTGCATAATTCATGAGAGATTTTATTTCTGGAAAGATAAACGGTTGAAGTGTAAGAGATATAGTTCTTTCTGAAGATAAGTAAGATGATTTTCAGCTTCTTTGTTATATCTTACTTTTAGCTCTGACTCCAGATTTGTAATTTCTTTTTATAGAAGATTCTTCAGCAATAAATTGTCTCTTATAGTGGGAAGCCTTTTCCTCTAAACATTTTATAGAGGCCCAACATATATCCAGAGGGAGCTGAGAAGTATCAAGTGAGGATAAAACGTTTTCTAAAATGATATGTATTTCTTGTTTACCTAGACTACCTCCAACTCACCACCGCACACAGACTTGTATTTCACCCAGCAAAATGTCCTGCTCTAACAAACATCCTTACCCCCTACACCCCTAATAGAACTCTCAGATCTGAACACCAAAACTTAATTACTATCCACAAACCTAAATGACCGGCTGGCCAACTTCTCCTTTCTTATTCACTAGGCAAGAAATGGAATTGTCTCCCTTCCACACTAAGGACAATATCAAACTCAGAAAATTTCAAAACCCAGCTTTTCACATACATGTCCTCCAAATGGAAATGTACCAGCTTTCACCCTACCTAATTCGGTTTAAGTAAATGCCCCCGGGAGGATTTTCCTCCTGGGTTTCTCAGCTCTCTATAACTCCCATAGCTATGTCCTAAGAGTGTACCTAAGCTCTCTGCAACTCCTATAGCTACTCACACACTATTTCAACTTTGTAAATACTGTAAATAGCCTCTTACTTTAAATATATGTATGTAAAGTGTTTCCTTACTTTAAATGAAAGAATGTCTGTCTAAATTAATCTGTACAATATAACCCTTATGGTCAATCACAATGAACTTTGTTGCTCACGCTTGATAGTGAATGTACATATTTGTAAACTGTACTTTATACTGTATCTTTTATAGACTTGTATCTTTACTGTAATATGTATTATGGAGCTTTTCTCTCCGGGCCTCCACTGAAAACAGGCACATTGGGCCCCAGTGGCCTTCCTCGGTAATCAAACTAGAAATAAATAAATAAATAAATTGTACCACATCATTTTTTAGTAATAAATTGGGATGCAATATCCAATTATAGCCCCTATATCTAGGGTTGGAGTCATTAAGCCAGTTGAGAGTAAATGTTATTTTTGAATGATCAGAAAAAAAATCTAGGTTCTGTATGGAAGTCATTGCTGAAATTCATGTAAATCCCTGAGATTAAATAAAATCCAGCCTGGACCAATTTTTGTGATAATGCAAATTGACTTATTCATTTGAAAAGTGTATGGGTCAAATAAATTAAAATCATTTTTTAATTCAGCGAATTCTGTGATGGAATAACTATTAATTGAGCTTTTTATGTTTGTCCAGTCTGATGTGGGATCCTGAATAGTATTCCAGTTGCCTCTATGATGTAATAATGGTTAGGGAAACAGGATAAAAACTTATAAATGGATATAATAAACTCTTGTTGTCTGACACGGGGGCATATATGTTTAAGAGTAGGATAGCTTTATCAAAGTAAGGGCAACTATAACTGTTATATAACTCCATCTTCCATCTGGATCAACATCAAAATGTAAAATGTTATCTTGAAAAGTTTTTTAATAATGATTGAAACACCTACACTATTGGATTTTTTTATCAGCAGCAATAGTTGTTCTAATCCACTTTTAGATTTGCTTTAGATTTAAACGTTAGATGGAAAAACAGTTTTCTCTTTTTGTCTAGTTGAATCCCCTTGACATTCCACGAATCAATAATCCACATACTAAAGCTTTTATATGTAGATAATAATGGAGAAGAATGGGCTTAATTATAACTGGCTTAATTAATACAGAGGAGGGGCATTTATCAAAAATTAATGGCAGATAACACATATCAATTCCTGCTTTTACCCTGTGCCTAATCATGAATCTATTAAGCCTGATGAGAATAATATAATAGCAAGCAGAGACATGCTAAAATAGATATGAGTTAAGTCTAAGGAACGTGTCTCTAGAAAATATATTGTGTATTATAGAATTTTGATAAAAAAATATCATTCAAGTAGATTACAAATAGCATACTCTCCTAACACACTTACATCTTGTCACTTAGTTCTCATTAGGTGCTTCAAGAGATGGATATAGGGTAGAGAGTTAATAGCAAGAGAGAGGATGGAGAGGTTATGAGAGTAAAAAGCATACCAACAGATATCTACTAATGGAAAAACATTTAAATGTCTAGCGGGCCTAAGAGGTACACACAAACTTCTTATACAATTATGAAATTAAAGTTAATCTCCAAAGCAATGAATTTATTTAATTTATTTATTTATTTCAGCAAGAAAACTCACAGACAGTGAGTATATTCCAGTAGCAGACCCAAACAAAATTCCAATCAAAACCACAGCTAGTACCAGGCAGAAAGGCAAGGCTCAGCAGTTGTAAAATCCACAGGTTTTATTAAAAGCTAGTGCTTTCGCAGTGTTCACCACCGCTTCATCAGACAAAAAAGTAAAGCAAATTAACTTCTTTTATACTAAATATAAGTATCAATTAACATGACAATGCAGAATCCTAACTGATCCACAAGGCATTTACTTTTAAAGCAACAGCATCTAAAAACAGCACATAAAAAAGTAGCAAGTAAAAACACCAAATTGCAGAATAATACATTCATCTATTTTTTTTTTGCCTATAATACTGGTTTTAGGGGTACATGGTCATTCAGACCCATTCCCCTATGCGTTCCTAACCTTAAAATCCACCATAATTCTGCATTTTCTGTCATGTTTGCTAAGTCCCCCCCCCCACACACACTCTCAGTCACAACTTGCAAAACTTGGAATACAAATGTATGTGTGTTGCCATTTGTTAGAGTGCATTTTGCTAAAGCACTACAGTCATTCCCTCTTCTCGTACAATACAAATGATCCCGCACTCTTTCTTTCAGTTTCAGTTAGTTTTACCTATGTAAAATTTGAAGCCCAAAACACAGTGTGCTGCATAAAAAAACTTTCTGTGTATTGCAGTCTGCTGAAACCCTAAGTTTCCATAAATACCCTGTCTCTGGATGCTTAAAATACATAGACTGATCAATATAATCACAGTATGCACATTCCTGACATGTACGTGTACCCCATTGTCTTACCCCTAAATTATGATATAATTGTTTAAGGTTCTTTTTGTTTTTATACATGAAAATAGGCCATTGGGCTACCAGCTCTTTTACCTTCTCATCAGTGTGTAAGATGTGCCAGTTACGTCTGACCACGTCCCTATTCCTATTCACCTCTGATGCACAGGTAATAACCATGGGCATTGTCACAGAACTACTTTCAGTGTACTTGACTGTATCACTTTGTTGTGAAAAAGAGGGCTTGGCCCTCGCCCCTCTTTCCTCATTTGTTTTACTATATGCTTTGTCAATTTCCACATGTCCATACCCTCTACCCATAAAGTCATCCCGTAGACGGCATAGTCCCTCATGAAAGTTCTTGTCATCACAGGATAAACGTGAGGTCCTCATAACCTGTCCCTTAATATTATATTTCAGTTTATTCATGGGGGCTATATTGTATCATAATCTAAAATAGAAATGGACTTGTCTATGACAAGAGCCTCAAAAGATGTGTATCCACCTAAAAATTTTACAATTGGTTAAACTAGTTTAATATCTTATGAACAAGGTCATAAAATGATTAATCATAATCAAAGATAGACTATATACCTTTTTTCACAATACAGTTCAAAGCTCAAATCAGTTTGAAGCACCACAGAATGTCATGAGGCATTTATATATCTAGTAACATTGGTGATCATGAAAACATTTCAGAATATTAAGTATATAAAATGAGTAGGTTATTATGCTATTACTTTGTACAGCAAATGGCATCACATCAGCTAACAAAGAGTTAATAAAACTGATCAAGTGCAACACTTCAACAGAAACCAAAGGGTTTGAATATCGAGAAAAGCAATTATATAAGGTTCTTTATGAAGGCAGTTCATTTCAGACATCTTAATAGAATCCTTTTCCCTTTTCTCAAGGGACTTTACAGTTCTAGCCGGACAGATCAAAACATTAAAACAGCATGTGGAAGCTATTTTCAATTCAGATCTGCACTTCAACAAACATCTGGTTGCCAAATTTACAAATGAAAATAACAGAAGCTTGAGCTTGACTGCTTGCCCCGATTTATAAGGTCTAAACAGTAAAAAACATTAATGACATTTCTTGGCGTAATTATTTAGAGGCAGGTCGGGTCATCATTATTTACAAAGCACTTAGACTGCAAACCCTCCTTCACAGCACACTGAAAGTTATGTAAAGAGCTGCAAATGGAAATATTTACCACTTCAGGGGGCAAATTCCACTTCAAGATTCATTCATTCATGAGATACAGTTAATCAAGCCGATCATCATCACTGCACCATTTAATGTGCCAAAAGACTTCTGAACATTATGTGAATGATCTTGTCTCTTTAAAAAGTGAGAAAGCCTGGGAAAGAGGAACTATACTTCTAAGAGGCCAATGTATGTGCTTGTCGGCGATGAATTTTTAATTGTATAGGAAGGCCAACAATGAATGCCAATCAGAAGCTTACAACCCAGCAATTCCAGACCTGCAAAAGATGCATGGAATCACAAAAAAAAAAACAAAAAAACAAAAAACAAAACAAGAAAAACAGTTCAGAAAAGCATGGCACAATACAATCTTAAATATGAAGCCATGGCCGCAACCAGAACTCACATATATCAGCAAGGCAAGCAGATGATCAGCGCTTAGCAAGATCTACTTCAGGTATTACATTGAATGCATTAATAAAAGCATTTCTTGCTTCATGGACATTGGACATAATAAATTTGATGCCTTTATGCCGAAAAAGTAGTGTGTTAGGGTATTTCATCTGAAATTTAATTTCCTGTTGAATCATGTATGCACAAAATGGGGAGAGTTTTTGCTTTCTACGAATTTTTTTTCTTTGTAGCAGAAAGAGTTCTATAAATGTCTTAGTAGTTAAACTTAATGTATACTTGTCTTGGTTTATCCATGTGAGAGGAAGACTGGATCACAAGGTGGGCTTTTTCAATGATAATGTGTTTTTTCTCATTTCTCAGTTGGGTTTTCTAACAGGGAGCCCAAAATTTGTTGAATTGATTCTACTAGTTTTGGTTGATCAATTTTTTCAGGGGTACCACGTGTAATGATATTATTTCACCTAGATCTTGCTTCAAGAGTGACAATTTTTTTGTTGGGTATTCTGCAGGGTTTTAAAATTGCTTTCCATTTCTTTCTGAAGTTTATCAAGTCTAATCTCATTTTCTAAGATTCTGCCTTCCATTTTTTCCATTCAGTTTGCAATTTGACTAAAAGTCTCCAAAAGTTTGAAGTTGGTTGGAAAATTTCTGGATAGCCAGTTGTATTGGCTAAAGAGCTAGGTTTAAATCTTCTAGGTTCGTAAGTTGCTCTGGTTTGGACTTACTTGGTAATTTATTGAACTCTTAGTGTTTCCCAGTTCTGGGTCTTTTAAATATTGTATCTTTTTCAGGTGAAAATACTGCAGAAAATGTAGTTTTAGTAGTTTGAGTATCCATGTTGTCTGTTTCATTCGACATCTTTGGTCTTTCTCTTCCTTTGGTTTTGAGAGATTAGTAGTTAGGCCTCGTGGCTGTAGCCAAGCAAATATATTCAGTCTAATCCAGGATAATCCTTCTCTCTTTAAATGCCAAGAGCCATTTCTTGTAATTTGAATGCAATCAAAAATATATTCTATTAGCAGATTGATTACATTTTACAAGTTTAGATGGGCTCTATAACAAAACTGGTTAGTGTAATTTGAAATTCCAGTAAGAACCAAGTAACAGCAGTGCTCACAGGCAGGCAACCATCTTAAACTCTCGGCTTTGTATAGAATTCTTAAACAAAGAAGCCAAGAGGTGTGCTGCTATTGGTTTGACAGCTCTAAGTGCTTCACCACCTTTAAAAGCCAGTAAAACACTACATACTTCTATACTTTCCCTCTCTCTTTTTTTGAAACTGGTAGTACATGGTACAAGTAAAGCACTATGCACTACAAATAATGTTTTTATTATGTTTTCTCAACAAGGATGCCTAGTTTCATTTCTTCAGTATTACTCTTGAAGTGACTTGCTTGACATCCATGTCTCAAATATACTTATTATTGGAGACCAAAGATTTTGTTCTTGAAAGGTTGGCGTAATGGTTAAGGTCTTTACCTTACAGACAGCAGGTGCATTGTTTGATTCTTACATGGGGTAATTGGCTAAGCTTAAAATGCCCCACAAGAACAGTTATAGCCTAGTACTAATCTATGAACCTGTGATAATAATTAAGCAATAATTCATGACTGGGTGTGAGTAGTGAGTTTTTTTATGCCATACTGTATTATTTTGTTACACAGAGCAGTTTACTGGTGGGAACATTTTTTTTTTTTAACAGTTTAAATTTTCCACTTAGCAGCGTGGAAACATGTCTTAAATTGATTTGTCCTGTGCTGAATGCTCAGTTTACAATGTGTAGTCTGTCCAAATATCATAATGTCAAATTAGTTAAAAGTTATTGAGAGAAAGTGCTTGAGTCAATGATTTTTTTAAATATTATTCTAATTCACTTTAAAAGTTAATAGAAGAAGCTTTGCATCTACATGTATTTTCTGAACAATGAAACTAGTCTGGCATTCTTGAGTGATTTACCAGAATATGAGAAGTTTTATGAGGGACAGAACAAAAACTTAAGGACAAAAGCTATGTTCTGCAAAATCATGTACACATGTATATGTATTGTTACTGAAGGTTTGATCAGTCTGCTTTAACAGCCAGATTTGTTTGTATGTGTGTGTGTGTATATATATATATATATATATATATATATATACATATATAAACACACACACACACACTCAATTTACTGAGGGCAGGCTGACTGAACTGTCTAATCAGAATGAACATTATTGAAAAACAATGACCATTTATTGTATAACTCTATAATTTATACAGAGATTCATAATGTTTTATGTTTCTTTGTATATGTTCCTATTAGTGTCTTAACATTACTCAGTATATCAATGTTGCTTTTTCACTTCTTTTCCCAAGCAGTTCGTCTTTAGCCACTTTTTCCTTTTGTCAGTCTTTACAATCTTCTTACCTAGTATCCCCAAGATTATTTGCATCCTAGAAGTTTTGAGTAGCTGCAGTCATAACAGTGATATAAGATAATTAGTTATTCGTAGTTAGGAACTCAGTGAACATTTTCACCTTTTACTAATTCAAAAAGACATGCGTGAATGGGCGTACCTTCGTTGAAGGTTGTGCGTCAGAGCTGGCAACTCGGTACGTAAAAATCTACTGCCAATCATTAGCGGACCGGATTTCCGCTGTGGCGACCCCTAACCGGGAAAAGCCGAAAGATACAACAACTAATTCAAAGCCACAGCTGACCTTCGCTCATACAGTAATATTACCTGGCAGTCTGGGGATTCACTTCCACAGATCTCCCACCAGGATGCCCTCTTGTGCTGGGTACATAGGCAGGCTACTTATATCTGTTGCACACTGCCAACCAGCTTCCATTGAAAGGCAGTCCCTTCAGTGGTTGTAGCCACACCTGGAAGAATATAACCTGTTTGAAACACAGGTGCTTGTTAGTAACAAGCTCTAACATAACAGTTTGAGCACACGCAGATTCATAGAAATGCTGAGAACTGAACCAAGCATTAAATAAGTATTGCTTTATAGTTGTGTAAGTACACCTGTACTCCCTTTTGAGGGCATGCACCCCTCGTTATCTCTCTACTCTTTATATTTACTATATCTGAGCGAACACTATGTCAAAAAAAGGCAGATAGATTAGTGTAAGTGAAATTAACTAACTTGCATTTTTCTGTTATAGAATTATCCCAAATTCATTGATGACGGTTTTAGGTTGGGCAACTTATACTTGAGGACATATAATATGACATAACCAGCAATTGTGGCCCACCCCCACCACCACCTGCCATGAGAGTAGGAGTCCCGGTTTTCTACTGCTTCCATCCTCATGAAACAGCCAATCCCTCTGGTGCCTGGACAATTCAAAACTCAGATTAGTGAAAAAAAAAAACTCTGTGGTCAAACTCTGTGATAATGGATTTAATGCTAGGTTATTGTAATATGGATGAGATAAGGTATTACATAAAATTATTAGATATTTTATTTCAGAAATTAGTTTCACAAAAATAATCAAAACCACCTGTTTCATTCCCACTTTGTTTTGCATTTGTAAAAAACCTTCAAAGCAGGATTATGATCTAAAAATAAAAGTGATAAGGCATGGGTTATGGCTGAAAAATGTTATTTCATCTAGTCAATTTAAAATTTAGGTTTTTACTATAGTTCAAATCATAGCTCTCAACCTTCCATGTCCAAAATGAGGAACACTTGCTCATAATGTGTAACAGATGGGCAAAATGTGGAACACATACTTATGGCTTACTAACAACTTCAACTAGGAAGGTCATAGGATGGTTAAAATATGCTGGTTTTACTTATAAAGAAGATATTTTAATGAATTAATATGATTCATTTCTATTTACAATGGATTTCACTTAAAAAAATTCATAACACTGAATGTGTGACAAGAGTCTTTCAATGTGGAACATTGAGGAACTTCTAGGAACATGAACTTTTTAAGACCCCAAATGAGGTACTTTCCTTGTAATGAGGTACACTTGAGAAGTATGGTTCAAATAAATATTTTGTGTGTGGTAAAGACAGTTTAAAAATACGGAATCTGACAGCCAGTATTATTGTTTATTATTGGCCTTCCATTACAAAGATACAACTTCCCCCTCTCCCACATGCACACACGTGCATAATATGTATACATACACACTCCAGTCTGAAATCTACAACCAATTTTTTTGTTCTCCATACCTTTGAAAGTGAAAACACTTACTTGAAATAAGTGGTGTGGGGGAGGGCTGCTATTTTATCAGAGCTGCAGCTGGAACAATTGACTTTCTGGGCAATCCTGGAAGTGGTATTCCACCTCTTCCAAAACTGAGTTGCAAAAGAAAAATGTCTTCCAGGTTTAGATAAAGAGCTGCCATGCTGCAATATAACAGCTTTTTCCCATCTTCCCTGCTCTCCAAAAGGAGCTACATCACAGACCTATACAACCTCCTTGCTGCAGCTGGCAAAACATGAATGCCATTTGGTATTTTATATCATCTAAGCAGCTACAGTGTTAATTGTGGCCACTTAAATGACTACAGATAATCACATTGACATGCAGGAATCAATCGGCACATATTTTATAGCAGTGCTGATTGTGCCCCCAATGACTATGTGGACAGTGAAGCCACACAGTTTTCTCCACCAGTTATTGCTTTGCAGTTTACATAAACTAAATTTGAGATCAAACAACAGTGGGAAACATGAAAAAAATTATTTGACCCCCCCCCCAGTTTAACAATCTTGCACTAAGCTAACTTACCCATGGTCACCTGCTAACACAGCTGGACTCAAACATACACATACATTCATAGTTTCATAGAGTCATAGCTAAGTACTAACCCATCAGTTGCAGACCATCAGTCAAAAACCTATACTTAAAGTTCCCTCAGCTTCAAGGAGGGCAAGACCAGATAGACCAGGCAGAATTTGAGGGTGCTCATCTAATTATCTGGGTTTACCTTGAAGGCGGCAAGGCTGTTGGTCTGCCTGAGACACGTAGTGGAAGTTTGTTCCAGAGGTGAGGGATATGTTGGGATATGATTCTATCCTGTCACTATATCTTATTTTATCTGTTGATGAAGGCACAGTTCCTTTAACTGGGTATTTGATGTGAAAGTGACGTATAATGTTTGCAACTGGGAATGTGTCAGGATGGTTTTTGATGTAAAATGCTTGCAACTAGGATTGTGTCGGTGTGGTTTGTTTTCATTTATATAAATGTATGATTGCTTATGTCATAAATGATGGTTTAATACAAATGTTTCTTGTTAAAAAAAAAGGGCAGGAATTAAATAATTTATGTAATGCTGCTTAGGTTATATGACATATAGCAATATATGTGAAGCATAATGTTTGTTAATTTTAACTTGTTAAAACAGTTTGATTACTTTTATATAAATGTAAATGTGCCCATGTCACACATGATAATTCAATAAAGATGTTTAAAAAAAGAAAAAGGGAATAGGAGGGCAACGAGGGTTGGATCTTTCAATGCTCGAAATGCTAGACACAAATTTTCACAGAGGAGTCTATAAGAGACTGAGAGCTACTAGTCTGTACTGATAACTAAGATTTCTGAGGCCATCGATCTTTTATGTCTTGAATCTCTGAGGTCTTTCAAGCTGAATGACATTTTAAGACAAATACATGCCAAAAAGTGCATTATGTTTGGTAATGGGTGGGTATTAAGACTTCTCTGGGCCATAGTGGAGATGCCTTTGAAAGTTTTATGAGCCAGACACAAAACATTCTTGAACTAATATATTATAGAGACAAGATGGTCAAAGAGTAAGAAATTATCATCAAGAGTGTCTAGATCTCTCACAGGAGTATCTGAATGGAGGAATGTGTCACCTGTATAGTATGTGAAAATGTTTTGTCTACCAAAATGACCTATGTTGTATTTTATCACGTCTAATTTGAGACCATTGTTCTTGTACCGATTGCAAACTTGGTGTAACCCATGGTATAGCAAAACTTAGCAGTGAAAGATCGAATAACAACACCTCATTTACAGTTGTCTTAAAGCTTTGATAACCATAGCCCAGGAATACTGGTCAGAAGGTCTGAGAAATAGATGCCAAACAGAACAGGGCTCAATACTGAGCCCTGTGGTACACCATTGACAACATTTTTATTTTCAGATATGGCACCTGCAACTCTAACCACATGGGTTCTGTCATGGAACTTGCTAGTCATACAACATTTCTCACATATACACACTGTACACCATATTCTGTACACACACGCACAAGTGCACACATGCGCACACACACATATACACACAGTTTTGTGAAGTCTAGCAATTATGCACTCAACAAGCCTGATTGTGTGGTAATATATATTCAGTTCACAGTCCTGCATATGTTATTGCAAATATGGAATCATTGGGATAGCATGATATTTTGCCTGTGGAGCTTATGGGGGGCATATTTTAGCTGTGCACTGAACATCACGCAGAAGTACTATTTGGGAATGTTCTTTTTTGTGAGTGTGTGTGTGTGTGTGTGTGTGTGTGTGTGTGTGTGTGTGTGTGTGTGTGTGTGTTTCTATGTGGATTCTTTGAGAATTAAACTTTCTATACAGTTACTTGTTTGGAATATAACTAATTTGCAGCCTGCTACCTTAACTGCCTCTGTTGTACTGCCAGCTCTAAAAGGGAATGCTTTTATTTTTTCCAGTTCAGTAAGTAAAATCAAACAATGCAATCTGTTGCCTTTACATCATAAATTTATTTAAGATATGCAAACTTATTTTCTGTGATAAATGCATATTTCTCATATAAATAAAATAAGTGCTAGAACATAAAAAACAGAATATGACTATTCATACTCTGTACTGATATCATGTAATATTGAACCTGTCATTGAATTCTGAGAAAAGTCTTTCAGAAGCCTAATTTTGATAGTCATAACCACAAAATGCTATCATAGCTAGGTTCTGCTGTTCTATTACCTGTAGCTCCATGAAGTATATTAAAACTGGGTTACTCCTTTTATGCTGACTCCTTCTAACAGAGGAGTCATTTTGTACTTAACAGTTGGTGTCACGCACAAGAATTGTGCTGCCCCATAGCAAGGCAATGTTTTTTTCATAAGTGCGTTTTTCAGATTAGTCACATAAACAGTAGAAATATTCTGTGTCAAAAATAAAAACACAGTGCCATGGACCAGCTTCCAGGGTTATGCAGCTAAAAATCTCATGATAATGTGAGGGGCTATGTGGGTGGTTAAGAGAACTATTACAGCAATTCTTAAAAATAAATAAATAAATAAAAAACAGAGCAGTTCTGCAAAAGACTGCAGAATTTGTAAGAATAAAGTCATACATGAATTTAGAGATCCAAATCTTTCTGACTCTTTATCAAGGATTTGTTGATTTATTTTGCAGAAAAGCAGATTATTATTCACCACAGCAGAAAATGCACCATAAATATTCAGTAAAATAACTGATGTCTTTATTTCTGAAGTAACCCGTAAGAATACAAACAATCGCATTCTTTGTTGTTTCTCTTATTCACTGTTCCATGCTATTTTAGTTTATTAAGCATATTTTTATGTGTACTGTACTACAGACTGGTAGATAGGAAGCTTCAAATTACTGCAGCTGCATTCTTAGAAAAAAAATAGAAAACATCTGAAGCCTACTGTCGAAAAAAAAAAAAAAAAAAAAAAAAAAAGAACTTGTACAATTTCTCAGCAGTAGTTTGCAGTTAACTGCAAAAATAGCAGTCTATACCACATTACTATACAGACTGTGCAAACGCAGCATTAAAAACTTAGTTGTAATACATCATAAATACTTGTCATCAGTAATACTTAGGTTTCATCTGGAGTAAACTGCACTCTGGAAAAATAAATTGCCTCCTACTATTATCTGCTTGTAGCCTCTTTGCTTAGTATGAATCCCCTGCAGAGTCACAGTCTTTCAGAGGCAGTGAATATTTTATAGTGTTGAAAGAATTGCATTCACAGTGGAAGTTAAGCCACAAAACGGATGTTGCTTTTCTTGCTTTCAGCAGCATTGCTAGAGCGTGGAGTGCATGTTTCTAACAAAATGTAAAGGCAAGCTAATAACCAGTAGCTCATGAAAGAAACTACAGTCTATGAATTAGTTTGTTCCAAATGTTCCATACCATTCTGAAATAACTCTCTGTTTTCTTCATCGTGACTTTCATGCATCAGGTTTGGTATTTTCTACTTTTAGGTCATTGACATGTTCTTTTTCATTATTAATATTATTATTTTTTTATTCATTAACTATGCAAGCTCACAGAGATAACTCAGGAGCACTGAGAGAAGTGCTCACTTGTTAAGTGACTTTCTTAGGCAACCTGGAAGAGGAGGCTGAGGGAATAAAACACAGTTTTAATGCTTTGTATTATACATTCACAGATTAATATGCCTGCCCCATCATCCGTTCAGGTCATACCTTTGTCACTTGTAGTGAGCTGCATCTGAATAAAACACCTGTAGTTTGATATGAAAATCTCTCAGGTGTACAGAATCACAGCTGTTATGTTTATAACTAGTTGTTTCTGCATTACGCACCTAAATTCCAGAACTATTGGTTCTGTGCTCATATATATTTACTTAGTGCAGGTACAACAAAAGGAAATATTATTTCTTTGTCAGATGTACAGATGAACTGAGGATGGTGGTATGTGTTTGTTGCCTGCATTACGTAGTCTTCAGACATGCAGCAAATGATTCTGTAGCTCAGAAGAAAATGGAGCATGTTTAGCAAGAGAAGAATTGTATCTCTGATTTTGCTACAGTTTGTTTATGATTCCATCTCTCTGCAGGGGCAGAGACAGTGTGGGGGCAGCTTAAAGAGGAGAATCAAAATGATGTTGGGCCACCCAGCTTGCTGGTGTAGAGACAGATAAAGGCTCAAATCAGATCTAAATGATCCAAGTATGACTAATGACTCAGCACTGAAAGACCTGTGCAGGGAAGGCTGAGACTGAATACATCATTCTGACATTCCTATGGGTTATGGGAAATGATGGCTGTGGTCAGCCAACCTGCTTCTTGCAGGAAGCACAGCTTGCATAAAAGCAAGTTTACATTAGACCCAAGCTTGAGTATGGAATAACAATATGGAAGCCTTATAAGACTCAACCCAAAAAAGACCAAACTGCTACTTTTCCCCCTCAAAACTCTCTCTCATGAAAAAAAAAATTGAGAGTCCTCTGTCTTGATAATATAACCTTCAAAGTCACTTCTGGTAGCAAACTGTTGGGGTGATAGTGGATAATCTTATATTCAAACTCCATAAACAAAATTGCATAAGAAAAAAATCATCAAAAACTAGAGATGCTTTAAAGAGCCATAAATCTTCTCATCAATGCAACTAAAATGACACTCACCCCTACTTATCATCTCCTCACGTCTTTACGGTGTTCTCATCCTTACTAATTTCCATGCTTTACAAAAATTAAAACTTGAACATTGCTATAAAAAAGTTGCTATATTTTCACCACTTACCCCTTTCAGAACTCATTACTGTATAGCACTGAAAAGCCCAAATGGGTTAGAACTGCCACAGCAATTAACATAAACATAATTTCTTACCACCTATAAAACTATCCAGCATCCATCCGTCTGTGCAGCACTGAAAAACATTCTGCACAACTATGTTCCCAGTCAGTCATTGCACTTCAGGGACCAAAATCTCCTGTCTGTCTACAAACCTCTCAAATCTGCTGGGCATTGTCTGTACTCATACAAGGTTGCAAAGGCTTGGAACTCATTACATATATCCATCAGGTCTATACCCTCCCATCTTTGAAAACCACTCTGAAAGACTTCCTAGCTAAAATCTGCCTCTGTTTTTTTTCAAAAGCAGGATAAAATATATCCCTAAATTTGAACAAGTACCTTCTCACACCTTAGAGCTCCTTAGTCTTCCTTCTTCACTTGTTTCCTACTACTATCTAATTTTATTCCCTGACTTTCTCTCTAAACATACCATGAGCCTGTTTTTCCCTTACTTCATGTTGCAATTCTTATTTGTATTAAATTAACGTACCTTTAATTTCACTACACACTGTCTACAATTTCTCTAAATATTAAATGATTGTCATATACTTTATAATGATTTTTAACCAATGTTTTATATTATGTCTAATTTGTTATAATTATTTACACTGCAGATGTTTTTATATTACTTTTGAAGACTGTAAAATTACTGGCTTTTGTTTTATTTTTGAAGACTAAAATTATTGTTCTTAAAATGTTTTGTTTCTCCCTGGCCTCTGCTGAAAATGGGTTTCTACCCAGTCTGACTTTCCTGGTAATCAAATGTCAATAAATAAATAAAAAAATAAGCATATGAGTAAATTGGAAAGAGGACAGCTATAATAAGGGCATCCATGGATGTGAAAATTTCAGTTACTATGAAAGACTAAAATATCTGAACTTGTACAATGCCTCTTACAGATATTTAAGAGGAGACCTTATTCAGGTATATAGGGCACTTTGAGACAACTACCTCAGGGAATGTTTGGGTTTATCAAAAGGTAGCAGAGAATCATCATACAACATATGTAGAAGATTCTATAGGAATGAAAAGTGTACTAACTGGTTCTCTGAGGGATTAGCAGATGCATGGAACAGATTACCAAATTACATTAAAGCAATTAATGTTGACATTTTTTAAGAACATAGATACTTTCTGTGGGAATAACTACTGTTTTGGTATATTGGCAGGCTAGAAGGGCATTATTGTCCTTGCCTTTTTTAATTTGTATGTAGGTTCTAGGTTGGAGTTAGATGCTGTTTTATTGATTTTTATAAATTGCATTCTGCAGCTAATTAGTGTGTTAGGGAGATAGCCATGTTTTACTTTAGCACTGGAAAAGGCATCATTGCCAAAGTGGCTTTTTACTTTTAAGGCTTGTGCCAAGTTGCAATATTCTTTTCCCTTTGCAGGTAATGAGAGTAACTATACCATTTTGTTATAGGTTTCAGTGCAAGATATCTTTCTAGATTTTTAGATAAAACATTCTTAATTGAAGGGAGTCAAGATGGTGAGTTTACACAAGAAGATACAGGGTTGGGATAAGCTACAATACATAGACTATTCCTAGATTTAGCACTATGACTCTATGCCTGCTTTAAATTATTTGAACCAATGGAGTGTGGGTGTCAGGATGCTGTATAGAATAAATTGGTTAATTGATAAGATAAAGCAGTAGCTGTACATAGCTCCTAATTTGCCCTTATAAAACATCTGCTAATCTTGCATAGTTTTGATGACAATACTTTGACATGGTGAGTGAACCTTAATTCATAAACAGCAGTGACATCTAGGAGACTGGCATTATTAACAATTTCAAGTTGTCAGTGATTTTTTGTATGCAGTTAATAGGTAGACAGTTTCAGGGAAATAAATAAATATTCTTTGCAATGTTGTTTATTTCCCACACTAACAATAATTAATGAAACAACACAAACTATTAAAGCTGAGAAAGGTATACTGAATATTATCTGCCACAGAAAGCATGGAAAGCAAGGCATTTGACACCTCAACACATAAAATAGATTTGTGTACCCCTGTCTTGTAGCATGGTTAAACATGTGCACTCTGGGCTGCAGTAAATCAAGTTCACCCAGATGAAATGAAACTTATTAGAGGGCACCGAAACGATTACTCCTGACCCAGAGCTTTGTCAATATCAGTTAAAGTGACCTCAGTGAAAGCCTGGAAGGAATTAATAACCATTTTGATATTAACATATGTGATGGCCCACCACTGGCCCAGTAATCAAGAAGCCTCAATCCTCACCACTGGCAACAGTGGGGGATGTACACACTGGGACGATGACAAGTACACACACAGGTAAGTGAAATTTCCCTTAAGGGCACACAGAGACCACAGTCAGTCTGAGGCTGGTTTCTCCCTCTTTCTCCAGAACTCCAGTCAGACTCCCCACTGGCACTGCTATAGAGTTGGGATCTCAGCTGACTGGCCAAGCCAAGACCTCCAGCACCCTCTCTCTGTTCAGCCAGTGCTTCATGTCCCTGCCCAAGTAGCTGACACACACACACTTTGAGATTTGATTTATACACAAACACACACACACACACACACACACACACACACACACACACACACACACACACACACACACACACACCTGGGCAAGGTTGACACAGGTTTACTAGTGATACCCCCTTTTGTCCAGACTATAAGGTAGTTATGATTGCCACCAGCCACTACTTATCAGCTACTTTAAGGCCCTTAGCAAAGGGTGTCCAGTTTTACTGTGTAATGTTACTATTAATCTAAATGTTAGTTTGGCCAAGAACAAGGCTATTAGAAGTGGCCTGCACAGTCTCACCAAATAGATATGCAAGTACTCTAAGAGCTTAAAAATGTCTCACAAATATCAGCCATAAAGATAGGTTTAAATATATTTAATAATAAATAACAAAAGAACAAGAAAATGCTCTGTAAATCATCACAGTAACTTCAGAGTTCAAAATCACAGGAAATATTTAAAACAACATTGCATGACAGTCTCAAATAAATAAAGAAAACATATAAGCTATACTTCACTATATTCCTAAATGTATCTAAGATAAATCACTGTATCCTAGTTAACTTACTTACCGAGCAGGCAGATGTGGTGAGTGTTTTTTTCCACCAGATCTTGTCAGGTCAGAGACAAAATACAAAATGCTCATTATCTCTCTCAGAGAGTTCTTAAATTAATATCTCAAATATTACTACTGGAATACTTGCACCATGACATCACGTCTTGTCATCTGACTATCCCAGGTGAAAAGCACTGATGCAGCTGCAGCATTAAGCATCTATCTGTGAAAACACATAGTCCTTAGATCTTTTGGCAAATGGTGGAAATCATAAAAAATTTACATTCCTCCACACTTAAAGACAATACAAAAAACTTCTAGTTTTAGACATTATGTCTGCTACTGCACTGAAAATTAAAGATAACATCTCCTGTTTATGGCCCGGTGTGAAGGCTGCCAGCCTAGCCAGATAGAATTTTGCAGATAATTCTGTCATTTGTAAATATAAATGTAAACTACAGGCCTATTGTCTTAAATGTAAAGAAATACTGTTACATGTGGAAATGGAAATAAATGTGAAAACAGTGCACTCTACTGACCAAAGTAAAGCATGTGGTGACCCTTTGATGTAGACAGTGGTGCTGACGGGTCTAGATGAAGGAATTCTTGCTATTGTTTTAACCAAGAGTTAAACTGCTAGATTTAAACATGCAAATGTATTTTTATTGCTCTGTTTTCTGACCAGCTGTAAGATAACAAAAGGAGATGCTAAGAATGTAAATTCAGTTTCTGTTAGCCTGGGAACCCAAGGAAGTGTGAAGAATGATGTAATGTGTAGCCTGGGAACCCCAGGAAAGTGTGAAGAATGATGTAATGTGAATCAAAACTGCAATTTAAATTTAAACAGAGAGAACCAGAGAGGATTAAACATTTTGCTTGACCATCCAACTCATCAGCACTCTGCCTGCTTTCTTATGTAAGTTATCTTGACTTGTGTTTTCTTTTAGAAAAAGATAGAAACTAGAAAGATTAGACTAAGTGTTTTTCTCTGATGTCAGAACTGTACTACTTAATTATTTTAAGTATTTCTCTATGAGCTCTGAACTCTTGACTATCCCTGTGTAGTAAGAAGTATTGTCTTGTGTTTTTATTATTTATTATTAAATGTTTTAAAACCTTTCAACTGTGGCTGTTTTGTGTAGAGATAATTTAAGCTCTAGAGTACATTGCATATTTATAGTGATTACTGTACAAGTCACTCCAAATAAGTCTTGACTGTTAAGTCACACTTACCAATTGGATAATAATATTACACAGTAATAATTGGAGACCCTTTTAAGGGCCTTTGAGAAGCTGATAAATATTAGCTGGGTGGTGGCAGGCAGTACTACCATATAGTCTGGGTAATAGGGGCACAGCTGTAGAACCTGTGACAGCCTTTCCCAGGAGTGTCTGTATGGTTGTATAAACTCTTATCTCAAAGTGTGTGTGTATCAGCTACTTGGGCAGGGACACAAAGCACTGGTTGGACAGAGAGGGTGCTGGAGGTTTTAGCTTGCCCAGCTAGGCTGAGATCTGGACCCTATAGCTGTGCCAGTAGGGAGTCTTATTGGGGACCTGGAGAGCAAGGGAGTGACAGGCCATGGACTGACTGTGATTTCTGTGTCCACTTAAGGGAAACTGCACTTTACTGTGTGCATTTGTTATCCTTTCCTTCATATATGAGACACCCTCTCTGGTGTTAGTGGTGAGGATTGAGACTCCTTGATTGCCGGGCCATGGCACGGATGTCACACCCAGCAATAAAGTAACTCAACCTCATCCATTCTTCTGAAGTTTCAGTCTACCCTGTTAAAATGCATACATCTAAACAGTTAGAATAGTGTATAAAAATATCTGTTCAGCATACACCTATACAATATGACATACAGTTCTAATACATTTGTAACACCATCATATGAATCATGTTGCTATTCACAAATGACCAACAACCTCTTACAAAATTCCAGATAGCAGGGCTGACAGTATCTCCTTCTGTCACACTTCTATATAAATCATATTAATAATCACAAATGACATAGAATTATTTTACAAAATTCCAGATAGCTGGGCTGGCCTTTTGTTACATTCCTGGCAGTATCTCCTTCTGTCACACTTCTGTATAAAATCATATTAACATTCACAAATGACATTTACCATATCATATGACATTTACCATATCATATGATGACAATGACAAACCATAGCACCACCACTGCCTTACTCTCCTTTACTAACACTATCCTTCAGCATAAAAACAATGGCTATCTCTCCTCTGCTACTTCCCTAGACCTATCTAAAGCATTTGACATGGTCCCACACAAACAACTTATCTCTGTCCTCAATAACCTATCCTTCTCACAATCAGTCACCAACTGGTTTCAGAGTTACCTGTCTGACCACCAATAATCTGTTGTATGGCAGAAAGACATATCTCCCCAACTACCTGTCTCCATAGGGGTTCCCCAAGGATCCATCTTTGGACCCCTACTCTTCTCTGTTTACACCAATAATCTAGCCTCTGCCACCAAACATGGCACACTCATACAATATGCAGATGACTCGACCATCATCTGCTCAGCCCAGTCCCTACCAAAACTGCAAAAAGTCACACAGGAAGCCTTTTCCTCTGTTGAAACATGGTTATCCGATGCCCAATTAATACTCAACCCAAACAAAACTAAACTACTCATCTTCCAACCCATCAAACATACTCAAAACAACTCTCACTTTAACATCACAGCAAAAGACAACACCACTACATACCCAACTGAACACACCGAATTGTTAGGAGTGGAAATAGACAATAAACTAAAATTTGACATTCACATATCCATGACTATAAAAAAAGTCCACAAAAAACTAGGAGCGTTATACAGAAATAAGCAATTTCTCACCAAAGCAGCAAATATTTCAATAGCAAATTCCCACCTTATCTCCACCCTACTTTATGCCTCTCCAATATATACCAACCTAACGCAATGTGATCTAAACAAGCTAGAGACCTGCTACAACAAAATCGCCAAATTTGCCACAGGGGCATCCTACCATAGTCACCACTGTCTCTCACTTGCTGAACTGGGCTGGCTTGAACTCCCTCACCTCCTTCAGTGGTATCAACTCTCACTCGCCCACAAACTAGTAAACCATCCACTAAATGTCCCATCCCTCCAGAATCTACTCCAACCCTATCGCACCACCAGACCACTAAGATCCAGCAACAAAAATCACTTGCAGATCACTAAAGCCAATCACTCTGCTGGTGAAGCACTATTCTCTTGCACCATAGCCAAATTATGGAACTCACTCCCACCCACAATTACCTCTGTACCATCATGCACCCACTTCAAAACTTTACTAAAAGCGCACCTAAAAACATGCTGGCTATGCCCTTGCAACTCCCACTCTAATATCATCCACCCCATCCAACCACTACCTTTCTTTCCACTCCACTAACTACCTTGATTATAGCAAGCTCAGATGCTCATAAGCCTAGTACTTATTATACAGCAGGAACTTCTCATTGTAACATTTGCTAATGTCTGTTATGTACTTCACAGATAAAGATTCTAGTTGTCTACTGATGTACTATGTTCTTCATCTGTAAATATGTTGTAAGTAATTGCTATGTTAAATTGTTAGTCACTATGTAATTCAATGTAACTATTGTCTGTTTATTTTACTGTGGAGCTTTTCTCCCCGGGCCTCCGCTGAAAATGGACCTACATCCAGTCGGACCCTCCCGGTCAACAAATTTAAATAAATAAATAATAAATAAATAATACATTTAATTATTTAGAAAATTCCAGATAGCTGGGCTGGCACTAGCTCCTTTTGTTACAACATAATTTTTCTTATATTTTAATTTATTTAAGGTAAATAGATTGGGCCATCAGGTCCCTTTTCAGCTCTGACCTGTTACATCTTAAAATATCTTTTACAGCAAGATGATATTTAAAAGTTGTAGAAGCATGAAAAGAGGATGACAAGATTACAACAATTATCTATAGTGTTGCAGCTTAAATTAATCGCAAATGATCCCATATTATGCATCAGGGAAGTAAAAACCCAGGAAAGGGTTGCACATTTTAGAATGGCATGTGTGATTAACTGCAGCAAAAGATGAAAGAAAGTAGGAAATAATCAAATCAAGTAACTTAAGTAAGCAAGCCAGCAATATTAGAATACCAAAATGATTACCATGATATCTTGGAAGTATTATTAGTATAAAATGAAATGGTATTATCCTCAGTTATAAAAACTTGGTAAAGTTCCAGATAGAGTAGTATATATTTCTACAGAGTACAGCAGTAAAATGTAATGAACAGGACAGGCTACAAAGGAGTATCTAAAAAAATAAGTATTTTCCCATCAGCATCCTCATCATCATTTTTCCACCTTTTCTAGAACAACAACAATAATAATCTTAAAATCTCTTCAAAGTAATTAATGTTTATATAACAATTATCTGTATTAGTTTTCACCATAATGAAAAAAATCTTGGTGCCCTGTATGGCAGTGGCTGCTTTGGATCCCTTCCCCCCCAAAAAAAAATCTCTTTATTTGAATTTTCAGATATTAACTGCGATACATCCAATCAAACACACAAAACAAGCAGCACATACTATATACAATAGAAGTCACTACATCATCAAATGGAGTATAAAAGGTTTTTAACATCACTTAAGAAAGTGAGGGATAGTATAAGGGACATATTTTATGAAGAAGATAAATACAGAAATTCAACCACTTATTATACTTAATGTAATTAGGGAATACAATTATATATATAAATAGTAAAAAGGGAAATAAGAGGAAAAAAAAGAAAAACTAAAAACTGCTTATAATGCTGTTATTGCATAATATAAATTTGTCTTATCATGTTGGTGTACAGACTATCTTTATTTGTTAAGAATTACATCTAGTAAGTAACCCCAATATTTCTGATAATAGTGTTTCTTTTTTGTTTTTGTATAAACTAGTTTGTGAGATGAGATATATTTAATAGCAAGGTTGCTAAAGCCTTCCCATGTAATTGGAGATGTGACATTACAATTTTTAGTGATATAAAGTTTAATAAGGGCACAGATTGTGATAAGGACATTTTTTTTTTTGGAAGTTGAGTCGTGTTAATGTGCAATATAGCTGTCTCCCATGACAGGGTTGATTTTTCATATCCCATCTTCTCTAACCTAGCTCTTAAAGAGCACCATAGGTTGTGTACCTTGCTATATTTCCACATGACATGGAGAATATCTACAGTTTGGTTTGGACAGTGAGGACATATAGGCAAGAAGTTGGAATTGAACTTATTTAGTTTTGATGGGGTATAGTATACATTGTTATTTATCATAATTTGTGCATATAGCAGCTTCTTAAAAGGAATTAATTTTATCGTATTCTCAATGGCCAGTCTCTTATTTTCATCTGTCATAGATTGTTTTTTTTCTTGCCAACAGTTTAAAAATAATAGAGAATTCCAGTGTTTTATGTTCGTTACAAGTTTACATGTCCTAGAAATTGTTTTCCCTTTCATCTCGAGGTTTTCTAGTATTAGTTTTACTAAGTTAATATCCTGCAAGTCGACTTGTGTTTGTGAGAATTTAACATTTATGAGATAATAGATTTGGGTAAGAATAACGGTATATTTCTTAGTAAGATTTAGTTCTAGTCTTATTTGTTGTATATTGGATTCTCTCCATTGGTATATTTCCCATACTGTGAGATCTTTTATCAGAGGGTAATTTGTTAGATTTAAGGGTTTATTGTTTATTAGTAGATTGGGATTTAGGTGGAGTGGTTGTATAAAGGCAAGAGCATCTAATAATTGCAATGATTTAAATAATTTCTATGTAGTAAGAATCATGTATTTAATTAGTGGGTGTATATTCTTCGTGAATATGCCAATTTGATTTAGATTTAAAAATGGTTGGGATTTGCTGTTATACCCAAGGGATTTCAGTTGTTCAGACCAGATTTTGGTCCATTGGGATGTCCAGGTATTTACATACGGGTCATGGCTTATTATCTGTATTAGTCTGTAGCCAGTAATTATACTATAAAAGAGTTTGAAATCAGGTAATCCCAATCCCCCTTTATCTTTGGTAAGTACAAGTTTGTCATATTTAATTCTAGTGGATTTGTGGTACCATAAGAATCTTGACATAGCTTTTTCTAAATCAAGGAAGAATTTCTGGGGAATATTTGAAAAAGTAGCATTTAGTTGAAAGAGTATTCTCGGTAAAAGGTTCATTTTAACAACAGTAGTTTTTGAGAGTAATGACATATTAACATTCTTCCACTTATTGATATCACTTTCAATACTGGTCCATGTACACAATAGGTTATTCTTTATCATATCCTTAAAGTCAGGAGTAAATATTATTCCTAGGTATTTTATCTGGTAACTTATCTTGATCTCACTCATGGGAAAGTAAAATTCCTTATGACCTATAAGATTCATGGGAGATATGTGGGATTTGTTTATATTTAAATTATAGTTAGAGATTTCAGAGAACTCATCTGTAGCTTTAAGTATTTTTGGGAGATCAGTAGTGGGAAATTGAAAATATATATTTAAATCATCAGCAAAAACAGAGAATATAAGATTTGTATTATAGATTCTAGGTATGTGATGGAAGTTTTTTTGTGAAATAAACAGGAGAGGTTCTAGATAAAGACTAAAGAGGTATGGGGAAAGACGGCAACCTTGTCTTGTACCACTGGATAACAGTATAGGGTTAGTTTTCAGCTTATTTATCCTGAATAGTGGTATAAGCTTTCTGATATAGTACCTTAATTATCCTTATGGATTCCTGAGGAAAACCATATAAAGGCAATATAGGAAATGTAAATTAACTCTATCAAAAACTTTGGTTGCATCTGCCGTGAGGATATATCTGGGGCATTTGTCACTGTTAAGAAGTCTGATAATGGTATCTAAAAGGAGGGTGTTATCAATTGTTTGCCTGGTTATCATAAAGCCCATTTGTTCTTGGGAAATGATAGAGGGGAGTACATTCTTAAATCTATTTGCTATAACATGAGCTAGGATCTTAAGGTCAGTATTTATTAGGGCTATTGGTCTATAGTTTGCTGGATCTGTTGGGTCAGAATTCGGTTTTAGAATTAGCACTGTTTTGGAGTTATTTAAATAATTATCTCTTATTTCATGTTGTATTATAAAGTTGAAAACTTTTAATAATACTTTGGAAATAGGTTCCATGAATAGTTTATAAAATTCAGAGGTGTAGCCATTGGGCCCAAGGGATTTACCTGGTTTGAGTTTGTTTATTGCAGCTTTTATCTCATTTAATTGCAGGGGTATTTTTAGGAGTTTTTTTTTTATCTTCAGTACTTTGTAGAAATTTTATATTATGTATAAAAATCACCAAAATTGTCTGTAGATGGTGACAAGGGTATGTTGTATAGTTTCTTATATATGTCTTCAAAAACATCTACAATATCTTGGTCATTGTGCTTCACCAGTCCTTCATACACTATTTCTTTAATTCTTGGTGGGCCATTTTTTATGTTAATTAGTCTAGCTAGGAATTTTGAAGGTGTTTGTGCACATTCTGAATGCTGATATATTGACCTTAATTCTAACAGGGAGATATTTTCTAGATAGTGATTGTAAAATTGCTTTTTCCAGTCTATTACTTTTTCCTCCAGGTCTTTAGAGTATTTTTCTGAAGTTCTAATTCAACAATATTTATTTGAGTTTCTAGTTCCTTTTTAAAATTATTGTACTTTTTTTTTTAACCATGCAGATTTATGGATAATTATACCCCTAATGACTACTTGTCCAATTATTGAAATAGGGAACATTTTGTTTATATGTTTGAAAATTTATTAAGAGACTGATTTTTGAATGGTCTGAGATAGTTCTAGGTGATACATCATAATTTAGTTTGTTCAAAAGCAATGATTGGGAAATTAGAAAAGCATCTATTCTGGACCAGGTTTTATGAGTGGATGAGAAGAAAGTGAATCTTGATATTGTTTCAACATATTGGAATTTAGTATAAGGGTCAGTTAGTTCAAAAGTATTTTGTAATTCTTCAAGTGCTATAGTGGTACACTGTGACTGCCTGTTTTCATTATGTGATCTATCTTTGTCTAGATTTAATAAAGCATTCCAGTCTCCACCAATGATATACAAATGATTTGGGTGGTTAGCTAGTATATTAAAGACTTCATAACTGAAGAGATGTTGATTAGAGCAGGGGCTATATAAATTAAGAAAGAGTAAAGGTTTATTTAGAGCATGATATTTGCTAGTAAATAATACCCATCTTCCATTAGAATCAGCTTTAAAAGAAGTAATTTCGCATTGGAAAGATTTATTTATTATAATGGCTACCCCCCCCCCCCCCCCCAGATAAAGAATTATGGCCTGCAGCTAATATTTGCTTAACCCATTTCTTTTTCCTTTCCCTATCCCATAGTTGATCATCCAAGTGAGTTTCTTGCAGGAAGGTTACATTAGCCTTGCTTTGGTATGTGAGATGCATGATTAAATCTCTTTTTTTATCCACTATCCCTTTAACATTCCATGAGTCTATTGATACCATGTCTTAATTTACTTATCATGATGTTTATTGCCTGATAAGCAGAGAAATAGTAATAAAACTTGTCTGTTAGTGTGTTAAGCTTTAAAACTGATGCAGTGACTTCTAAACTCCTATACCCCAAATAGGTGCCTATCCACCATCCCTCTGTATTGGTAATTGTGCATGATTTGAAAAGCAAAGAAAGACTATTATTTGTATTAGAGTTATATATACATTTAGCAGAGGGATGTCAAAAGTTCCTAGAATGCTCCAAACGTGAACAATCATCAGCTACAGATTGAGCACAGCCTGCTCCTTTTATTTGTTATTTACAGTATAATGATTTTCTGACCTCTTAAAATAATATGTTAATTATTCAATTAAATGGTATGTGTAAAGTAAGAGAAAGTAAATTCTTAGAAAATGTTTATTATAAGAGGCAATAATATGTTCTAGTTCTTAATATTTCAAAAGTTATTAAAAAGTTTACTAAACAACATTCTATATAGAACAGATCTAAAAGAAGCTTACAAGAAAAGACAACACTTTCAAGTTCCAAAACAGTTAGAGTAATTATGTTATAAGCAATTAACTATATTCTTTAAAGCTACTGGAAATGTCCTCATTTATATCTGTACTGGCAATATACATACCACAGCATCTGTCTTTGTTATCCAAATATACAAAGAATGAAAATATCACACCATAATCCAAAACTTGAGATAGATCATGTCCATATCCACTCATTTGTTATCAACTAGTCAGTGTCACCTTCTCACATATGCATGCAAGAAAGGACTCTATTTATCATTTAGTCATAGACTCATTCAGATACAACCCAGTGAACATGCTATTAGGATAGTAATTACACAATGTATAAGAACTTACTAATGTCAAAGTAACATACTAATTTAGGCTATTATAAAACAAAAGTCACAGTGCTTGTCTTGGTTTTCACCAGAAACCAAAGAAAATGGATTTAATGGCAAGAAATGAAGGTATGATTAACGGGTAACTGTCAAATCTTCGAACGCTCAAAATTTCGAACATTACATGGTCGAGACCAAATGTTCGAAATTTTGAGTGCTCAAAGATAGACTTTCAATGGCACCGTATGGTGCAGATAGGGAGAATTTCCCTTTTCTGCACTGAAGTGCGGTCTCTGAGTTGGTATATATTTAAATAGAGGGGTGTGGACGGCGCAGCCCCCCGACATGGGGGGTGCAGGGTGGCTTGCCCCCCTGCCTACACTGTTAAAGTGTTTTTTTTCTGTATTTTCTTTTTTTTTTTTAATGTTTGAACATCCAAATGTTGAACATTTGGTCTCGACCATGTAATGTTCGACATTTTGGATGTTCGAACATTTAACATAGAACCTGATTAACTACAATGCTGAGAATCTTCTGGAAATATCATCTCATATCTCACTGTGCTGCACATTTGATGAACTACTAGCAGAGAGATCTGTAAACTCAAACACACTTCAGGATCTCCTGCAGCTTGGAATCTTACTGGAACATGGTAAAAACTGCAGAAATCTGTCAAACCTGTCTAACCAGTTGACCATCAGACATGGGAGGCATATTAAAAGGAAAAGATGTGAAAGATCAAAAAAGAGAGGCACTAGAGCAGGAATTAAGGCCAGACTGAAAATAAATCCACACAAGCCTGCACTTCCTTCCATGCTGCTGGCAAATATATGCTCACTGGAGAGCAAGATGGACTATTTAAGGATGGATCTTTCCACACAATCTAAGGTGAGAAATAGTTGTTTACCTGTGTTCAGTGAAACTTGGCTGAACTCCTGTATAAATGATAGTACAATATATGTGGAGGGGATGTATATGGTGGGAGGTTTGACTTCTGTTGCAGATGTTTGTTTCTGCGTTTTAGCAAATGTAGCAAACTCAGTCTGAGGGTTGGAGGGTGGTGGGGCATTCTGGGAAGGGGAGGAGCTGGGCTCTGGATCTGTCTGAGAAGGTGCCGGCTCAGATCCAGGGTCAGATCCTAGACCCATCTGTGATGAATAATGACACTGGATAGCACAGATGCCAAGTTACGTTAAGTACATAATAATTTTTTTTTTTAACATGGCCTTATCAGTATTTCTGGTCTGGTTTTTGTATTGTGGGACTCGGTGGCCTTGTAATTCTGGCAAGAACTTGCATTTTATAATCTGATAATGAAAGATCTCTTGTTGGGGCAATGTGATATGCATGGGATGGACTTATCAAGCATCTTCCTAGATTGCTTCTCACCTCTTTAGTGTTAAAATACATTGGTCATGAGGAAGAATTAATCTGTTTCATAGGTAAATATTAGGCGAACGACCACCAGGGCCTTTATAATTCTAGCCACACAACCCAACCCAATTGTGTCCTAATGTGTCATGGGCATTTATTAGGTGGTATGTATGTTAGGCTGTTTCTAAAGGTTATGTTAGTTTGGGTTTAGTCACTGTCTGCTTCTTTCTGTCAAAGACATGGGGGCCAGACTGAGGGTAAATTTCAGATTTCCCATCCATTTGTCTAGGATACACTTAAATAAGGGGTAGGAAATAGACTCGGCTTCACATTAATGGAGAGCCTGTTCCAGAGAATCTGTATTCCCCCAGACACACATCTGTCTCACCAACATGTTCTGTTTGTCACAAGGAAAATTTAAATCCTTTGATCTAGTGGTTCTGATGCTGTTTGTTTTGTTGATGTGTAAAAGATCTATCAAAGCTAAATCAGAGGGTATCTTGTATGCTAAGCATAGCTCGCCTCTCAGTAACCTGTAGGATACCAAGCATAGAGATAGGGCTTCAAGTTGATTCATATAGAACAATGTGTTTATATCCTGGATTCTTCTGGTAAGGAACCTTTGTGGGTGTTCCAGCTATTGCATATGGTAGGTGTTAGGTACATGCTGAAGGGGGCATTAAACTCTGATGGGTCTGATAAGGGCTGAAAAAAGTGGCACTATGACTTCTTTGGATGTGGATGCCATGGCCTTACTTATAAGCTGGATGACATAGGTTGAGTTTCCTAGTACTTTGGCCACATGTTGGTCAAAGGCCAAATTACTATCTACATATGTTCCCAGATCCCTGACTTACCTGATAAACTCTTAGGGGTGTTTTATCAATGGAGTAATTAGATTGGTTGGCCGTTTTCACAAAATGCACTTTAATGCATTTCTTGGCATTGAGTTTTAATCTACGCCTTTGGCATCAGACATTTATCTGTGTTAGACCCTCTTGTAAGATGTTTGTGTTGTGGGGAAGAATCTATGATTGCTCCCAATTTGCAGTCATCTGTGAACTTAGTCAGCCAAAGGCCCTCAACATTAGCCTCTACTTCGAGAAGTAGATGCCAGAAAGTAGTGGTTCAAGCATGGAGCCCTGAAGTACCCTCATGATGACCAGTCTCTTAGTGAAGTTTGTCTCACCAATTCTATCTTCCTGGGTCCCGTTTGTGAGCCAGCTGGTAATCTAGCAAGTTATGTAGGGATTTATGCCCAGTTTGGTGAGTTTATCAAATATAACCAAGTGGGGTATTGCATCTAATGCCATAGCCAGGTCAATGTAGGCAGTATGCACCATGTTCCCGTAATCCATTGCTTTGGTGACCTTCTCAAAGAAGTCCACCAGGTTTGGTAGACATGACCTTTCCTTGACAAAGCCAGACTGAGTTGGGTCCTGTGTCTGAAGGTTGCTTGTGTCTCTGTTGATCATTTCTGTGATAATTTGTTGCATAGCTTTACATATTAGACTAGTCAGGCTAATGGGTCTGTAGCTTCTGGAGTCAGTTGATAGTCCACCATTGTGAAGTGGGATAACCATTGCAGTCCTCCATTCCTGTGTTCAAGCTAGTTTTAGAGGCTGTAGTTGAAAGTGACTGAAGTGGTCCTGGTAGGTCATATTTCAAGCTGTTTAGGAGGCATCCCGTAGTATTGTCCGGGCTCATGGAGGCTGTTTTTTTTTTTTGCTTTATCGAGCACTGCCAGGACCTGCTTCCTGCTAATAGTTGGGTGGGGGTTGTGTTAGGTATTTCATGGGGAGAGGCGGGGGTGAAGTTTGAACTGAATTTGTCAACTAGTAAATTTCTCTGTCGATCTAAGTGATAGTGGCACCACCAGTTTGACACTGCTGTGTGCTGCCTTTGAGGTTATGGGCATAGCTGTAGAAGGCTTTGTAGTTGTCTTTAGCCTCTGAAGCTATATTGACTTCATAACGGGCCTTGTTGGCTTAATTAGTCCTCTATTTCCTGTGTAGTGTAATTAGGGAACTGTTATTATAGCAGTTGCTTCTTGATTTTAATCATTTGGGTGGGAGGTTGGCATAATGGTTAAGGTGTTTACCTTGCATACACAAGGTGCAGGGTTTGATTCTCAAATGGGGTAATTGGCTAGGCTTAAAATGTCCCACAAGGGCAGTTAGCCTAGTACTGATCTATGAATCTATGAACCTATGTCATTATTTCGTGCTCACAGAAATCAATCTCTATGTGGCAAATTTTGTGGAGGGTGTGTTTGTGTGTACCTCAACAACAACTGGTTTACAAACTGTGAAATAAATGCATCTCACTGCTCAGAGAACATTGAGTTCATGTTACTAAAATGCAGAGCCTTCTACCTGCCTAGGGCATTCAATGGAGTGAGCATAACAGCTGTTTACATCCCCCCTAGTGCTAATACCAGCATGGCATTAAACATTCTGTATCTGTCAATAAATAACCTCCAGAATAAGAACCCTGAGTTTGCCCATATAATTACAGGTGATTTCAATCAAGCTGACTTGAAATCCATACTACCTCATTACCATCAACATGTGAACTTTGCAACAAGAGGGGAGAACACTCTGGATAAGGTGTACACAAATGTAAAACTGGCCTACAAAGCAGTACCTTATCCACATCTGGGCAACTCAGATGATCTGGCCATCATGCTGCTTCCTGCATACTCACCACTGCAGAAAAGAGGCAAACCTACAACCAAACAAGTAAGGATATGGCCTGACAGAGCAGTCTTGGCACTATAGGACTGCTTCGAATGTACTAACTGGTCAGTGTTTAGAGATGCAGCCGTAAAGAACCACCATACTGACCTGGAGGAGTATACGGAATCTATAATGGCCTATATTTCAAAATGTATTGATGATGTAACAGTCATCAAATGTATCACCATGTGCACTAATCAGAAATCCTGGCTATCTGGTGAAGTACATAAGCTCATAAAGGCATGAAATGCTGCATTTACATCAAATGATAGGGATGCCCTAAGAGTGGCCAGAGCAAATCTAAGTAGAGGTATAAAGGAGGCTAAGAAGACCTATGAACGTAAATTTCCGGGACACTTCTCTGACCAAAGAGACTCCAGACGTCTCTGGCAAGGCATTCAAGCCATAACTGAGTACAGGCCTGCATCCTCCTCATGTGAGGACTTTCTCATCAACAGACCCCAAAAAGTATGTGTGGGAAATAACAGTTCAATCAATATTACAGTGACGCAGGTGTCCCCCAAGGCTGCATCCTGAGTTCTCTGCTGTTCACCTTGTTGATGCACTACTGCATGGCCAAGCATGAATCCAACAAAATCATCACATTTGCGGATGATACCACAGTCATAGGTTTTGTAAGAAGTTATGAGGAAACAGCCTACAGGGATGAAGTGAAGCATCTGATAGGCTAGTGCGACAGCAACAATCTGGCCTTAAATGTAAGCAAGACCAAAGAATTAATAGTGGGCTTCAGGAGGACTCATGAGATACATCAACCTCTGGAAATTTAGGGGGTGGCAGTGGAAACAGTCAAAAACACCAAGTTCCTGGGGGCGCACATCTCAGATGATGAATCCTGGTTGACTTATATTAGCCACACAGTGACGAAGGCACAACACCGTTTGTACTTCCTATGGAAACTGAGGAAGGAAAGCCTCTCTCAGTGTATCCTCAAAGCCTTCTACAGGGGGACCATCGAGAGGATTTCCTCAAATAACATCATAGTTTGGTATGGTAACTGCAAAGCATCTGACCACAAGGCTCTCCTGAGGGTAGTGAGGACAGTGGAAAAAGTCATTGGTTCCTTGCTCCCTTCCATGGATGATCTGCATGAGATTCAGTGTGTGGGAAGGGCTAGAAAGATAATCAACAATCCTACTCACCCTGCCCATGACATGTACACCTGCCTTTCCTCAGGCAGACAGTATCACAGCTTACACTGCAAAACCTCTAGACTGAACAGGAGCTTCTTCTCTCTATCCATAAGGCTGCTGAACTCGAATACCAGGCATGAAAGTGAATAATTAGATCAATATTCCACTTGCTATGAAGTATCAGCTATTGTAATACCTCTGGTAAATTGGTTCAGTAACTGGTACAGTTAGCCTGATCTGTTATGCTATTACTTCCTGAATGTGCAATAGTCAGGAGTGAGTCACCACTCCATGCATGTGCAATATGAACATCAGAATATATGACACTACAACTGATGAAGTGCAATATTCTAAGCAACCACAATGTGAAGTCATAGTCCTGCAATACCTGCTAGTATAATACTGTCTAAAATCTTCCTATCCAATTGTGGTAATTTATTGTGTTGTTAATATTTTAATTATTACTGTATGTGCAATAGTTTTACTGTCATTCAAGCTATGTGTTTATTGTTATGTCTTGCATGGGAACCAAAGCAACGTAATTTCATTCAACTTGCACTGCTGTGCATAGCAACGCAATTTCATTCAGCTTGCACTGCTGTGTATATCTGATCGATGATAAAGTTTACTTAGACTTTGACTTTGAAAAGGTGGTCATGATTTCTTCAGTTGAAGCTGCTTCCCCTTTAGTTGAGGCAACATACTTTACTTTATAGGATATTATTGAATAAAATTGGACTGAATGCCTGGCATACAGGGCATTGTCAGACCCCACTCTGACACATACATACAAATATTTCAAGCACGGGCATAAATGCCCTTCTAGCTTGCCAATATATAAAACAATTTTTCCCATAATAAGTGCCCATGCTGTTCTTAAAAATATTTAAACTAGTGCTTGGTTTAATGTAATTTGGTAGTCTGTTCCATGCATCAGCTACTCTGTCAGAGAACCAATTAGTACACTTCTTATTCCTACAGAATCTTCTACATAGGTTGTCTGATGATTCTCTAGCACTCTTTGATAACCCCAAACATTCCCAAAGTAGTTGTCCGTAAATGCCCTATATACCTGAATAAGATCTCCTCTCATATATCTGTAAGAGACACTGTACAAGTTCAGATATTTTAGTCTTTCATAATAACTTAGATTTTCACATCCATGGATGCCCTTGGTATATTTCCACTGTACTCTTTCCAGTTTACTCATGCTTGTCTTCTTATAGGGTTTCTATATTGTATTCCATACTCAAGTTTTGGTCTAATGTAACTAACAAACAATGACTTCATTATTTTTAATTTCCTAGACTTTATGAATCTTTTTATACAACCTATAGTTCTATAACTATCATTAACCAATTTGTTGATATGATTAGAACAACTCATAGCTGAATCCAGGGACGTCGGAGAGGCATACGCACTGTACTGATTTCAGTACAACTTTTTTAGAGGGGGGGGGATAGCTTTTTTGAAAGAAAAAAAAAACATACGTATTTAAAGGGTGTTGGCTCCTTTAAGGAGCATACCAGCAGCCAGTCGGAAGTGAGCTGACATCATGTCCGGCTGGCTGCGAGCGGGAAACAATCACTGAGTTGGTGTAGTTTGGAATAGGAAGGCAAGCAATAGATTCACAAGCGGGAAACAATCGGGCATTCACAAATGGATTATCAGACAGTTTGGAAGGCAAGCAATGGATTTGTGGGGAAACAATCGGGCATTCACAAATGGATTATCGGAAGGCAAGTGTGTGTGAAGCAAGGGCGTTCGCAAATGGATTAGGCATGGAAGGAAGGCAGGCAATCAACAATTGAAGTAAGTGCATTCACATCACAAATGGATGTGTGTGTGTGTGTGTGTGTGTGTCTAGGTGGGTGGGTGGGTGTGTGTGTGTGTGTGTGTGTAAATGCCCCCACATAATACACCTGTTGGCTATAGGTGTTCAGGCTCAAACCCTGTACCTTTGCTTCAGGGTAAGAACAGCCTAAAGTCCCTAACCACCACCATCTCTGAACTTTGTTCAGATTTGCTTTTCTAATAGTTGTGAGTTATGGTGAGAACTGAAATTGTATTTCTCGCATTATTGTTTTTGATGTTTGTCCAGGTTTTTTGTGCTAAGGTGTGAAGTGAGAACTGAATTTGTATTCCCTCATTATTGGCTTTGTTTGTCCAGGTTTTTTTGTGCTAAGAGGTTGAGAGCTATCTAAATGATAGCCATTAAGTTTGTCTTCCTATTTTTCAAACTGTTGATTTAGCATAGTGGTATGTTACACTGACTATAGTGTATATGGTTCTGGGTTCAAGACATGCATGGTGATAAACACAGCATTTTATTCTAGCAACTTTTCAAAATTATACAAGCAATGTTTAAAATGTGTCCCTGTTTTTTGGGCTTTTGTCCCCCCCCCCCAATAAATGTTGGCTTTTCCCAGATTTCTTGTGCTGCAAAGTTCAGAGATACAGCTGAGTGTCAACATTTTACAAGGAGCTGAGAGCTGCAGGGGAACTTAAGTTTAGTGCTGCTTATGCAGAGTCTGCTTGTACTGTTAATAGCACAACAGGTAGTGTACTTGCTTTTGATGCAGAAGGCTGTGGGTTCTTCTCCCACAGTAGGTAGATGCATTGCTGAAACTGTACTGTGTTGTAAAGGGGGGTGGATGCTGTAGTCTGTTTTGGCGAAGTGATGGGAGTGTGGCCTAATGGTTAAGGTGTTTGCCTTACAAACACAAAGTGCAGGGTTTGAGTCTCACAAGGGATAATTGGCTAGGCTTACAATGGCCCGCAAGGGCAGTTAGCTTAGTACTAACCTATAATAATAACCTATAATAATAATAGTATCTAGAAGTAACTATGAACCTGTTATCAGTTTGCCATCCATTCCCTATTGCAATATTACTAGTGTATCATTGTTTTTAATGCAACATAGGCAATTTGTTCCTCAAGGGCAACAGGCACATTATTTGTAGATGAAACCATGAAATATAAAGTTGTTTTCTAGCAGCAGCCTCTTCATTAGTTACAGATTTCTCTAATGTGGAATCATGTAGCTGGCTTTTACTAGTTCAGAGATTGTGCATATTTACTGATACTGGTGGACTGTAGAAGTTTGAGTAGACTTTTATGATGGAAGGTGTATCAAAGAGCACGTGTATGTTTCATGTGCAAGGGGCCTATGATTTGAAAACAGCCCAAAGTTAATCTTTATCTGCCACTGGCAAAATGTATTTTCTTTGAATGTGGGTTTCAATGCTGTTTCAATGAATGTGAGTTTCAAGGGCAGAGATGTTTTAATGCTAAGTCTAGTTTCATTGTGAGACTGCATTGCTTTGTTTAGCAGATATCTATTGGTGTTTGTGCTGTAAAATGCAAAATAAAACTTTTTCTGGCAAATCATTTAGGAATGAAGTCACTAAATAATGACCGACGTTAAGTTTCAGACGTCATAATCATCAGAAAAATGCATGCTAAAGCAAGACCTGATATTCTAGCAACTGTCTTAAGTTTATACAAGGTCAATTTTTAGTACTGTTTGTATGTTCCCCCAATATATTTGGCCTTGTCCAGATTTCCTGCATTAAGAGGTTGAGAGGTATGTGCAAATAAATCGCTTTATAGAATTAGGAATATCCAAACCTCTCAACTGTCCCCAGTTTTGGCTCAAAATGTTGCTCTCCCCCTAATAATCTCTCCGCAAAATAGCAATTTTGGAAGAAAACATGGAGGGTTTACTTTACTTTTATAAATAACTGTAATGATCAGAGTTATACATTACTTTTATTTCAGAAATGCATGTAGATTCTCTAATTTTGTCAGCTGCTCTAAGTTAACTGTGCTCATATTAAAATGGTGTCCCTTCTTTGACAGGTTGCCCGCTGTATTGTCTGGCAATTTTATATTTTTGCATCACATTTTTGGTCCGTTTTTCATAAAATTGTGGTTTTCTGGCAAATTAGTGGCAAATTGTTAACGACTGAAGTTAGAAAATAATGGCAGACATTTGAGTTTCAGATTTCATACCTTTCAGAAAATTCATACTAATGCAAGACCTACTACTATTCTATTATCTTTCTAAGTTTATAAGAGCAATATTTAAAAAAATGTCCTTATTTTTGGGCCTTTGCCTCAGTTTTATTTATGCGTTTGTTGCTGTAAGAGGTTGAGAGGTGTGTGTGTGTGTGTGTGTGTGTGTGTGTGTGTGTGTGTGTGTGTGGTAGGTAGCATACCTCTCAACTGTCCAAATTTTGCAGAATGTCTAGATTTTTGCCCCAAATTTTTTGTCTGTTCCTCATAAATTTTGTGATTTTCTAGAAAATCATTGAAGGCTGAAGTTGCTAAATAATGGCAGACATTTGAGTTTCAGACTTCATGTCCTTTAGAAAAATTCATACTAGCACAAATTCTGTTATTCTAGCAACTTTCTAAGTTCACGAGAGCATTATTTAATATCTGTCCCTGTTTATTTTAGGCTTTGCCCATATTTCTTGCACTAAGAGGTAGGTAGGGGTGTGTGTGTGAATGAAACATCCTAGTTAGTGGTAGCAGGTGGTTAGTAATTTACTCAAGCTCAAAACCTGTACCTTAGTTACAGAAAACAAAAGCATAAATTTTCTATCCCAACTACCATGCTGCATTTTTCAAAGAACTGACATTTCAGGTTAATTTTCAATTCAAGGAACCGAGTTTGAGTGAATTATATTATATTACTGAAGAGGCATTACAGTGAATGCCTCTTCATTGACACTAAAAGAGCGAACCGTGAATTACGAGAATGGCCGTAGCTTGGCTGGGGAGGGGGGTAGCAGTTTGAGAGCTGTGAGTACAAATTTGAAAATCCTAGCTACATCCCTGGCTGAATCTACCCATATACCCAGGTCCTTAAATGAGTCTACAGTTTCAATCACTGTGTGCTGTATTAAATATTCACCTTTCAGTTTATGTCTCCCAAATCTCATATGATTAGTTTTTGATGTACTTAACATACTATTCTCATGTGCCCAAATGGTCAATTTAGTCAAGTTACATTGCAGACATGCCTTATCTGTAACACTTGTAATCAGTTTACCCAATTTCATGTCATCTGCGTATAGACTGTAGAACACCTCAGATGAAAAAGTTAGGTCTGAAAGATACAATCTAAACAAGTAAGGGCCTAGGACAGAGCCCTGTGGGACACCCTGACTGTAACCAAGGATTTCCCCTGTCCAGTTGCTGTATGACACTTACCATGTCCTGCTTGTAAGCCATGCAGCTATCCATCTTATCAAGAGTACATCAATACCTACTTGTACTAATTTATTGATCAGTGTTTTGTGTATGACCCTGTCAAATGCTGATGTTAAGTCTATATAAATTACATTATAACACAATATTTCATTAATAGCTGTTATTATATTTTTACATAATATCATGTTACAGGCGGTAATAGATATATTTTCAACATATGCATGCTGATATATGGTTTCAAGTCCCAACCTACCCAGTTCTGACAATAACTTATCCAATATTACTTTATCCATTAATTTTCCACAACGTGAAAGTAGACTTAAGGGTCTGTATGACTCTGAGTTTGTCCTACTCCCCTTTCCCTTAAAGACAGGTTTAAATAGCACGTGTCTCCAATCTTGAGGAATATCTCCATATTTATATGGCCTAGTGAATCACAGATGTAATGGTAGTGTAAGTTCTTGCTGAAGTGTTCTCATGTCATTGCTGATGGACCTCCTGCACCAGAATTACCTGTTCTAAAAATGAAAACCTTGCCAGTGATATAAACAGGACCTGCTGGAGAGATAGGTATGTATCCCAGAGACTACCTCGTCTATGGAACAGGCTCCCCATCCATGTTTAGCAGAATTCCTCCCTAACCCAATTCTAGTGCAACTTGTACAACTGGATGGGAAACTGAAAATGCATCCTTGGTTTGGCACTTATATCTCTAATGGACACAGGTAACCTGTAAATGGTTCATCTCCCAGGCCCATGCTTACACTTATCAAGGGTATCAGAACTTGTCAGAGATTTGGGATGCATGGCTAGACTTAAAAAAGACCTTGTGGTCATTATCCCAGTAAACACCTACGAACCTATGATTACCCAGATTTGAATCAGAACATTTAACTGACAAGTGCTCCAAATATGAGAGCAGCAAGACTGTAATAATTAGTTTAGTGCAATGGAAATTCTTATTCAGTTGTATAACATACAGCATATATGTATATTATTGAACTTTATAATGAGATATTTGAATATTTTATAAATGTTGTAAATATGTAAATATTATCTCATTTGTTGATTTGTGTCATGTGTCTTAAAATAGTTTAAACCGAGCTTATGCTTTGGGTGAATGTTTATTCTGACAAAGTCTGGTTGTGTTTAGACAAAAGAGCTTAATAAACATTATTATCTTTCAGAAAAGTTACCATGAGGTATACACCACACTGTAACATTTTTATACTTCGATATAGCCCCCATCTCACTGCTTTTGCATTATGAAGTGCTGCATCATGGTGGGCTGTCTGTGTGCTCATGCTAGATGCTAATGAGGCATTCTGGGGGAAAGGCACATTCTAATTAGCCATGTGCCTTCCCCTAGAAATGCCTGAGGTAAGGCACTTATACAGCCAAGTGATGCATATAATCACTCTGCTATCTAAATGTTCACAGTTTCTCCTACCTGCTTGTGGTAATAAAAATGGCTAAAAGGCTTTGTTCACCCATCACTGCAAAAGTAATTTCCAGGCAATTTAACATTCAGGTAGTATTGGAGGGTGAGTGTGAGGGGCTGTCTATGTGAATGTATATCTGAGTGTGAGTCTGCTTTGAAGGTCACAGTAGGAGGTTAGTGAGGGGCATGTGTGTGTATGTGTGCGTCTGGGTATATATGTATGTCTGTGTTTATGGAATTACTGTGTGTGTGTGTGGGGGGGGGGTTGGGGCAGCTGTCATGCTTCCACATACCCATAGATTAATGAGCAAAACCTGCTAGAATGGGTAAGGGGAAATACTTGCATCAGGGATACCTTAAGATCATCATGTCGTAATGGCACTTAGGAGAAGAGGAACCACTAGAAAGCAGGGAATAACTCTGATGATGTGTATTAGGGCAAACACTAGCCACCAGGGATAATTCTGAAGACATAGGATGGGAAACACTGGCCACTAGGGATTACACTTTCATTTCATGCCTTAATGGCACTTAAACATAATGTGCATTGGGGGAAACAGTTGACCCAAGGGGTATTTTATATAGCATGCCTTAAAGACACATAGTTATACATAAAACAAAAACATGGAATGCAGAACCACTAGACACTAAGGATACTAAATGTAGCAAGCCTTAAAGACATTAATAAGGATACTAAACATATACCTTCTCCCTTCCCGCACAGGGGGTTACTCCTCAGCACTATCACTAGACACCAGGGATGTAAAGTTCAGACTAAATACGACTTGTAAAAACAAGTAAATTACAAGAAAGGAAAAAGGCTTCACCCCCTGCAACCTTGCCACAGTTAACATTAGTATTAATCTACTGTGTTAACGGATAAGTTAGTGCAATTTTTTTTTAAGTTATAATGAAGATCTCTGGCATTACTTAATGCCTACAAGACTTACTGACTTAAGATGGAGAGGGATAAGGAATATAAAGCAAACCACTCAAACTCACAATGAAATAAATCTAGACAAAACCAAATGTAATGATCGTTATTATTGTCTTTAAGGTTCTAAATCCAAAGCCCTACTCTCTCTTTATTTCTTGATCTCCCACCCCCATTTCATCATCATCCCTTGCCACTCTTATCTACATCCTTCTGCTTCTGTTTTGTATACGGCCTTAACTGCATAGCTCTAAAATATCTATACAAATCATTTAATCCTAAGCTATCTTGTTCTATTGGGAGGCTCAACTTTTCCTCTTTAACTTTTGTCCTCTTTTCCTCCCAGATAAATTTCTTGAACTCTTTATTAATTTTTGTTCACAACCTTTCTGTCTGATAAAAATATGCCTGACCTGTTTATAAAACTAAAAAGACTAAAAACATTTTTACAGTTTGTATCTTATTATCCATATCCATAAACAAGAGCTCACAGATTCTCAGTTTTTGCATTGTCTTTTGTTTTGTCTCTTGACTCTCTTCCTGCAAATACTTAGTCTTTTTAATTCAAAATCCTAAATACTTTCTCTTATTGTGTCCACATAAATAAGTTGAATCTAGAACGGGAGCTGCTGTTTAAAATTGGATAATTAATAGGGCACATGAAATACTGCAAACACACCTCTAAAGCTATTACTTCTCCTCTGCAATTTTCTCACAACTCCCTTCCAACCCCACTAACTCCTCCCACAAATAACTTCACTCCCTCCTTAATACACTCTCCCAGCATTGCTAATCACCATTATTAAAATATCCTTCTCTTCCCTCCAAAACTTTAGCCATTCAAACAGCCCGATCTCCCCTTTTCTTTTCTAGGGAGGCTTACAATAAACCTTCCACTCATCTTACCACACAGAACTCTCATCTTACCTCTCTTAAAACTTAGGTTAGACATCTACTGAATTTTATCTGCATTCCAGGAGCTCAACTTAGAAAACTCTTTTAATTTTCTCACTAGTATATACTTCTGCCCTACTAGCTTCCTCCTTCCTCACACCAGCCTATCCCATCCTTAACATGTTACTCACAAAATGTTCCTATCCCTCCTCTCTATAACTAATCTAACTCTGCTATATAACCTCTCCTCTAATGCTCACATAATACCTCTTCACCATTTTCCAACTACATGTATCCCATAACTCCTCCAAAATCCCTATACTCATTTCCAACAGCATCACCTGATCATTCAACACTCCCTCTTCCTAAAATTAAACTCCCCCTTACTTCACAACCTTCCCCAAAAGGAAGGTGACATACTACCTCTAGCATCCCTCATCTCACAACCCTTTACCTACCCTCAGTATCCTTCTCCTATCAGGAGACATCCATCTTAACCCTGGACCTCATTACCCTTCCTACACTGATTTCAAGCTCAGAAACCCAACCTCTCCTCATCCCCCATTCCCCAAAAATATCTGTCTCTTTACTCCGTGAACATCAGAAGCATACTTAAAGTCAGTGAATTCCATGTTTGGATGGCTCATAGCTCTCCTGATATCATTACCCTCCCAGAAGCATGGCTAAAACTCCACATCCTTGGCAAGGACTTCATACCCCTAGGCGATAACATCTTATGTCTAGACAGAACCGGGAAAAAAGGTTGAGGTGTGGCCATCATCTTCTCTAACCATCTAACTGAAACACCCCTAGACATCCCCACCCCCTCAGCCTCTCTAGCCAAACTTCTAGTTGCCAGCTGCATACATAACAACCACAGTTCAGTCATCATAGCTGCAATCTACATTTCTCCAGGGCATAATATCTCTGTCCTTGAGAATGTTCTCTCCTGGCATTCACAATTCTCACCTAATGAGACCACTCTCCTAGGTGATGTCAACATCAATTGGCAATCCCTCTCCTCAGATAGTCGTAGCACATATATCAATCTACATGGCTTCTCCCAATTAATCTCCACTCCCACTCATACTAATAAACCCACTAACTCTGTTTCTCTTCTTGACTGTATATTTGTCTCTAATCCTCCAAAATATCACTTACCTGAAACCCTGCCTGACTCCCTCGGTAATCACTGTCCAGTTAAGGTTCTCAGATTCTCTCCTCACTATAACAGACCACATAGGTTCACAGAGTGTCACAAACTCTCCACCTTTCAGTCTGACATTTTAAATAACCAGCTCTCAGCTATAAACTGTTGCTTCTTTAAGTACGTACCTCTTGTTGATGCTGTACTTAAATTTAATTCTATATTCCTTAACATTCCCAACTCCCTTTCACACTTATGTACAATTAGAGTCAAATAATTCATATTTCCCTGGCTTACTCTTGCTAAACATACCTTAATGCAAAAAAGCGACAAAGTCTGGAAAGTCTGGTCCAAAACAAAACTCTCCTCCCACCTACAGCACTATAAAGAACTGTACACACTTACAAAAGAGCACATCATCAACAAGCTGAGCAGAGTTGAGGAGGGGCATTAACTACAACTCTGATCTGAGATATATAAGTATCCTGTTTTTTGGCTTATTTATACTGGTTATTGCTTCTAGCAATTTATATCTAGCACTTTTTATTGCCTGCTGCATAATTTTTACTGTATTTATTGCTATTAACTAATCTGCACGGGTAACTGATTTGTTTGCAGTTAAAAGCATTCTGTAGAGTCTCTTTGCTCCTTTATCTGTTTAAAAACTTTCATTTTGTGGCTCACTGCTGTCATAAATATTTATGTAGTGTTTACTGTCTAAAAATGAGTGTAGGCTAATAGCTTTAGTATTGGTCCCTACCCTCCCTCCCTGTTGGTGTGTTGTTGTTATACTTAGTGGCTTTGCAGTTGCCCGCCCCTACCATAAATTTGATCTGGGACACTCCTCCCAGTCTAGTGTCATTATCTTATTCTACCTAATACAGAGAGAACATATGAGAAGGCCTTCTGTTCCTCCTTTCTCCCTTTCTTAAAAAAAAAAATTGCCTGAATCTCCTTGTGTTCTGACTGTGATTCTCAAACATTTTGGTAATATAGAGTATATTTTAGTGCAGCTATTAAAACTGTATTTGCCTTAATATTGCTACAACTCAAGTGCTCTAGGTAGCACTGCATCTGAATTGTTTAAGTGTATTTTAGCTGCTTTTCTGTATATATAGACTTCTCTGTATATGTAGACTAGCTACTTATTCTACTGTATTACTGCCTCTTAAATCATGTTTCAGTTGTGCAGTTGTCTTGCTTCATTTAAAAAGTTTTAAATTGCTAATTTTGTAGAGTTTTAATTGCATTTACTGTTTAGGACTACACACTCAAGTGTGTTAGCCTTTTCTGTGTTTATTTTACTGTATTATTGCATTGTTTAGCCTGTTTTAACAAAAAAAAAATACTTTTAAATCGGAGTTGCTGGCTACTGAGACTTGTCTGCATATATCAACTGGACACAAGCTGATTTAAGTATACTTTTCTCTGCACTTATTTAAGATTTGATTTAGTAAATATTGTGTGTCTTTGATTCAGTAAATATTGTGTGCCTCTGACTATCTGCAGTTAGCTGCCTGAAGTGTGAAAAAGTGTAGCCATCTGGGCTCACTGAAAGTTGTTAGACTGCTTTGAAATTCCTGTCAGCCTGGGGGGGTTCTGCTTGCATTAAAATCTGTGTTGGTTACATTTCTAGTAATCATTTTAATCGGAGTTGCTGGCTACTGAGACTTGTCTGCATATATCAACTGGACACAAGCTAATTTAAGTATACTTTTCTCTGCACTTATTTAAGATTTGATTCAGTAAATATTGTGTGTCTTTGATTCAGTAAATATTGTGTGTCTCTGTCTATCTGCAGTTATCTTTTCCTGTTGTGGTATTAATCTTGGTGGCTTTGGAATTGCCCGCCCCTGCTGTAAATCTGTTTTTGCACACTCCTCCTGGGCCCATCTCATTTGCTTACTCAGCTGAGAACAGTGAGATCATATTTTGATTTCAGATACTCCTACCAGAACCATCTTCTCTGCTGTGTACAGATAGAGCCCTTGGGAAGGACATTCCCTCATAGTATCTTAATCTGTTCTGTTTCCTCCCTCTAAAAAAAAAAAAAAAAAAAAAAAAAAAAATTCCACTTCATCTGCTTTACTGTATTTGTGTTTCTTCCTACTTTATTACCTTATTTTGCTTTTGCCTCTTCTTAAAAGTACTCAGTTTAATTTATTCTGCTGCCTTTATTACTGCTTGTTAGTAGCCTGATTAAATTGTAACTGTTATTCTAAGCCCTTTGGTTTAAGCACTTGGGCTTCAAACAGTTGTTTTACATTACGAAGGTTTGTGGTCTGCACTGTTGTGGCAGGACAGGTAGCGTACATCCTTCTAAGTTGGGAACTGCTGATTGAAGGCTCAGTGTCTGTTATTCTAAAAGTGTATTAGTTCTGGGTTAAGCACTTGGGCTTCAGGACAGTTATTTTACATTAAGAAGGTTTGTGATCTGCACTCTTGTGGGAGGAGAAGCTAGATTCTGCCCTTCTGAGCTGGGAATTTCTGGTTAAAGGCTTATTGCGTATGCTTACTTGAACTGTTTCTTTATGAAATCGGTACGCCTTGTTTGTTGTAGTATAGGCTAGATTCAGGCCTGCTGGATCTAGCTTTGTTTGTATAACTTGTGCACTGATCCAGGCCGTCTTTTTTGGAGATGGTTTCTCTGTACCCTAGTGGCAGGAGTCTGCAGTTAGAACTTGTCTGATTGAAGACTGCTGGAACAGGGCTCATTTTTGAGCTTTTTAACTGGTTAATTGGGTAAAGTGTTGTTTTGATTGTATCTGCTCTATTTTATGAAATATATATATATATATATATATATATATATATATATATATATATATATATACTTGTTTACCACCTTTCTGAACTAGTATAGTCCGGTTTTCAGGTCACTGCTGAATCCAGGGCTGTGTTACAAGTTTCTGTGTTGCCCATACCTTACTTGGATAGAAGGAAGTTTCACTGTTCACCTGTGAGAGAGGGGAGCTTTGAGCAGCCTATCTGTCCCTGGAGGAGTGGTTTCAGCCCAGATGCTAGTAGTTTATTGACCATTTTGGGCTAATTTCTAACTCTTTCACTTCCCTGCTATAAAAAACACATTTGTGCAGTTTTTGCACTTGTATTCTGCTCAGCAAGTGCCTTCCAGGTGTTCTGCAGAGTTCTACAGCAGCAGAGAGACAAAGTAGAGACTTTGGAGTGATTAAGTATCATTTTTCAGCTTTTCTTGCTGTCTTAACTAATTCCGCCTAAAATGACAGTTTTTTTAGCGTTTCTGTGATTTAAAAAGTTTGCTATTGCTACATATTGTACTTATTTGCTGCTTGCACTTGAATTAAGTCATTTTTGTGTTTAAATAATCTGTTTAACTGTTGTAGGCTACACACTAAAGTGTGATAGCCTTTTCTGTGCATTTAAAGTGTTGTTTTGATTGTATCTGCTCTATTTTCTGAAAATATATATATATATATACTTGTTTCCCGCCTTTCTGAACTAGTATAGTCCAGTTTTCAGGTTATTGCTGAATCCAGGGCTGTGTTACAAGTTTCTGTGTTGCCCATACCTTACTTGGATAGAAAGAAGTTTCTCTGTTCACCTGTGAGAGAGGGGAGCTTTGAGCAGCCTATCTGTCCCTGGAGGAGTGGTTTCAGCCCAGACGTTAGTAGTTTATTCACCATTTTGGGCTAATTTCTATCTCTTTCACTTCCCTGATATAAAAAACGCATTTGCACAGTTTTTGCACTTGTATTCCGCTTAGCAAGGGCCTTCAAGTTGTTCTGCAGAGTTTGCAGCAGCAGAGAGACAAAATAGAGACTTTGGAATGATTAAGTATCATTTTTCTGCTTTTCTTGCTGTCTTAACTAATTCCGCCTAAAACTCCAGTTTTTTTTAGCGAATCTGCGATTTAAAAAGTTTGTTATTGCTACCTGCACTTGAATTAAGTAATTTTTATGTTTAAATAATCTGTTTAACTGTTGTAGGCTACACACTAAAGTGCAATAGCCTTTTCTGTGCATTTAAATTGTTGCTTTGATTGTATCTGCTCTATTTTCTGAAAGAAGAAAAAAAAAAAAAAATATATATATATATATATATATATATATATATATATATATATATAATACTTGTTTCCCACCTTTCTGAACTAGTATAGTCCAGTTTTCAGGTTATTGCTGAATCTAGGGCTGTGTTACAAGTTTCTGTGTTGCCCATACCTTACTTGGATAGAAGGAAGTTTCTCTGTTCTCCTGTGAGAGAGGGGAGCTTTGAGCAGCCTATCTGTCCCTGGAGGAGTAGTTTCAGCCGAGAAGTAAGTTGTTTATCAGCCGTTTTGGGCTAATTTCTATCTCTTTCGCTTCTCTGCTATAAAAACTGCATTTGCTCAGTTTTGCGCACCAGGCAGTGCCGGTTAGTTAGAGTTAAACTATTCTCAGCTCCACGAAGTCTACTCTTCAATTTTTCCCTTGGAACTAGACAAACCTTCAACTTTAGCACTCAAACTATTCATTTCACAGTCAAGCACTTGCTTAAAACTCATAGCAAGCATTAATTAACCCTAGCACTAGACCTCCCCTATATTGTCCAGAAGGACAAGGCTCTCTATCCTTCCCCACCAGCCAATAAGAAAAACAGCTTACTCTACCTATTCAGGCATGTCCAAAGGGCAGCTTCTGGTGTACTCTCCAGTCCAACTGGTGAATCTGGGCATTTTGAGGCAATGTTACAACTGCCTCATGTACACAGACAACCCTCTCCTCCTACCACCAAACACTAATATATGCGAGAGATGCAATTATATAGCCAAACTGGAGGCAAAGCTCTCTCAACCCAAGACTGGAACTGACAGTCAAGAGGAGAAGGGTGATACTTGCTACACACCACCAGTCTCACACAGACCTAATAAACCAACACTGGCAAATAACACACATGAATACATGAAAACATACTCGAAGGCTCTAAATAAAAATCTGCTAAAGCAACAGAGACCTCCAAAGCAGACATTCAAGCAACCTCCATACCCAATCACCAACCATGAAACACATACTTCACATAATCAGTGTGCCATGCAATCAAAGCCCATAAGGCAAAATAACATACCCAACACACTAGTAATAGGCGACTCTATAGTCAGGCACACTGATGTCCCACTAGCTAGGCTGGACAAGGAGAAGGTTACAGTTAGCTGCCTGTTGGGTGCCAGGATCCGCCACATAACACAAGCACTCAGGTCACTCCAGAACAAGTACAAATACGACTCTGTCATTGTCCAATATGGTGTGAATGACCTCAGACGTACCTCCCTGGACTACATGAAAAGAGACATGGAAGAGCTCTCTGATCAAGTAGCTCAGGCCGGTATGACCTTAACCCTGAGTAGCATCCTGCCCTCACCAAGAATGATGTCACAGTATAAAGAAAAATTATCAATTTCAACAATTGGCTAAGTTTCTGGTGTCATTCATAGGGGATCCAGTATCTGTCCTCCTGGGATGACATGCTCGACAAGCCACGTTGCTTCGCAAGAGATGGCTTGCACCTGTCACCCTTAGGCTTTTGAATACTGGCCAAGGCTCTTGCCAACCCCATAATGCCTTTTTTAGGCAAGGCTCAAAAGACAAACCCGCCACCATAAATAGCACAAGTAACCAAAAACTGAGGGTAATGCTACTCAATGCCAGAGGTCTAAACCTCAAAATGTACTCACTCGAGGCACTCTTCAGTATGGAGAACATCGACATCTGTGCAGTAACAGAAACCTGGTTTATGGCTCCTGAGAGCACCCCAGCACTACTAGGCTATAACTCATACCATGCCTTTCGGCCAGAAAACCAGGACCGAAACACAAAAGGCAGGGGTGTATCCATATTCATCAAGGATACCCACACCTCCAGGTTAGTGGTGCAGCACAATGCATCAGAGATCATTTATGTGCAACTAACAACAGGCAAAACTGCAATCCAAATTGTAGCTGGCTACAGATCACCCACCATGACCCAGGAGTCCCATTCCACATTTCTGGAGACATTGGGAAATATGAAGGTCCTACCAAACACCCTAATACTGGGTGATTTCAATTACCCAAACATAAACTGGGAGAACTACTCAAGTACTAACTCCCTTGCCCAATGCTTCCTAGAATTTATAAACTCAAATGCTGTGGATCAACTGGTTAACACCCCCACCAGAGGGAACAACATATTGGACCTGGTCATCACCAACATGGGCGACCGATGTTCCACACTGGAGGTCAACCCCTCGCTGGTTAAATCAGACCATAGACTAATCACTCTGGATATCCACATTCCGCCCCCCACCCCCAATCAAGGAAACCACCGTGAACAAGTTTTCATAAGCAAACTTCACGTTACTTAAGACCGAGGTGAAAAGGCTAACAGCCCCCATGCTAAAGGACAATGCTGTCCAAGCTGCTGAAACCTTTACAAAGGCACTCTGTGAGTATCTGCAGGAATGCGTGGATCGTGCTATTCCAAGTAAAACCAAGACTCACTCCTCCAAGAAAAGGAAACCAGTCTGGTGGACCCCTACCATAAACAAGCTATACAACAGAAGGAGGAAACCAGTACAGAAAAGAGTAAAATCCCAAGAAGGACAAACATCCCTAATCAGTATCAGCAAGAAACTATGATCCTTCATTAAATCATCCAAGGCTAGTTTCAAAAGAAAAATTGCCAATGACTCCAAGGATAACCACAAAGCATTCTTTAGCTATGTCAAGAACCTAAGTGGAAACTCTCAGATCTGCTCTGAGTTAGTGCTGAATGGCACAAAATACACTGAACCAAATGATATTTCTAACATTCTGGCAGACAGGTTTAGTGCAAACTTCACCCCCCTCTCACCCCCTAAAGGGACCATAACCATACCAGAAGAATGTAGGGCCCTGTCAATCACCAACACACAGGTTAAAACAGCCCTATCCAAAGCCAAAAACACAGCTTCAGTGGGACCGGATGGTGCCCAGGCTGTGTCTTACAAGAGCTCCAAAATTAACTAAGCCCTCACCTAAACACAGTGTCCAAACTCAGCCTCTCTACAGGCTACGTACCCACAGAGTGGCACACAGCAACAGTTATCCCACTCCACAAAGGTGGAGCCACAATGGACCCCGGGAACTATCGCCCTATAAGCCTGACTAGCCTGGTCTGCAAGGCTATGGAGGCCATAATCATGGAACTCATTAACAGGGGCATTGGGAACCTCCAAACCTTGGACCCTACCCAGTTTAGCTTTGTTAAGGGCAGATCATGCCACCTAAACCTGGTCGACTTCTTTGAGACAGTTACCAAGGCATTAGACAAGGGAAAGGAGGTCCACACAGCCTACCTAAACCTCGCAAAGGCTTTTGACACCATTCCCCATTCTAGTATTATAGACAAGCTCACCAGCTTGAACATAAACCCCTCCATCACGAGATGGGTTGCCAACTGGCTCATGGACAGAACCCACAAGGTGAGAGTTGCAGGCTCTACGTCCGACTCTAAACCGGTTACAAGTGGCATCCCCTAGTGCTCAGTCCTAGGACCCCTCCTGTTCGGTATATACTTCTCAGAGGTACAGGCAAGCATATGAGGACGATGGCTGACCAAGTTCGCAGACGACTGCAAACTAGGGGCCATAATTGATTCTTCGGCTGATACAGACACCCTCCAGAAGGGTCTCACTGAGACGGATACCTGGTGTCAAAATCATGGCCTCAAGCTAATTGCCAAAAAGTGCATAGTCATCCCCTTTGGAAAAAACAAAGTACTCATGAACTACCACATAGGTGGTATTCCCCTAAATACAGAAAATGCAATAAGGGATCTGGGGACCCAAGTAGATAGTAATCTCCCCTTTGATAATCATATTTCCAAGGTGGTTAGAAAATCCTTCTATGTGGCCCACCTAATCACAAAAGGGTTCCATCTAGAACAAAAGAGGTTATTGTGCCTCTCTACACATCACTCATTTGACCCATCATAGAATACAATGTCCCATTTGGGATGTACCTTACAAGACACATGCAACAGCTGGAAAGACCACAAAAGTACCTCACCAAAAGGATTACTGGTCTCAGACAGATGCCCTATGCAGCCCGACTCAAGACACTCCAGCTGTACTCGGTTGCATAAAGCTTACTCAGAGGTGATCTCTGCCTGACATACAAGGCCATGTCCAACCCAGAATTGATGGACATGCTCCACCTAAAAAGAAAAAACAAATCCCGGAGTGCCACATGCTCTAGCTCTAGAGATATAAACCTCACCACAACAATAAATAGGACATGCTGGAGGGATAGATTCCTGTCCCAGAGACTCCCCATGCTTTGGAACAGGATTCCAATATACATCAGGCAGCGCCCCTCACTAACACTCTTCAAGAGAAATATTGACGGGTGGATGGGAAACAGAAAATGTACCCCGGGGATCACTGCAGTGGCTCTGCTGGACAGTGGCACAGGGAACTAATGGCTCTGCTGGACAGAGGCACAGGGAACTAATCTAAGGGGGTGGCAAAAGCCAACACATTCTGGCTAGGCTTATAAATGCCCTTGGGCAGATAGCCTAGTACTTACCTATGAACCTATGAACTATCTTGTTTGCTCGTTTCCCACCTTTCCTAGCCAGCATAGCCCAGATCCCAGGCTTTGCTTGTCTCAGAACTTTATTTTCTGTGTTCAGAGCTATCCAGACCTTGCTGTGATAGAGGGAAGTCCTACTGCTTACCAGTGGGAGTGGTGAGCATTGTACTGTCTGTCTGACGCTAGAGGAGTGGTTTCCAGCTCTGAAATTGTAATTTTATTAGCCTTTCTGGGCTGATTTCTATCCCTTTCAACTTTCTGGCTTAAAAACACGAGTGTTTGCACATTGTTTACATCGTGCAGCACTGTGGGGCTACAGTTAAACTATTCTATGTGCCAGAAAGTCTGCTCTTCAATTTTTCCCTTAGAACTAGCTGGTTTCTCAGTAGGTGCACTGAAATCTGAACCTCTGTAACTAGCACTTGCTCTAGATCCTGCTGGAAAGCACTAGGAAGCCTGAAACTGATATAAGCACTCAACTCTCCTTGTCAATAAGGAGAAATTAATTGTAGGCACTAAACAGCCTATAATTGCAAAGTACCTTGCAAAGGTAAGGAAAAACAGCTCTTGTACTTTACAATAAAAGCACCTAAACAGGCATGTCCAAGGGTCAGCTTCCAGTGATTTCTCTTGTCCACCTGGTGAATCTGGGCATACTGGGGCAATGCGGCAACTGCCTCATGTACACAGATAACCCTCTCCTCCTACCACCCAACACTACAACCTGCGAGAGATGCACTTACATAGCCAAACTGGAAGCAAAGCTCTCTCTGGCCAAGATTGTGCTAGACAGTCAAGAGGAGAAGGTTAACACCTGCACTACACCTCAAGCAACACATAGCCCTTCAAAACCCACACCATCAACACCCATTCATAGCAACACTAAAACCACATATGCGCAGGCCCTTAACATTAACCTGCCCAAGCAACAAAGACCTCCGAAGCGGAAATACAAACAAACACCAGTCACAACCAAAGTGACACATAGCTCACAACACCAGTGTGCCACCCAACAACAGCCCCTAAGGCAAGACAATGTACCCAACACTTTAGTCATAGGCAACTCTATAGTCAGGCACACTGATATCCCACTCACCTGGCTGAACAAGGAGAAAATTACAGTCAGCTGGGTGCCAGGATCTGCCACATAATGCATACACTCAAGTCACTCCACAACAAGTACAAATATGACTCTGTCATTGTCCATGTTGGAGTAAATGACTTGAGACGTACCTCCCTGGACTACATGAAAAGAGACATGGAAGAGCAATCGGATCATGTGGCCCAGGCAGGTATGACCCTAGCCCTGAGTAGCATCCTGCCTTTGCCCAGAATTATACCACAGTATAAGGACAAAATGATTGACTTCAACAATTGGCTATGCTTCTGGTGTCATTCAAAGGGGATCCAGTATCTGTCTGCCTGGAAAGACATGATCGACAAACCACAATGCTTTGCCAGAGATGGTCTGCACCTGTCACCCCTGGGATTTAGGTTACTGGCTAAAGCTCTTGCCACCCCCATAGTGCCTTTTTTAGGCAAGGTTCAAAGGACAAAACCACCACTGTAACAGATCCAAGCATGCAAAATCTGAAGGTAATGCTACTCAATGCTAGAAGTCTAAACCTCAAAATGCACTCTCTCAAGGCACTCCTAAAAATGGAGAACATCGATATCTGTGCAGTAACTGAGACCTGGTTCAAGGCTCCAGAGAGCACCCCTGCAATACCAGGCTACAACTCTTACCACACTATTCAGCCACAAAACCAAGACCAAAACACTAAAGGTGGAGGAGTGTCCATATTCACCAAGGATATTCACACCTCCAGGCTAGTTGCCCAGAACAATGCATCTGAAATTCTCCAGGTGCAACTAACACTAGGTAAGATTGCAATCCAAACTGTAACTTGCTACAGATCCCCCACCATGCCCCAAGATTCTCACTACACCTTTCTAAACATACTGGAAAATATTAAGATACAACCAAACACCCTAATACTGGGTGATTTCAACTACCCTGCCATTAACTGGGAAAACTACTTGGGTACCAACACCTTTTCCCATCGATTCTTGGAATTCATAAATTCCAACGCCCTGGTTCAACTAATCCATTGTCCCACCAGGGGCTCCAATATCCTAGACCTGGTCATTACCAACATGGGAGATAGATGCTCCACACCAGTGGTCACCCTCTCATTGGTCAGTTCTGACCATAAGCAAATCACACTTGACATCCACATCCCACCCCCACCCTCCAGTAAGGAAACCTCTGTAAAAAAATTCTCCAAAGCCAACTTCATGCTCAAGTCAGAAGTGACAAACTTCATGACACCCATGCAGACGGGATTTGAAAGTTCGACTGCTGAATCCTACACTGAGGCACTGTACAAGCACATCCACTCATACATGAATCATGCCATCCCAAATAGAACCAAGATGCTCTCCTCCAAGAACAGGAAGCCGGTCTGGTGGTCCCCTGCTATAAACAAACTATACAACAGAGGGAAGAAACTGTTGCAGAAAAGAGGAAAATCCCAGGATGCAAAACCTCCCTTACCAGCCTAAGTAAGAAGCTCAGATCCCTCATAAAATCCTCAAAAGCTTGTTACAAAAATAAAATTGCCAAAGATTCCAAAGACAACCACAAGGCATTCTATAGTTATGTCAAGAATCTAAATGGCAATGCTCAGATCTGCTCTGAGCTACAACAGAATGGCATTAAATATACTGATCCCAAGGATATTGCCAATATCCTGGCAGATCGATTTAGTGCCAACTTCACCCCCCTCTCACCCCCTAAAGGGCCAATCTCAATACCAAAAGATTGCCAAATTCTGGTATTCATGACCACACAGGTAGAAACCGACTCTCATTAGGGGTCTTATATTCTTTGCCCCTCTAAGAAACTGCTTGAACAAAGGATGCGAAAACAAAGGTGGGTCACAATCATAGTGAGCTGAAATTGCTGCAGCATGAATCTTAATGGAAGAGAAGGACAAACCTTTGTCCAATAACTCAGTAAGATATTGAAGAGCCACACTCAAATTAGGCTCAGAAATCTCCAAATTCTTTGCTGTACTCCAAAATAAAAATCTCTTCCATTTTTCTGCGTACACTCTCCTTGTACTAGGTCTTCTAGCTTCCATAATCACATTTAAAACTTGTTGAGGAAGTTGAGACCTGCTGTGATTCAACACAGAATATGCCAGGCTGTTAGATGAAGAGAGTAAAGCTTGACATTGAGCAGATGACCGTCCTTCTGAGATAACAGATGAGGAATCAGAGGTAAAGGCCATGGAGGCTTCTTTACCAGACTCCGTAGTAGTGGGTACCAGTGTTGCCGAGGCCAATCTGGAGCTATCAAAATCATCCTTGGCCTGTCTTGTCTGACCTTTAATAGTACCTTTGGAAGAAGAGGCAGAGGTGGAAAGGCATACACATGAAGGTTTTTCCAACTGAAAGACAGAGCATCCACTTTCCAAGCTGTGTGATGAAACCCCTTTGTGCAATACTTTGGCAGCTGGTGGTTTAGTGGAGAAGCGAACAGATCTATGTCTGGAGTTCCCCATGACACTGTCAATTTCTGAAATACATGAAGATCCAGTTTCCACTCGTGGGGATCCATGATTTGTCTGCTTAACACATCTGCTAAGGAGTTCTGTGCTCCTGGCAGAAACCTTGCCTGAAGAGTTAGTTGCAAGCTTAGCAGTCTCCCATAAAATCATTGCTTGCCTGCATAGAGGATAAGAATGTGTTCCCCCTTGCTTGTTGATGTACCACATGACAGTTGTGTTGTCTGTTAGAATCAACACCTGCCCTGGAAGAAGTAACTCCTTGAAAGCCATTAATGCAAATTGGACTGCTAACATCTCCTTCATGTTGATATGTAGATGCTGTAGTCTGGCAGGCCACTTGTCTTGTATCCACTTTCCATTTAGATGAGCTCCCCAAGCAAAATCCGAGGCATCTGTCGTTAAAATCTGACTTGCCTCTGGCCGGGTCACAGAGAGTCCCTTGTTTAGGTGACATTCCTGAGCCCACCACAAGAATTCTTTTTGAAGGCAAGGTATTATTTGAATGACAGTGTCCAAATCCTGGCAGTGCTGTGTCCATACATTTTTGAGATACCATTGTAGCTTCCTCATATGCAGTTTGGCATTGGGAAGCACCAGAATACAAGATGCCATGAACCCTAATGCTTGAAGGACTGTCCTTGCAGTCAGCACGGACTGATGAGATAGTTGATGGAAGTAAAGTGACAGACTCTTTTGTTTGTCCGGGGTTAAAAGGCCATCTGGGCTGCTGTATTCAGTCGCACACCCAGAAAGTACATGTCTTGAGAGGGTAGTAGACTCGACTTTACTTCGCTCACAGAATACCCTAGGCATCTTAGCACTGCTATAACATATTCCAGATGCTGTAGAAGGTCTTCCTTTTCTTGAGCCAGAATCAGGCAGTCGTCCAAGTAAGGATAGATTTGAATTCCTTGAAGCCTGAAGTAAGCTATCACTGGAGCCAGAACCTTTGTGAATACTCTGGGCGCAGTAGATAAGCCAAAGGGCAATGCAGAGAACTGATAATGAGAATTTCCAGCTCGAAACCGCAGATACTTCCTGCAACTTAGCCTTATAGGCACATGAAGGTAAGCTTCCTTGAGATCTAAAGTTACCATCCAGTGATCTTTGCCCAGCAGAGGTAAAAGCTGTTGTAACGTCAACATCTTGAACTTGGGAATGTCCAGAAAAGTGTTGAGGAGAGATAAATCCAAAATTGGTCTCCACGTGTTTGCCTTCTTTGGTACTAGGAACAGGCGAGAATAAAATCCTAGGCCCCTTTCTGATACAGGGACTGGCTGAATGGCCCCCATCTGGAGTAACTGAGAAACTTGCTTGTGAGCCTCCTTTCTTTGTGGAGGAGGAACGTCTGGCATGCCTTGGAAAGGGGCATTGTATGGAAATAAAATCTGTAACCGTGGTGAATGATATCCAACACCCATTTGTCTTGAGTAATTAAATCCCAATTTTCTTTGAAAGAGACAGTCTTCCTCCCAAAGGAGCTGCCAGGACGAGAATCTACTGGCAGCTGAAAAGACAGGAGTCATTGGGTCTGTTTACGAAAGGACTGACCCCTGCCCTCACCAGAAGTCTGAGCAGGTGAACTCCTGTTCTAGGCCTAAAAGAACCTTGAGCCCTGCCCTACCACGTCTAGACCTACCCTAGACTGGGAATCATAAGCAGGATATGTCCACCCCTTAGCAGGCCAATTTCTACTAAACTTCGGTGGCTGCACCTGCAAAAAATCTTTAACAGTTTGCATAGACTTAGCTTTGTCCTCCATTTTCTTTAAAACTGCTTCCACAGGCGATCCAAACAACACATCAGATTGTAAAGGAGCATCCAAAATCCTTGTCTTAACATGCTCAGCTAAATTCTGATCCTTCAACCAGGCATGCCTGCGAAGAACAGAACTAGTAGCAGCCACCCTCGAGGAGGCCTGTACAGCATCAAAACCACATTGCAAAGAATGCTTACCCACTTGCTCAGACACATGAACCAAGTCCAGCAACTCTTACACTCAATACCTTCCGCCAAAGCATCCACCTTAGATTTTAATTGTGAAAGGAGATAATTCTGATATTTTAGCATGTGAAACTGACAATTCAACGCTCTCATGGCTAGAGTGGAAGAAGTATACACTTTCTTTCCCCACCTATCCAAGGCCCTTGCCTCTTTATCAGTGGGAACAGGATTTTTAACCACAGAAGCCTTAACACCTTTAGGCCCTTGAGAAATAGTTTCTGGGTCCGCCCTAGGACTCTTAAACAAATACTTATGAGCTTCGGGCACCCTATAATACCTATCAGGCTTAACAGGAGCAGGAGGCAAAGAGTCAGGATTCAGGGAAGCCTCTGCAAAAACATCTTCCACCACATTCAACACCGGAGGAATAGCTAAGGGCCTATGCTGGGGCAAAAACAAGAATTCCCTAAGCCTTTCCTGGAATCAGAGTAATCCTGGCCTTCCCATTTAAAGTGCTCCCTCATGGAATGCAGAGTCTCTGAAAATGAGAAATCCTCAGGAGGAGAAGCTGTTGGAGTGGAATCATCCACATCAGAATCAGAATAAGTAGGATACTCCTGCAAGTCTTCCGCAGAAGACTCTGAAGCCTCTGAACACTGTTCAAAACTATCAAACTCCGGTTCCACCCTAGGCCTCTTATCAGTGGGGCATAGAACCTCTAATCATAGTAATCAAATCTTCTGCCATTTTAAGCATATGTTTCTTAGGTACAGAACCCGAAATGCTAGGAGAAGCCCCCACTGAAGCTGAACTAGGCCTACCTCTCAAAGAAGTTTTGGCAACAGAAGGAGAGGCTCTAACTACCTTGGGAAGAGAGGGAAGAACAGTTACCTGAGAAGCCCCTCAGCCTGGCCTACCTCCTGAGAAGGCACATCCTGTAACAATAAAGTTTCTGCCTGAGACTCCATAGAAACTCCTGGCAAAACCTCTGGCTCCACTGAGCCTTCTAAAGAACCGGCGTCCAGGACTGCGGTTCATCAACCCTAGACTTCACTGTTTTCTCCTTGCGCTTCTTGCGAAGCGCCGGAGCATCCGACGGCATTTTATAATTGCAACGCTTCCCAAACACTAACCTGGCACAGTCTAACCTCCTCTTAATAGTGCGTTTGTTAAACCTAGCACAAGAGCGGCAACCAACAACGTCGTGCTCAGGCCCTAAACAAGGTATACACAAGGTATGGTAATCCCTATGAGGTATCTGTTTCCCACAAGAAATACAGTTATTCACTTTTTCTGACATCCGGTAAAATACTGAGGCAAGAAAAAAAAACAAAATGTTCCCCAACGGGGTACTTAGCCAACTCTGTTTCGGTCTGAAACTCCGGTTTCGGAAATATTTCAGAACGCCAACCTGCACTCGCAAAACTGCTTCTGCATTGGACCATGCGGCAAAAAAGACTGAGGATATGACGTCGGTCATGCGCATTAGTACCCTGACGTACTGACGTCAGTCTAATGCGCCCTGACCGACGTCAGCCTTATACTCTGGTATTCGGGCCGACTGGACGCGGACTATACCCAATAGTAAGGACTGCAGCAATGGAAAACGAAGAACATTGGAGAACATCGATATCTGTGCAGTAACTGAGACCTGGTTCAAGGCTCCAGAGAGCACCCCTGCAATACCAGGCTACAACTCTTACCACACTATTCAGCCACAAAACCAAGACCAAAACACTAAAGGTGGAGGAGTGTCCATATTCACCAAGGATATTCACACCTCCAGGCTAGTTGCCCAGAACAATGCATCTGAAATTCTCCAGGTGCAACTAACACTAGGTAAGATTGCAATCCAAACTGTAACTTGCTACAGATCCCCCGCCATGCCCCAAGATTCTCACTACACCTTTCTAAACATACTGGAAAATATTAAGATACAACCAAACACCCTAATACTGGGTGATTTCAACTACCCTGCCATTAACTGGGAAAACTACTTGGGTACCAACACCTTTTCCCATCGATTCTTGGAATTCATAAACTCCAACGCCCTGGTTCAACTAATCCATTGTCCCACCAGGGGCTCCAATATCCTAGACCTGGTCATTACCAACATGGGAGATAGATGCTCCACACCAGTGGTCACCCTCTCATTGGTCAGTTCTGACCATAAGCAAATCACACTTGACATCCACATCCCACCCCCACCCTCCAGTAAGGAAACCTCTGTAAAAAATTCTCCAAAGCCAACTTCATGCTCAAGTCAGAAGTGACAAACTTCATGACACCCATGCAGACGGGATCTGAAAGTTCGACTGCTGAATCCTACACTGAGGCACTGTACAAGCACATCCACTCATACATGAATCATGCCATCCCAAATAGAACCAAGATGCTCTCCTCCAAGAACAGGAAGCCGGTCTGGTGGTCCCCTGCTATAAACAAACTATACAACAGAGGGAAGAAACTGTTGCAGAAAAGAGGAAAATCCCAGGATGCAAAACCTCCCTTACCAGCCTAAGTAAGAAGCTCAGATCCCTCATAAAATCCTCAAAAGCTTGTTACAAAAATAAAATTGCCAAAGATTCCAAAGACAACCACAAGGCATTCTATAGTTATGTCAAGAATCTAAATGGCAATGCTCAGATCTGCTCTGAGCTACAACAGAATGGCATTAAATATACTGATCCCAAGGATATTGCCAATATCCTGGCAGATCGATTTAGTGCCAACTTCGCCCCCTCTCACCCCCTAAAGGGCCAATCTCAATACCAAAAGATTGCCAAATTCTGGTAATCATGACCACACAGGTAGAAACCGCACTCTCCAAAGCTAAGAATACATCATCCATGGGACCAGATGACATGCTGGGCTGTGTACTACATGAACTACAAAATGAACTGGCACCTCACCTAAGTATCATGTTGAATCATAGCCTCACCTCAGGCTTCGTGCCCACTGAGTGGCACACAGCTATAGTTATCCCACTCCACATGGGGGGATCCACCTTGGATCCTGGGAACTACCGTCCCATCAGTCTGACGAGCCTGATCTGCATGGGCATGGAATGCATTATGATGGAACTTATAAACAAAGACATTGGCAACCTTCAAGCACTGGACCCCACCCAGTTTGGGTTTGTGAAGGGCCGATCTTGTCTCCTGAACCTGACTGACTTCTTTGAATCAGTCTCCAGAGCTGTGGACGAGGCTAAGACAGTCCACACAGCCTATCTGGACCTCACCAAGACCTTCGACACCATCCCCCACTCTGGAATCATAGATAAACTTACTAAGCCGGGCATAAATCCCTACATTACTTGATGGGTTGCCAACTGGCTTACTGACAGAACCCAGAGTGTAAAAGTAGCCGACTCCAAATCCAGTTCCAGACAAGTGACAAGTGGAGTACCTCAGTGTTCAGTCCTGGGACCGCTCGTGTTTGGCATCCACTTCTCTGAAGTACAGGCCAATACTATGGGACTCTTGCTAACAAAGTTCGCAGATGACTGCAAACTGGGAGTCATTATTGAATCCCCTAATGATGTCGATATTCTACAAAAGGGCCTTACAGAAACAGATGCTTGGTGCCAGAGCCATGGGCTGAAGCTTAATGCCAAGAAATGTATAGTTATCCCCTTTGGAAAAAAAACATTTGCCCATGAATTACCACATAGGTGGCAGTACACCAAACATCGAAAGTGCGATGAGAGACTTAGGGACACAGGTGGACAGTGGTCTCACCTTCGATAACCACATCGCCACAACAGTCAGGAAATCCTTCTATGTGGCACACCTCATCACTAAGGGAGGTCATTGTCCCACTCATTAGACCCATTATAGAGTATAACACTCCGTTTGGTATGTACCTCACAAGACATCTACAACAGCTGAAAGGCCGCAGAAATACCTCACTAAAAGAATCACAGGCCTAAAGCAGATGCCATATGCTGACCATCTAAAAAAACTCCAGCTATACTCTGTGGCATATCGTCTATTCAGAGGCGATCTCTGCTTAACATACAAGGCCATGTCAAACCCTAAGCTGTTGGACATGCTCCACTTAAAGAAATCATAATCCCTCAGAGCCACATGCTCCAGGGATCTAAACCTTGTCATCACAATGAACAAAACATGCTGGAGGGATAGGTTCCTGACCCAGAGACTCCCCATACTCTGGAATAGACTGCCCATACATGTCAAGCAGAGCGCCTCCTTGGCCCGCTTCAAAAGGAACCTTGACAATTGTATGGGAGATAGGAAATTCACCCTGGGGATCACGTCAGTCGCCCTGCTAGACAGGGGTCCAGGGAAGTAAGTATCGTGGGAAGAAATATCCAGGGAATTGTTATGGCTAGGCTTGTATAGGCCCTAGGGCCGATAGCCTAGTACCAACCTATGAACCTATGAACCTATGAACAAGAAAAATTTCTATAGCAATCCCCCATCCTCTCAATCATCTAACCCAAAGAAATTTGTACTTTATCAACCAAATTCTGCATGCAGGTAACCCCTCATCTCCCAATCCCTGCCCAAACAACACTCCCCAAGAGACAGGCTCCAACTTCAATACTTACTTCATCGACACCATTAGCAAACTAGCAGTCCAAACCAATTCCAGCACCAATGATAGCATCTCTACTGACCCTCCAATATCCTCTATCCCTCTCAGGTCTTCTCTCTGAAAACAGTCTCTACCACCTATATTAAATCCCAGCTTTATAAGCTAAAACCATGCTCTCCCTCTGTTGATAATCTCCAACCACTATTTTTTCAGAAAGCAGCAAACCCTCTTGCCCTTCCCATCTCCATACTTATCAATCGCTCCATCACTAAATCCAAAGTGTCCATAATCTGAAAGCAGATCTATACCATACCCATTCACAGGAGAGTTAACTCCTCTAAACTTGCCAACTTTGGACCTATCACCATGTTATCACCTCCTTCCAAAATATTAAAGAAATTTGTTCACAAACAAATCCTGCACTACCTTTTACAAGAAAACATACTTACCCCCCCACAACATGGCTTTTGCCCAAAACATAGCACCTCCACAGCCTTAATATCCTTCTTAAACACTCAAGCCCAAGCCAGAGACAATAATAAGCTCATCTCTAGCCTATTCCTTGGTTTCTTAAAAGCATTCAACACTGTGCCCCACCCTCTGCTACTGTCTAAACTCTCCAAACTTAAGCTATCTTCTTCAACTATCTCCTCGTTTGCTAGTTACCTCACTGACCAACACCAATCGATTAAATAGCTCTCTACAACATCCCCTGCCCTACCTATCAAGATGTGTGTACCTCAAGGATCTATCCATGACCCATTACTGTTTAACATTTTCACAAATCAATTACATACATCCTGTCCTAAGAGTCATCACCATTGCTGATTCACTCTCTGACCTAAATACTCTCATACAAAAAATTGGCTCACCATAAATCATTAATTCTAAATCCTAAAAAAAAAAACTAAATTCCTTTTCTTCACTCCCAAAACTATGAACCATCTAAAATCTTCCTTCTCTACCTCTTCCCTTAACAATTCACCCATCTCTGTTGAGTCTCACACCAAGCTTCTGGGGGCCATCATAGATGAGCCACTCAAATTTGATCTGCATGTCTACAACAACATCAAGAAAACCCAGCAAAGACTTGGACTTCTGTATAGAAACAAAAAAATTTTTTCTTCAAAAGAGCTAAACTATCCCTGCCCTTTGCATACCTCCTTCCAAGCCTATTCTATAGGTCAGAAATCCTCAGTAATCTTCAGACCACTTTCTTATCAAAATTAGAATCCACATACAACAAGATTGCTAGATTTGCCACAAATCTAACCTACCACTCTTCTCACTGTCTTGCCCTAAAAAGCTCAAATTGGTTAGAAATTCCCCCATCAACTGCCCCTCTCTCAGCTTCAGATCATACATACTATATTGTACCAGCCCTCCTCCTGTCCTGACATTGCCTCTGTCATCTCTCTCTCTATATATCCCTCCTAGGTCTCTCCTAAGTTCTGACCAAAACCTCCTCCAGATCTACAAACCCAAAAGCAAAATAGGAAAAACCTATACAGCTTTTCCTCTGTCCAATCCTGGGACAAATGTCTTCTAGATATTAGAAATCTTAATCACCCACAAAAATTTAAGACTTCTATCAAAAACTTTCTTAACAGTACTTGGATCTGTCGCTGTAATTACCCTCCATGACTGTTCCACTTTAAACTCTCATTCTTTCTTTCACCTATCCCCCTTACTTCTTCTCAGGTTTACTCTCTGACTGTATTCCAACTGTCTCCTACAACTCGACAAACATAACCTACAACTTACACCTCTCCGAGTTCTACTTAAGTAAACAAATACTAAACCCTCTCATTCCTGTAAGGGCATTTTTCACACTTGTACTTGACATACAGCTACAGACACTGTACTACCTGATTCAGTGGCACAATCTTGTATATAATTTCAGATGTGTAAATAATGTACGTTTTCATTGTGATGGCTTTGTATATCTCACTGAATCATTGTATCTATATGTTTGTAATACTTGTGGAGCTTTTCTTCCCGAGCCTCCACTGAAAAAGGGCTATGGCTCAGTCAGACTAACCCGGTCAACAAATGTCAAATAAATATGTACATAAATAAATAAATGGTAACTATAAGGTGTCTACATCATGTTGTCGAAAGACTAAAATGTCTAATGGCAATATGATCATAAATGCCATACATCTAAACTGTTCTTGTGGGTGGTTGTGCCCCCCACACCCCCCGCTAATTATATATACCAACTCCGAGATCGCACTACAGTGAGTAAATGGCATATTTCCTGATCCTCACTGTACCACGATCCCGCAACAACACTCTCAATGTATGGCATTTACGATATTGTTGCCGTTTGACATTTTCAAAATTTGATAACGTGAAGTAGACCCACTATAAGAATCAATCTGAGGAGGGTAGAAAAGATTGGAAAGAGAGACTAGAAAAGCAATTTATAAGGAACAATGGAAGGATAAATATATATATATATATATATATATATATATATATATATATATTGGAAGTATTTATTTTTACACCTCAAACAGACTGTAAAGGACTTTTCATCAGGTAGACAGCAAATATTAGAGGTCTGTTGGAGAAGAAAGGTATAACTGGGAACATGTTTTGGGGGTGCAATGAATTGGCAGATTTAAAAAATTTCCTACAGAGTACATTGCAGAACTATTGGTGGAGCAAACAGTTGCAATTAAGGAAATGATGCTTTTGAGTTGTGACATAGGATCTGATTTGCCTGGCATACCTCTTAAACTCTTAGAGCAAAAAATCTAGACAAAGCCATAAATAAAAGTGGGACAAAGGCCCAAAAATAAGGGCAATTTTTAAATATTGCTCTTACAAACTTACAAAATTGATAGAACACAGGTTTTGCATTAGCCTGAATTTTCTGAAAGGTATGAATCTGAAACTCAAATGTCTGTCATTATTTTCGAACTTCATTCTTTAATGATTTGCCACTAATTTGCCAGAAAAACACAATTTTATGAGAAACAGACCAAAAAATATGAGGTAAAAATCTGGACGTTCTGTAAAAATCTGTTGAGAGGTATGTTGCCTGGACATAACAAGGCCTTATTAAGTTTAATTCTATTGGCTGCCAAAAAAGCAAATACTAGAAAATGAAAATCTATTCCAAATGTATATAAAGTATTGAATACTGTAAAGGAGATAAAGAACTGCAAGTGGGCTCTTTAGGTATGGAAGGAGCAAATAACATAGAAAATGGAAATTGTGGAAACAATACATGAAGACTAATGTTCAGAAGAGAACTAAGGTTTAAGTGAAGGCAAGGATTGAGCAATTTATGTAATTTTGGACTGAAAGACATTTCTTATAAAGAAAGAAAACATATGTAATGAATAATGCATGTAAAGGAAAAAAAGTGTTAATATGGTTTGTTTTTTCTCATTAAAACGAGCCAAAATTAATGGCGGGACAAAGACACACAATCAAGGACATATTTTAGCTATTCTTTTCACAAACTTAGAAAGTCTCTAGAATAACAACTCTTGCATTGCCATGCATTAACTTAAAGATATGAAGTGTGAAACTCTAATATTTAGCATTAATAACTGAATGTAATCATCTGTGATTTACAGGGCAATAAAAAAGGAGACATTAATGACAGTCTGACAACACAGGAACAGGTATGGGGTGCGTGTAATGTGTGTGTGCTCTGCTGTCTATATTTGTGTGGAAGAATTAATGGGGGTGCCTGTGCTAATATGATGCATCAGCTGCCAGAGTTAACTACTGCAAGAAGTGCTGATTAGCACTTACGGTAGTTAACGGCAATTCAGAGACATGCAAATTAGCCAATAATGAGGTCTTTGTTCATTATGGCTAATGGGTCTCTGAATCCAATAGTACAACATTGCAGAAACAATGTATGATGAAGTCTTGAATCAAAATGAAAGAGTTTACTGTATGGAATAAATTTGATATGTTTGTTTTTGTATAAGCTGGTATTTTGTGATTGCAGAAACAGGGTCTTTTTACCACAGCCCTTAATGCATGCACTAGATTTCTTTCTGAATCCTTGAGTGTTTGAAAATGTTTGCTTTTTTGAAAGACACTAAATTAAAGTACATTGTCATCAAGCACTATGTATAATCTGATTCTAAATTATGGTATACTGAAGTAACTCAGTATGCACAATCAGACATTAAATTAAGGTATAAGGTTGGGAGGGTGGCCTAATGATTAAGGTGTTTACCTTACAAACACAAGGTTCAGGGTTTGAGTCTCACAAGGGATAATTGGCTAGGCTTAAAAAAATGGCTCACAAGGGCAGTTAGCCTAGTACTATTTATGAATCTATACCAAAGCAACTCAGTATGTATAATAAAACACTAAGTTAAGGTATACAAAGTTACTCAATGTATATAACCAGATGCTACATTAAGGTAAACAGAAGTAACTCAGTACTAATCTGACACTAAATTAAAAGTAAACAGAAGTTACTCAGTATATATATTTTCAGGCACTAAATTAAGGTACACAGGTATTGCAAAGTATATGTTATCAGTCGATAAGGTATGCTGAAGTTACCCAGGATGTATTAACAGACATTAAATTAAGATATACTGGTTACTTGGTATGTAAAATCAGACAATCTGAAGTTACTCACTGTGTATTACTAAACATTATACAATGAGTGGCCATTAACATTCAAAAACGAGAATGCTGATTGCTCAGCCCAACCAGTGTGCATGTTGTAAATTGAGCATATACCAATGGAAAAAAGTCCAGTCACCTAGAGTTTCTTTTATTAATATATGCTATGAAAATACAACTTTTCTGTAATTTAAAAAATAAATAAATAAATTTACAAAAAACAGACTTCAGAAGAACGAGAGAGATGGAACAGAGAAAAATACAAGGGTAGTCAGGTACGTTATGCAAACCTAACATGCGCAGTACTTCAAAACAGCCCGATGATACCCATAAAACAACTGGAATAGTACCACGGCACCATTACATAACGACATTATTTAAGAAAAGTAAGTTAATTTTCTCTTAAATAATGTCATTGTATAATAGTAATAACCCATGGCTGGGTGTGGGTAATGCTGATTTACCCACGGTTGGTTTTGCCCTTGTGACCAAACCACACCAACCATGGGTAAATCCAGCATTACCTACACTCAGCTGGGGGTTATTGCTATACTAAATTAAGGTACTCTGAAGTAAATCAGTATGCATAATTAGATAATAAATTAATGTAGAACATAATAACTCAGTATATATTATCTTAAGGAATTGAAACTGAATGTGACGCAAAGAAAAAAGGAATCTACAAGCTACTACATCTAGGTACCATCTTTCAAAAAAAACAGGAATATGAGAATACAGTTTTAGGATGCAAGTATGCTAGTTAAGGGAAGATATGAGGAAATCTTTCATAGACGAGATTGCAGATGACTTGAATAGCCTCCTTGATGAAGTAGCAGAAACTAAAACAATGTCAATTCTAGAATGCATGCCTCAGCAATATAACATGCATGAGGCAAGTAGAAGACCACTGCAGGACTGTGGTGGAGCTGTTTAGTGTTGGACAAGTAGGACCTGCAGTTTACCTGGTGTTTAACAGGCAAACTGGAATGGCCATGGTGTTCTTATATGATTCCAGCGTCTACATTTCTGCTGATATCACAGTGTAGCATAAGAGGGCTACTGCATTCATAAGGATGAGACATTAAAATGAGGTCCCATTTACCTGTCTTGCCAGTAACTCAGATGGATGTGAAAGATCCCATGGCACTTAGGGGAACTTGCCCAGTACCCTCGCCAAATTTCCTCTAGTCAGTATGAATACTACCTTGGGTCTCCCCTCAAAGAAGGATAGTAGCCTACTGGGACTAACCCAGTCAATGCAGAGTAAATAAATAAAATACATTTCTAATATATTGTTGATTGGTGGGTATACAGTGCTTATATCAGTGAATCCTACCACCCAACACTACAACCTGCGAAAGATGCACTTACATAGCCAAACTGGAAGCTAAGCTCTCTCCGGCCAACATTGTGCTAGACAGTCAAGAGGAGAAGGTTAACACCTGCATTATACCTCAAGCAACTCATAGCCCTTCAAACCCCACACCATCAACACTCACACATAGCAACACTAAACCCACATATGCGGAGGCCCTTAACATTAACCTGCCCAAGCAACAAGGACCTTCAAAGCTGAAACGCAAACAAACACCAGTCACAACCAAAGTGACACATAGCTCAAAACACCAGTGTGCCACCCAACAACAACCCCTAAGGCAAGACAATGTACCCAACACTTTAGTCATAGGTGACTCTATAGTCAGGCACGCTGATGTCCCACTCACCAGGCTGAACAAGGAGAAAATTACAGTCAGCTGCCTGTCAGGTGCCAGGATCTGCCACATAACGCATGCACTCAAGTCACTCCACAACAAGTACAAATACAACTCTGTCATTGTCCATGCTGGAGTGAATGACTTGAGACGTACCTCCCTGGACTACATGGAAAGAGACATGGAAGAGCTCTCGGATCTTGTGACCCAGGCAGGTATGACCCTAGCCCTGAGTAGCATCCTGCCTTTGCCCAGAATAATACCACAGTATAAGGACAAAATGATTGACTTCAACAATTGGCTAAGCTTCTGGTGTCATTCAAAGGGGATCCAGTATTTGTCTGCCTGGGAAGACATGATCGACAAACCACAATGCTTTGCCAGAGATGGTCTGCACTGTCACTCCTGGGATTCAGGTTACTGGCTAAAGCTCTTGCCACCCCTATAGTGCCTTTTTTAGGCAAGGTTCAAAGATTAAAACCACCACCGTAACAGATACAAACATGCAAAATCTGAAGGTAATGCTATTCAATGCTAGAAGTCTAAACCTCAAAATGCACTCTCTTGAGGCACTCCTAAAAATGGAGAACATCGATATCTGTGCAGTAACTGAGACCTGGTTCAAGGCTCCAGAGAACACCCCTGCAATACCAGGCTACAATTCTTACCACACTTTTTGGCCACAAAACCAAGACCGAAACACTAAAGGTGGAGGAGTGTCCATATTCACCAAGGATATTCACACCTCCAGGCTAGTTGCCCAACACAATGCATCTGAAATTCTCCAGGTGCAACTAACACTAGGTAAGACTGCAATCCAAATTGTAGCTTGCTACAGATCCCCCACTATGCCCCAAGATTCTCACTACACCTTTCTAAACAAACTGGAAAATATTAAGATACAACCAAACACCCTAATACTGGGTGATTTCAACTACCCTGCCATTAATTGGGAAAACTACTCGGGTACCAACTCCTTCTCCCAACAGTTTGAGGAATTCATAAATTCCAACGCCCTGGATCAACTAATCCATTGTCCCATCAGGGGAGCCAATATCCTAGACCTGGTCATTACCAACATGGGAGATAGATGCTCCACACCAGTGGTCACCCCCTCATTGGTCAGGTCTGACCATAAGCAAATCACCTTTGACATCCACATCCCACCCCCACCCCCCAGTAAGCAAACCTCCTTAAAAAACTTCTCCAAAGCCAACTTCATGCTACTGAAGTCAGAAGTGACAAACTTCACAGCACCCACGCAGACGGGATCTGGAATTTCGACTGCAGAATCCTACGCTAAGGCACTGTACGAGCACATCCACTCGTGCATGAATCGTGCCATCCCAAATAGAACCAAGATTCTCTTCTCCAAAAAAAGGAAGCCAATCTGGTGGTCCCCTGCTATAAACAAACTATACAACAGAAGGAAGAAACTGTTGCAGAAAAGAGGAAAATCCCAGGATGCAAAAAACTCCCTCACCAGCCTCAGTAAGAAGCTGAGATCCCTCATAAAATCCTCAAAATCTAGGTACGAAAATAAAATTGCTGAAGATTCCAAAGACAACCACAAGGCATTCTATAGTTATGTCAAGAATCTAAATGGCAATGCTCAGATCTGCTCTGAGCTACAACAGAATGGCATTAAATATACTGATCCCAAGGATATTGCCAATATCCTGGCAGATCGATTTAGTGCCAATGTCACCCCCCTCTCACCCCCTAAAGGGCCCATCTCAATACCAAAAGATTGCCAAATTCTGATAATCATGGCCACACAGGTAGAAACAGCACTCTCCAAAGCTAAGAATACAGCATCCATGGGACCAGATGACATCCCAGGCTGTGTACTACATGAACTACAAAATGAGCTGGCACCTCACCTAAGTGTCATGTTTAATCATAGCCTCACCTCAGGCTTCATGCCCATTGAGTGGTGCACAGCTACAGTTATCCCACTCCACAAGGGAGGATCCATCTTGGATCCTGGGAACTACCGTCCCATCAGTCTGACAAGCCTGATCTGCAAGGGCATGGAATGCATTATCATGGAACTTATAAACAAAGACATTGGCAACCTTCAAACACTGGACCCCACCCAGTTTGGGTTTGTGAAGGGCCGATCTTGTCTCCTGAATCTGATTGACTTCTTCTAATCAGTCTCCAGAGCTGTGGACGAGGGTAAGGTGGTCCACACAGCCTATCTGGACCTCGCCAAGGCCTTCAACACCATCCCCCACTCTGGAATCATAGATAAACTTACTAAGCTGGGCATAAATCCCTACATCAGTCGATGGGTTGCCAACTGGCTTACTGACAGAACCCAGACTGTAAAAGTAGCCAACTCCAAAACCAGCTCCAGATAAGTGACAAGTGGAGTACCTCAGGGTTCAGTCCTGGGACCACTCTTGTTTGGCATCTACTTCTCTGAAGTACAGGCCAACACTAAGGGACTCTGGCTAACAAAGTTTGCAGATGACTGCAAATTGGGAGCCATTATTGAATCCCCAAATGATGTGGATATTCTACAAAAATGCCTTGCAGAAACAGATGCCTGGTGCCAGGGCCATGGGCTCAAATTTAATGCCAAGAAATGTATAGTTATCCCCTTTGGAAAAAAACATGTACCCATGAATTACCACATACGTGGCAGGACACTAAGCATCGAAAGTGTGATGAGAGACTTAGGGACACAGGTGGACAGTGGTCTCAATTTCGATAACCACATCGCCACAACAGTCAGGAAATCCTTCTATGTGGCACACCTCATCACTAAGGGCTTTTCATCCAGAAAAAAGGAGGTCATTGTCCCACTGTACTCATCCCTCATTAGACCCATTATAGAGTATAATGCCCCATTTGGTATGCACCTCACAAGACATCTGCAACAGCTGGAAAGGCCACAGAAATACCTTACTAAAAGAATCACAGGCCTAAAGCAGATGCCATATGCTGACTGTCTAAAAAAGCTCCAGCTATACTCTGTGGCATATCATCTACTCAAAGGCGATCTCTGCTTAACATACAAGGCCATGTCAAACCCTGAGCTGTTGGACATGCTCCACTTAAAGAAATCCCAATCCCTCAGAGCCACATGCTCCAGGGATCTAAACCTTGTCATCACAATGAACAAAACATGCTGGAGGGATAGGTTCCTGACCCAGAGACTCCCCATACTCTGGAATGGACTGCCTATACATATCATGCAGAGCGCCTCATTGGCCCTCTTCAAAAGGAACCTTGATGATTGGATGGGAGATAGGAAATTCACCCCGGAGATCATGTCAGTCGCCCTGCTAGACAGGGGCCCAGAGAAGTAAATATTGTGGGAAGAAATATCCAGGAAATTGGAAATTGTTATGGCTAGGCTTGCATAGGCCCTAGGGCCAATAGCCTAGTACCAACCTATGAACCTATAAGTGTAATTTAAAATTTTGGCAGATTAGGTGGATGATTGCTTACTTTTGTAAAAATCTAATCTTTCCTTTATCAGCTAATAACTTATAATACCTCCTGTAGCTCTAATTTCCATATCTCTTCCTTCCCCACTGCCCACTGCCACCATGTTGACACAACAGTGTCTCTAAAGTCTGGTCTGCAACTTGGTTTTGTAGATTCACTAAATTCCATTTGTATTCCATTTTAATGTGTACATTTTCCAGAAACACACATTTAAATTCCATTTTTAATATTATTCTTCATGGCTTTTCATTGTATATAACTAACGTTTATATAGCTGTTGTTCCTGTTCTTTTTAGTTTCTTATCAGCACTTTCCTGTTCTTAATGAAGGAAGATATTACTGTCAGTGAGCTCATACCGAACAAACAATTTTTTTGAGTACAAAACAGATATTTCTGTCTAGAGCATAGTTTAAATTATGTACCACGTAGAGAACATCTTTAGTAAGAATTAACGAGTCAGTACAATAAATCTCCTTTCACAGTTTATGATTTGATTTAATACAAAAATACAAGTGAAAACAATTCTGTAATAAACTGTGTTTTAGTACTGACAACAGAGATAAAGAGCAGGGCACTCATGATGAAGTGGAAGCATTATTAAAGACAGCACGCAGCCAGTTGCTGTTCAGGTGTTCTTGCAAATAGTTTTTGCAAGCTATAATGTTTTGTGTTCTCTTAATATCTTAAACAATACATTCTTATGAACAACAGGTGATAAAATGGCTAGTGTTGTTACACTTTTATTACACAATGACTCCCTATTAATATTCGAAAAGGCCCAGCCCAACCAGCATGCCCGTTGGTATAAAGTGCCCCAAAACCTTTTTTTTTTTTTACAATTAAAAAAAAGAGAGAAAATGGAGCAACGGAGACTTTCTTTTCTCCGTTGCTTCCGTTTCAAAGCATTGATGTACTGGGTATGCGTGGGAACACAAGTCCCATACGCATGTGCAGTACATCAAAATGAAGAAGCAGTACACCACAACCGGCGGAAGAACAGTAATCCACCATTATACAAACGCATTATTTAAGAAAAGTAAGTTTTTTTTTTCTTAAATAATGTCATTGTATAATAGCAATAACTGACTCCGTGGTTGTGGTATATTGACGATTTACCCACGGTTGCCTTTGTTTAATCACTCGGGCTTCACCCTCGTAAATCTTCAATATACCACACCATGTCATTGGTTATTGCTTAAGTAACATAGTTTGGGGATTTGAGTTTGTTTTTCAGATGTTGTTGGGTTAGAGATACATGTTATTCTTATGAATTTTCTTTTGCTATCCTGGCTTTGCATAAAGCATGCTGCTTAAGAAGATGGGTACTCTAAAAACAAATGTACAGGTAGGAAGTGTAGAGCTAGTCTTTCCCATAAAAAAGCTGATGGCTCAGTAAAATAAACCTAGCTACCAAAATGGAACAGTAACCGGACTGTAACTCCGGTGACCTGGGTTCATTTAGCAGCTCAGAAGTTAGAGAAGTTGGCCAGAGAACAGAAAGGAATGATAAGGTGGAGCCTGCTTTTCTCTTTCTCTCTCTCTGTCTCTGATTCTGTCTCTATCTCTGTCTCTCTCTCTCGGGAAGGTAGAGATCATGGAGGATCTAATTCCTGGAGTATAGGCTTCATGTAGCATCACCTGTGGAGACTGGTGATAAGTTGCCTTTCAAAAGGGTAAGGGGGTTAAGGGAACACCTGTCTCAGAAGCTGGACACGTGCCTCTCTTTACCTACCCCCCCGCCATTGCACATCAATCCTTGTAAGTGTTGCAGGAATGTACAGAAGGAATGATTAGGATGTAGTAGAAGAAATCTACAATCTGCCAAGCAGGAAGATGATGCTGCTCCCCCCCTCATAGGACTGAATGGGCCATAGGGCTATTGCTACCCAGCTGAATGATTGTGTAGGTGGGTGGGAGGTATGGAGGCTGATGCTCACTAGGGGTTAGGAAAAAAAACAATGGAAAATTGTACTTATGATGCTGGGTTGACTTGGGGAAGTCAATCCCATGCATTAATAGTTTTACTGCATTTTTTTAATTGCAGTTTTGAAATATTACTACCAACTCTGACGGAATGTGTATTACAGAAAAATGGTAAAGTTATGAAACTGTAATCACTTCCACATTGCTTACCTATAATGTGCATATTTTCACAAGCTATGTACGGTATTTATGTGAACTGAACTAAAAAAGGAAAGATATTTATTTTCTTGTTTGGAAGATGACTTTACACAGTGAATCTGCATTGTCTTTATGGTTAAAGTAGCATTTATACAGCATTTAAAAAAATGTAAGTTAGTCTAGTGATGTAGTGCTCTGAGAAGGATGTTTGTTGTTTATGGTTTTTTGAGTCAAAAAATGAAAATGCCAAGGTTATACAACTATATTAACAAAATGAAATAAAGGCTGAAACCTCTGACATTGTACAGTGGTTCAATGGCACATTTTTAAATATGCGTGCCCCATAATTACTCCTGTGGGTACCATACCATGGTTACCATTGTTACAAGGCAGTTAAAGAAGCAGACTGTTAATTCTTTCTTCAGCTGGCTATGGCAAAAAAATTGTTAACAGGGTAAGCCCTCTGAGCACACGCTCCCTTTTTAGATGAGACCCAATAGCACTGCTTGTTTAAGTGATTTGGTAAGAGTCAAATACTAAGCAAATGTAGGGTGTGGGAATTAAACTCAAGAATGCTGCAGGGTCTTGGTCAGGTAGCACAAATTGTCTTAAACCTCTGCATCAAGTAGCAGAATGTACAATGCAGAAATCATCATGTACTTTCCTGGAGGTGTAGTTCATCCCTTCAATGTTCTTGTGCCTTTCAGCACTAGATGCACTACCTTTCAGATCTGACTGATAAACTACTCTGTTCAGTAAGGTATTCCATCCAATCTTTGAAATATCCAGGTATGCTCCCCTTGTTTAAAGGCAAGAATTGAGAATGCTGCCAAGATGTCAGTGCCCTTTTATCTGGAGCTCCCTAGGCTATAGTTTTGAAGTGTTTATTTTACTGTACCCCAAGCTCCCAATGTCTTGCCATTCCTGGTATAACAAATTATATGGTTTTGGGAAAGTCCTACATTGAATTTTAAACTATGTCTTAACAATGGACATGGGTGGGAAGAATGACTTCAGTTAAGAAGGGTAGGTATCCAGCTAAATATACACCGTAGAGTACTTTAAGAGAGGTGGCGAATACATTGTTTTTAGTAACTTACATACTTCACTTATACCGATTTCAACTAGCTGTTGTACTGTAATAATATTTTAATTAAAAAACACACTTTGTCAGAAACCATTATTTTTTTATATACCTTATCTAATAAGCAAGTGAAATCAGCAAACTTTCTAGTGCTGTAGTTTAGAATGCTGATCCTAGATACAGGAATACCCACTTGGCTGAGTCTAAAAGCCCGAACAGGGAACCAAGTGAAATGTGTTAATGTGGGCGGGTGAGTAACGTATGCTCTATGCCCCATTGCACTAAGTTAAATAATACTGTTTACTCAGCAGTGGTCAGACATCAGGGTAAGTCATATTAACTCCAGCTGTTCCCCTAATAATTGCTGAAGAGTTAAGAAATGCATTTCAGAGTACATTAAGCACTGGCAATCTAAAGAATTATTATATTCTATTCTGTTATAGCTACATTCTGTGTTCTGATGTTTTGTTTTTCTAAGACTCATGAGTACTATAAAAACATGGAAAATGCCTATTCACACACACACACACACACACACACACACACACACACACACACACACACACACACACACACACACACACATCCACAGGAAGAGACAGAAAGTTTCATGTTCAGCTTCATAGCCTATTTATGATGACTGGGAACTGGTTACCAGCTGCAAATCAAATTGCACTAATACAGCTATATCCACTTAGTTAAATTTCCCATTCTGTTACATCACTGACACTGCATACAGGCTTTTAATTAGCAAACATACTGTATTTCTATATTCACAGGATCTATAGATTGCATCATACAAAGGGCCAGCAATTTCACTGATATCAGGCAATTAGAACAGAGGACTATGACCATAAACTATTAGTAAGCTTCAGCCTGAAGTCTTTGATTCTGTTTATTCATTGTGTGCCTGTGAGAAAATCTCTTTACCAGACAGTACTTCTAGGCTGAGTTTGAAAAAGATCCAAGTGAATCAGTGCTCCACCCTGGTTAAGAAATACAATAAAATTAAATATATCAGTATACAGAAAATTGAGAGTCAGTACAATATTGACAACTAAGGAAGCCCTCTGGGTGAAAGTTTTACTTGTGTATCTGGACATTGCTTGGAATCATCAAAAGACTTCAGTTCACTCTGTGTACCTGGAAAATTGCTTGTAATTATAAAAGGATTTTAGCTTACTCTGCCCTGGTATCCAGTGATTTTTTTTTTCACGTAGATAAATAATTCATCCATTCAGTCTAACGTAATCAAGCTATGAATATCAAAAACTTTGGATGTATTTGTGACTTGTCCATAGTCCTGGCCAACAAGTAATGAGACTTAATCCTCACCACTGACTCCAATGAGGGATGGTCACTAAGATGGATTCACACAGTATTTTCAGATGCAGCTCCCTGCACCAAGCACAATTTCCCATAACAGCACCAGGCAGCATGCTCCATACCTGGAGCTAGACTCTATTTTTCTCTCCAGGCCCATACAAAACTCCACACTGACCACTTTGGAGCTCTGTGTCTCTCTTCTCAGTATCTGACACACACCTACACACACGTGGATATTTGAGTTTCACACACACACACACACACACACACACACACACACACACACACACACACCTGGGAAAAGCTGGCATAGAGTTACTAGCTGTACTCCTTTCTTCCAGACTCTGAGGTAATCATGCTGCCACCAGTCAGCTACCCTAAGGCTCTTACAAAGGGTACTCAATTATACTGTGTAAACTTAATATAATACAAATGGTAGGGTGTGATCAAAGCAGCAAGGATTTCAGGAGCGGCCACAGTGTCACTAAAACAAGCATAAGTACTCTCAAGATGTTAAACATATTCTCTAAAGGACCAGCCACAATGAAAGGTATTAAAATATTTAATGATTAATAATAAAACAGAAAACAGGAGACTACTGAATACAATAAACAACAAGAGTTTCAACCACAGTGATATAAAAAAATAACACATTTGGATAGTTTATCACAGATGCAGAAACAATACTAACCTATTCTTACTAAATGTCCCTGACTGACTAAAGAATTACTGTTCCCTGACTAGTTACCCAAGCAAGGCAAGCTGATGTGTGCTGAGTGTCGTACCACAGCAAAAGCCAGATGATGTCTGTCTTTGTCTGTGTGGATGTGCAAGATGTATATGGTGTTAGAAATCTTTCCTGTCAGGTTCCAAAGTACTTCTACAAGAGTTCCAAAGAAACCAGATGCTGGTTAGAGGATGACATCACCTCTGGTCATCTGACTCTGGTACAATGCACACAGAGTTTTGTTAAGATCTGTGGTAGCATCTGAAAGCTATAACACAATTTAAAACCTTTCACCCTTCCAGGGTTCTCTGATAAACATACACATTTGATTAGTTAGAACAATACGACCTAATATACATGCATACATTTTTTATGTCCAGCAGGACCTACTGTATGCATTTTTAACACAAGTAACTTTACAAATATATTTTTAACTCAAACATCTGTACAAATCAGTGTGATGGTCAAATAATATAAAATTCTTTACAAAACTCCAGCTAGCTATGCTGGCATATGTACACATGTACTGCTCTACTCTTCTGGCACAGATGGCACTAACATCATGGCATTGTTAGAAGATAAAGTTTTTATTTTATTTACTACATTTTACAGTGCACAATGTCCACATGGTGAGCACCCTCATATGGATTCTCCCTGTAGGTTCAGCTGGGTGGGAGCTTTCACATAATCAATAGCCTGTTGTAATGATTATACAATTGACCTATTTTTTACTTTTCTATATGTAAATTTGCAATGGATGGGTACAATTTCTGTCAGTTATTGTTCACCATAATAATGTACCAGTATCAATATATGAGAGATGCTAGTACTTTGCCATATGACACAAAAGTGGTAACAAATCTAATAGTAGTTTCAGACTTATGAGATTTTCAGTAAATTCCAGTAACTCACTCCTACCTTTCTGATTGGTCTTTTATTTTGGTACCTTAATTAAACTAGTCTTATAACCCCTTTGTATTAACCTTTGTCACCTATTGGGAAGGATTAACATAATCATCATTAGAGGAACAAATTCTTTTAACTCTAAGGAATTGCAAAAAAAGGAATATTGTTTACAATGAATCTGTGGTGCATACTGTTAGCTTCCAACAAAGAATGTTTATGGAATGGGTTCCCAAATAATGATGTTCTTACTGTATTGTTTTGATTTTTGGTAACCTGCGCATCTAAAAAAGCCAAAGTGTGCTGATAACAATCAAAACTAAGAGTCATGCCCCAATTATTACTATTTAAATAATTCACAAATTTATGAAGAAAAATAAAATCTAATGTCCATACCAGCTGCATATCAGTTGACACAAAACAGGTAAAAAAGAAACATATATTCCACTGATTGTAAGAAAAAAGTTTAACGTTCTAAGATTCCTCAACAATTCGCAATAGAAAAATTATATTCAAAATGTTTCTAAGTAGTAGCGGTTTATAAAGTTCTTAGTTTTAGTAACCATGGCATTAGATGCAACTCTACTGTACAGTCATGGAAAGCTAACAGACCAGCTGGACAGCCTAGTTAACAAATATTTAATGAAAATTAAAGAGCAGACCAAGTTCTGAAGGGCTGAGGTTCTCAAATGGCCATAGTGAGCCTCCCTCAAACCCTAGAAACATTCCTGAACTTCTACTAAATATTGGAAAAATACACGTGGATGCTGTTTGAAACTCAACTGTCACCTTCAGAGCAACAAGTATTTAAATATGGATAGGGGAAATATCTACTAATTCTGAGATTATGATACTTTTACTGCAAGGTACATCAGTGTGAGAGTTAGTATATATAAGTATTGGGGGAAGGGGATGTAGGAGTTTTACCTCATGAAAAAATGCTTTACATTTCTAACAATGAGCTATGCAATTCTCTGTTTTCTTCTAGGAATGTCATTTAAGTATACAAAGTATTGGGGACAGCAGTCTCATGATTCTGTTACGGAAACATATGTTGGGCATCCTTATCTATAAAAGATTATGGGGCAGAAAGAGACGCTCCTCTTACACAAAGTATACACAGGCACTCACACTAGAAGCAATCAAAAATCAGTTTACTGCATTTTTATTTTGCTAAAGTTTGTACCAGATCCTCATCTTTATTGACTACCATTGTTTTGCATTTTGCATGGACCTACATAAAATGAATCCTGACTAATTAATGGTCTAAGTGCACAACATTTTCAGACTTGTTAGGGCTTTCCCTGAAGCAGGAACATACCTTCCCAGAGAAGCTGGCCTCACCACTTGATAATTGCTTCTGTACAATGATACAATCTGTAAAATAGTGCTGATTTATTATAAGCAGTATGGTGAATGCATACTACCCTCCATTTTCATGATAGAAAGGCATATTATTGAGAAACAGATGTCATATTAGGGAAGCAAGCATGCTACTGTTTATCCTCATTGGATTAGCACATGATTACTCCTCCATCCAACATATGTTCCCATGGCAACAGACTTCCAGTATATTGGGAGTGGAGGGTGGGTAACTTGGGTTGATTTTCAGTTGAATCAAGTGGATATGCAGTGTCAAAAGCAGGATTTTCTCTTTTTGCTTTGGTTTTGGATTGCATTCTTTTGTGGTTTATTTTATAAAGGCTGTCACCCAGAATTCTGGAAGACACAGAATGGCAACAGAGTTTTAATATATATATATATATTTTTTTTGGGGGGGGGGTTGGCAGCTCATGCCTAAATAAGTCTACATAATCCACAACCTAGTTACCAGTTTCATGCAAAGGTTCAACAGAATGGTGCTTTATGGACTGAACACATATTATTAAATTATGTCATAATTAGCTGTAGTGAAAAAAATACTTCAGTTAAATGCATATTCAGAGTACTTCAACTCTTACAGAAAAAAAAAATCAAAGCCTGAGTGCTAAGAAGAAATATGTGATGGATTTCAAGATATAGAGCCAAACATTAAATGACTTACAGAAATGCTGAACTAGAACTCAGAAATTATGGGTTTCTCTGATTGAAAACATATTGTACCACTAATATGTGAATATACATAAATTTATCCTACCAGACATAACTGAAAGACAGAGCCCTGTACGTACTGTAATCTACAGAATGATGGAGAGAAAGCATAGAAATTGATACCTGTAAATTTTGCTGTTTTGTTTCAAGTAAATACAATAAATAAGAAATATAATGTACCACAGTATAAAAGAACCACTTCTAAATAGAAGCATTACTATCTACTGAGCAGAATAGCAGTACAGTGGTTAGCATTACTGGAGTTGGCGTTTGAATTCAATTGCTCACTCTGGTGCCTTCTGTACTGTCTGCATCTCCTCCTGTATCCTTGTCAGTTTTCACTGGGATTTTCTGCTTCTTCCTGGAGACATCCTGAGAGGTCAGTATGTGTCCCATGATGGACTAGTGTCCCATTCAAGAATGATTCTCTGAATTATCATTACTACTTGTCGAGATATGCTTTGGCTTTCCCCACAACTCTGAATAGGGTGAAGCACTTACTGGAAAACATGAACTGTTATCCATTGCCATTTAACAAAGTTACATATCCCACTTCATCTAGTAATCCCTATAAAATACAAGACAATTATTCAATCATTTTCATTGGGAATTCAAGCATTATGTAAGTGACAAATATAGCTGCTCATAGTTACTGAGATAGCTGGCTGACAGGCATACCATTCTCAGAGCAAAGTACACTCTCTCCACTTTCCTGATTTTGGAGGGATGCCTCTAATTTATTCTCAGTATTTTGGGAAGTTCTAAGTTATTGGTATCATCATTAAAAATGTTCCTTATTTGGGCATTAGCCTTAATATTTTTTTGTTTTGCCAATAACCCTATAAGTATGGTTGAGGTTACTACAGATCCAGTCCCATGCGACCAAATTCCCTTATTATCTAACCACTGATATTGATCAGATTTTAAATAGGGCTCTCCAGCTACATAATGGAAACATTTATTCATGTTTACAGCTTGCACAAAACTACAGAAATATTCCATCTTATCCAGCCTACTAGATATACTAAATGCTGAAAGCATTTTATATTATTGTTACTTCAAGCCCTAGCCACAGAAATGTCAGGGAAAAACAACAAATAAAAACACGATATAAGTAGTACAACACTAATGATAGTATGTACTGTGTGGCCAATTGCACCTCTTTTGGTTGCTAAAAGATAGCCTGGAGGTTAGAGTAATGAAATGCAACTCCTCAGAACCCTACAAATAGTGTTTTAAATATGACACCTGTCAATGAACTAGTGAGCAAGCAAGAGAAGCAATCTGCTTGTCAGTTTGTGCGCTTTCTGCATAGTAGTGAATATAGCAGCAAAGATAAAATAACCGGAAGTAGGATTTTTAGAAAAAATGGGCATTGTGAGAACAGTACATGTAGAATAATACTGTGGAGGTGGAATGAGGTTTAAGGGAAGATCAGCTGCTACTAAAAATTTCTCAGGAAACTGAACCCCCCCCCCCCCATTTCTAGGTTCCCTTAATTATAAAAGTGAGGTCTTTTCCTAAGAGCAAGCTGACAACTTAAGTTACAAAGGCATATATCTGCATTCAAAGGTAAATATTACCTAGGAACGCTGTATAAGGTAAACTATATATGCATACCCCTAAACTGCCCATGAATTTCAGGGATGACCACATTTGTCAATAAAATGTAGCTATATGTCAGAAATGTGTTTATAATATTTTGCATTACCATTGTTCACTATTCCTTTCCAAAAATTGCATGTTAACATAAATATTTCAGTCTATTAACTTTTTAAGTGCAGAGTACCAATATCTAAAAAATATATCCCTGACTTTAGGCGTTTGTTCAATATTAGTTCGGCTTTGTTCCTGATATGTGAGTGAGAAAGTTTGAAGCTTTGTATTTATACAGTTCTGAGACGAAGGATGTGCGGATTGATGTTTGGTCTTGTTTTTCATCCTAATGCTCTTTTACAAAAAAAAAATAAAATGCCTAAACAGCCAGCTGCATTGAACAAGGAGATGGGGAACATTTTCTTAAACAAAAACTCATGAAACAGTTGAATTTTGAATAAGAAATAGCCTGCATGTATCATATAGTACTGAACCACAGGCATTGAAGAAGTAAGTGTCTGGATTGTAAAATGACTAACCAGAATGTCTTTTGTTGTTGTCTATGCCTTGTAAACACATGCCAGCGTGTGTAATGGATTCAAGTCCCTGTTTATGTCGTTTGAGAAATGTGTGTGCATATCCATTTGAGGTGGGACCTTACAGCATCACAATTTGAAGCATGCAGTAGTTTGCCATAAATTTCAAGGGCCCTTACAGGTACAGTGTTGTCAGTTTTTTTTTTTCAAGCAGCTGTTCATTTTGCAGAAGCATAAGCTTAGCTTTAGAAATACACACCTTGTCAAAGACCCTGTAACCATGGTAGTCATTCATTGCCCATGTCCATAAGTGTTACATCTCACATCTAATCCATAGACATTCATCCATCAGTACCATATAAAAGCACTGCCATTTTCTCTTGGTAGTCTGTGGCACTGATACCACATGCCAATTAATCCAGGAGCTCACTGTAAACCATCTGTTGCACATAGCAAAGTATTGCATCCAAACCTGGTCAGAAATAAGTGTGTGAACATGTGTATGGTAGTTGCTGCAGAAGCATAAGGGTCTGATTTCCTCACCCCTCATTTTCCTACTGTTTGACCTTAAGCAAGTGACTTAACTAGGCAGTGCTTGGGGTCAACCGGGAATTTGGGCTAGGCTCAATTTTTTGGTTTCCTAGACTAGAAGCCTATTAACTACCTATGTAAAATGAAAGGTACAGAAGCAGTGGTTCATTTTGTCAAACTAAGATGCTCTGTCACATGGTTGAACTAATTACATTGACATTAGTATTCTTGATAGGTGACACATTTAAAAAGTACAAAGAGCAATAATTCTTACTGAAGGCAGAGCCCACCCACAGTACCATGCAGGGGCATTCCCTCTAAACTCCATGGTTTCATTTAGCAACCCTGAGTTTGCTGAGTTTGCTTGAAAAGGATATTTTCTTCACTGCTGTAGTGTAGGAGTCTTTAACAATTACAGCTCTCCACAATCACCACCACAGTTTTACATATATATATATATATATATATATATATATATATATATATATATATATATATATATACATATATAGGAATCCTATTTTCTGTGATTCTGGATTGTGGAAACCCTCATTTAAAAAAAAACTACTTTCACTAAGTTTCCTTTATTGAACTGAGGTTTAGAGAATCTTGTTTCTACAAGTCAACTGACTACCATATACCAGAATCTGTCTCAGCTATATTTAATATGCAAATAGTGAAAATATCTCATGTGATTTGAAAGATAATGTATAAACTGACATAAATTATACATCTAACTAGTAAAAGTGTCAGATGTTTATTTTACTTTTTTAGTTTTTTATGTTTTGATGACTGGATTACATATCAGACAATGTTTACTATAATAAAATGGCAAAGAAAAAAAGACATTGAGTCAAATTCAATAAAGCCTACACTAAGTGTACACTATATGTATTCAATAAAATTCTTATCACATTTTTTGTGCTTTCTAGTCACTCAAAACAATTATGCTAAGTGTACATGTAGTCTACACTTTGTGGTAACCTTTATGAATCCCACTCAATATTTAAAGCTGCAAGAAAATCCGTAGGAAAACTAAAATTAGGAGGAAGAAGGTGTGAGTTATGTCTGTTCATTAAGAACAGTGTACACTTAGTGTGGGCATTACTAAATCCCGGAGATTAAAAAATTATTTTATTTAAACAATGACAGAGTCCTAGCACCATGACTGTGTCAGCTTTCTAAGGGAAGACTGTTACTATAAAACCATGGAATTTATCATGGAAAAAAAGTAAGTGCAGTAAAGACTAAGCCAATAACTACACATTAAGAAGTAGGTAACCAGTGCACTTTTGCACCTTAGCTCCAAGTTTAGTCTACTTTCAGTGCATGACTGAAGAAAACTGCTGTTAGCACAGTATGATAAAGTAACAGTATGACAAGTACAGCTTTAAAAGCACAACAGATCAAGCAGCTGAATGCTACTACTGGTGACTTATTATAATATATAACCTTAAACACTACAGGTAGGATTTATATAGATACACCAGGGACATTATCACATCAGCTTTCTTGCTTATGTGATGAATGTATTATTAGGTGACCCATATGACACCACCTTAGCATCTGCTATGCATTCTGACTGGCTCTTCTAATCAGAGTACTTCATGAGAATACACAACACCAGCAGTATATGCCCTGTTATTGCCACCATTGCTTATTTCTAAAACCTCTCTGCCTTCCTAAAGATAAGATAAATTGCACTTAATGTCCAGTAGCACCTGTCATCTTCCATTTGTATAGAGCATGCTCACTGTCTAGGTTTAACATCTTTATGTATGGAATACTCAGTGGCGTACAAGTAGCCCATCCTACCTCCTGTTAATATGGAGGATGCTTGTTGTCCAGGTAACAACCCTTCTGCCTCTTATTTACATGCAAAATGATCATAGTGCAGAAGAACCCTATTCTTCCTGATTATATGTAAAATGTTTGCTGCCTAATTATACCTACCTCAATCTCTAATTTACATAATGAATGATTATTGTGCAGGAGTACTTTCTCCCACATGCTGTTTATATTGAGAATGCTTTATATCTAGTGAAACTCCCTACCATCTCCTGTTTAAGCACAGAATGTCATTCCCAAGGAAAGCATTCCTCACACCTTCTCTTTCATGAGAGAATGCTCACTTTCCATGGGATTACCTAAAACCTCCTGTCTACGGGAAAGCAATGGCAGTTCTCAATTGGTAGCAAACTTTCCATTGGTTCTGGAAGACCAGAAGGCTGTGGGTTTTATTACCCTCCAGGTGCTTGGATTAATTTTCAAACTGCTGACATTGCAGTGCAATATTATGGGGGCTGCTACAGTACTGTACTTCTTAAAGTGTCTAGGTCTAGATTGTTTGTTACTGGTTAACATGAGTGTGTGTGTGTGTGTGTGTGTGTGTGTGTGTGTGTGTGTGTGTGTGTGTGTGTGTGTGTGTGTGTGTGTGTGTGTGTGTGTGTGTGTGTGTGTGTGAGTGCGTGCGCAAACATATTGGGAATTTGCATTGGGTTTCAATGTATGGGTTTGACAGGAGCAAAAGTACAGTTTTGTACCTACCATAAATGTAGATGTTCGAGTGCTCATACAGCTGTAGTCATAACAGATGGGTTATCCTGCCATCAGGCGGGTCCTCGGTCAGCCGAATTCCAAAGTCTAGGTCCAGCGTCAGTTGTCGTCGCTTCTTCCCTGACGTCAGTGCGGCAGGGGTATAAAAGAGCCAGCCGACACCATCTTCTTCAGTTTTTCTTGCCCCAGGTGTCAGGTGCCCCCAGAAGGAAGGCAAAGCATAAACTTATGTAATCATGCAATATAGAATAATCAAAAAACAGTAGTTTGCAAGCAAATACACCATAAAAGAATACCCCAAATAGGTTGTATGAGAAGGTGTTTGCCATAAGGCCTGTCCTAAGAGGGGATGGAGGGAGGGAAACCTGGACTGCAGCTGTATGAGCACTCGAACATCTACATTTATGGTAGGTACAAAACTGTACTATGTTCATTGTGCATACAGCTGCAGACATAACAGATGGGTGGAATCCCAAAGCTAAGTACAGGTGGCAGGCACTAAGTGGAACTAGGAGGAGCAAGGATGCCCTGCAAGACAGCTGTGGCAAATCCCGCTCTAGATTTAGAGTAAAGTGGAAGGTGATAGTGTTTGGAGAAAGTGTGCACTGAACTCCAAGTGGCTGCTTCCAAAATGTCCTTGGTAGGAACCCCCCTGAGGAAAGCTGCAGAGGTAGCTGTGGCCCTTGTGGAGTGGAATCTGATGCTTGAAGGCACAGCTTTTCCATGAAATGAGTAACAAAAGTGTATGCAGTGGGCAATCCATTTAGAGATTGTCTGTTTGGAGGTAGCCTTTCCTTGAGCACCTGTAGCATAGGACACAAAGAGTTGCTCGGATTTCCTGAATGGCTTTGTCCTGTCCAAATAATAACGAAGTTGTCTGTGAATGTCCAAGGAATGCAGTAGTCTTTCCCCTTTGTTTTGTGGGTTAGGGTAAAGGGTAGGTAAGTGGATAGTCTGATTCAAGGCTACACTGGATACTACCTTTGGCATAAAGGTAGGGTTGGTTCGTAAGGAAACTCTGTCCTGATGGAAAATGATGAAAGGTTGCACAGCCATGAGGGCCAGTAGTTCCAAAACCCTGCGTGCTGAGGTGATAGCCAGAAGGAAGGCTGTTTTCCATGACAGATATTGTAGTTCTGTTGAAGCAGCTGGCTCAAATGGAGGAAGGGTCAGCTTTTCCAATATGAAGTTGAGGTCCCAAGCAGGGACTGGTGGTTTCCTTGGGGGTTTTATATTCTTAGCCCCTCTGAGGAACTGTCTTAAGAGAGGATGAGAGAATAAAGGAGGATCCGTGTTGTATTGTGCAGAAATGGCTGAAGCATGGATTTTGATGGAGGAGAAGGAAAGTCCACTGTTTAACATCTCAGCTAGGTACTGTAATATCTGAGGTAAATTTATTACCCAAGGATTCTGGCCCTTTTTCTGATTCCAGGCACAAAACCGTTTCCATTTGGCAGAGTAGGCTTTTCTAGTAGAAGGTCTTCTGGCCTCCAAGATGATATCCTGCACCTCCTTGGAGAGGAGGGTCTGTTGGGAAATCAAGGAATTCTGCATGCGGCTAGATTTAGGGTTTTGAGCTGACTGTGAAGAGTTTTGAAGTTGTGCTGGGACAACAGAAGAGGCACTAGAGGTAGGATCCATGGTGGGGAATGCGTCAGGCTCTTCAGGAGTGGATACCAGTGTTGTCTTGGCCAGTCTGGAGCAATGAGAATCATTTTCGGCCTCTCTGCTCTGGCTTTTAATAGAACTTTGGGCAGCAGAGGGAGAGGCGGAAAGGCATAGACTGTCAATGTTGTCCAATTGAAAGAAAGTGCATCCACTTTCCAGGCCTGTGGATGGTAGGTCCTTGAGAAAAATGTTTTCAGTTGGTAATTTCTGTGGGTAGTAAAGAGATCTATGTCTGGCTGTCCCCATGCCTGAGTTATCTTTGCGAAATCTTGAGGATGCAGCTTCCATTCATGTGGATCTGTCATGTTTCTGCTTAGGCTGTCTGCCAGTGTGTTTTCCTTCCCTGGCAGGAATTGTGCCTGAAGTTGGATTTGCAATTCCAGAGCTGTGTTCCAAAGGGTCATGGCTAGTCTGCGCAGGGGGTATGAATGAGTTCCCCCCTGTTTGTTTATGTACCACATAACTGTGGTGTTGTCTGTCCTTATCAATAGCTGGCCTGGATGCAGTAGGTCCTTGAAAGCCATAATAGCATTTTGCACTGCTAGCATTTCCTTTTGGTTGATGTGTAGGTGCTTCTCTTTTTGGGACCATTTTCCCTGAATGCACTGATCTGTCATGTGTGCCCCCCAGGCGTAGTCCGAGGCATCTGTTGTGATGATTTGATTTGCTTGAGGTATGCAGAAAAGGAGACCTATGTTTCTTTGGCATGCTTGAGCCCACCACAGACATTCCTTTTGAAGACATGGAATGAGTGGTATAATTGTTTCCAAACTGTGGCTGTGCTGAGACCATAAGTTTTTTAGGTACCATTGAAGTTTCCTTATATGCAGCTTTGCACATGGGATCAGCAGGATGCAAGATGCCATGAATCCCAGAGCCTGCAGGACTTTCCTTGCAGTCAGCTTGGTGAATGTTGCCATTTTGCTGAAGTATTGTTTGTCTGGTGTGAGGTAGGCCATCTGGGTGTTTGTATTCAAGCTGGCACCCAGGAAAATTATTTTTGAGAGGGTATTAGTTTTGATTTCTTTTTGTTGACTGTGTATCCCAGAAAGTTCAACAGTTTTATTACAAACGCCAGGTGTTTCAGAAGTATGTCCTTGCTATCCACGTGGATCATGCAGTCGTCCAGATATGGGTATTTTTGTATTCCTTGAAGTCTGCAGAAGGCAATTACTGATGCCAGGCATTTTGTAAACACTCTGGGCACAGTAGATAAGCCAAAGGGCAATGCAGAGAATTGATAATGGGTTGAAACTGCAAGAAATCTGAGGTATATTCTGCAATCTTGTCTGATAGGGACATGCAGGTATGCCTCCTTGAGGTCCAATGTTACCAGCCAAGACTCCTTGCCCAGCATGGGAAGAAGCTGCTGTAATGTGAGCATCTTGAATTTTGGTACCTGTAAATATGTGTTTAGGATGGATAGGTCTAAAATAGGTCTCCAATCTTTGTCTTTCCTTGGTACCAGGAATAGTCTGGAATAAAACCCTTGACCTTGTTCTTTTGCAGGTACCTCTTGAATAGCTTTCATGTCCATGAGAGCTGAAATTTGTTTTTGTGCCTCTGCCCTTTGATTTTGTGGCAGGTTTGGCATGCCTCTCATTTTTGGAAGGGTGTGAAAGTGGAATCTGTAGCCTCTGTCTATAATGTCCAGGATCCATTTGTCTTTTGTGACAATATGCCAATTTTTTAAGAATAATGCCAGTTTTCTGCCTAAAGGTGCTGCCATTAAAGCTTTGCTTGGTAGGTAAAGGGGAAAGTCATTGTGTCTGCTTTCTGAATGACTGTAATCTATCTTCTCCACCTCTTGGGGTTGGTGCTTGCCATTGTCTGGCTCTGAATGATCCTTGAGATTGCCCTCTACCCCTCAGGTGCCTGTATCTGCCTCTTTGAGGTCTGTCCGTGGCTGGAAAGAACCAATTTTTTGAAGGCCAGTTTCTGCTGAAACGTGGAGGTTGTACCTGCAGGAAATCTTTCACTGTTTGCATTGATCTCGCCTTTTCCTCCATTTTCTTTAGTACCTCCTCAGCTTTAACACCAAACAATACATCTTTTTGAAGAGGTGCATCTAGTAATTTAGCTTTGACATGATCTGGTAAGGCTTGCTCTTTGAGCCAAGCATGTCTACATATGACAGACCCTGTAACAGCAGCTCTACATGAGGCCTCTAAAGCATCAAAACCACACTGCAAGGTATGTATACCCGCTTGCTCTGCACTATGCAACAGATCCTGCAACTCTTTTAAATCTGGTTGCTCAGGTTGTGTCATTTTGCTTTTCAACTGAGATAACAAAAACTGTTGATACTTTAACATATGGAACTGACAGTTTAATGCCCTCATGGTTAAAGTGGCCGAGGTATACACCTTTTTCCCCCACCTTTCTAAAGCTCTGGAATCTCTCTCTGAAGGTAATGGGTTTTTAGCAGTAGAGGCCTTAATTCCCTTGGGACCCTGTGAAATAGTTTCTGGGTCAGCAGTATGGCTCTTGTGTAGGAACTGGTGTGAATCAGGAACCCGGTAATACCTGTCTGGTTTAACAGGAGCTGGAGGTAAAGAATCCGGGTTGAGGCTGGCTTTGGTGTACACATCATCTAATATATCTAAGACAGGAGGGATAGCCAGAGGCCTATGCTGGGGGAGCAAGAGAAAATCCCTGAGCCTTTTCTTGGAATCTGAGTAATCTTGGCCTTCCCAGTGAAAGTGTTCCCTCAAAGTATGTAGGGTTTCCCCAAAAGAGTAGTCCTCAGGGGGGGAGACCGAGGGAATAGACTCCTCTGCATCAGAGTCTTCAAAAGGAGAATATGTATATTCCTGGTCCTCAGAATGTTCAGAGGTAATAGAGGCTTGATCTGAGAAAGGGTAGTCTTCCTCTAATCTGGGCCTTTTGTCCGAGGGGGGTTGAGAACCCCTGATAAGAGAAATCAAATCCTCAGCCATTTTGAGCATCTGTTTTTTAGGCATGGGGCCTTGAGAGGGGGTCTGTGGTCCTTGTTTTTTAGTTTTCATGGCTGCTTTAGATTTTGTGAAAGCCTTAATAGAGAAGGAGGAAGGCCTGAAGACACCTTGAGAAATGGCAGGCTTGTCTAAACTCTGAGTTTCCCCGCCAAGAGTGGCGTCGGTATCTGTAGTCGGAATGAGGGTCGAGGAGCCAGCGACCTTGGGCACAGAAGACACTGGTAATGAAGTGTCATCGGTACTCAGGGGCTGCATAGGTGCCTCGCTGAGAACCGGAGAACCGGTAGTCGGCCTTAGCGTGGTGTCAGTAGAAGTCGCGGACCTCGTATGTCGGTCCTTATCTTTGCATCTCTTATTCAAAACTGGAGTCGGAGTAAATTAAATTTTTTACCAAAATAGTGATGGGCGAACTCCGCCCAACGCTTAATAGTGTGTTTGTTGAATCTAGCACAAAAATGGCAGGCTGAGACGTCGTGGTCTGGGCCTAAGCAAGGAATACAGAAAGAGTGGAAATCCGTATGCGGTATTTGCTTCCCACATGAAATGCAATTATTAACTTTGTCTGACATCGGTCTGAGGCAAGAAAAGCTTCCTCAACGGGGTACTTAGATTTCAAGAAGACTTCGGCTGAAATATTTTCGTAAATCTCAGGAGCTGGCCGACCGGCACTTGCGAACTGCTTCTGCTTCGGGCACCGCACGGCAAGAAAGACTGAAGAAGATGGCGTCAGCTGGCTCTTTTATACCCCTGCCACACTGACGTCAGGGAAGAAGTGACGACAACTGACGCCAGACCTAGACTTTGGAATTTGGCCGACCGAGAACCCGTCTGATGGCAGGATAACCCATCTGTTATGACTGCAGCTGTATGCACGATGAACATCTGAAATACATTAATAAATTATTGTGACCAATATTTGCTTGCTTATTTATTTAATTAATTGTTCATTCAGTTGAACACAGTCAGACATCTGACATGTACAAGTCAATAAAGTGACTTTAGTTGGCACCATGGAGGCAGTCTGTAGATAAAACTGACTCACCCCTGCTGCCATCTGGTGATGATTAAACAGTTATTGATCTAGCATGGCTGAGCTAGTGTATTTTTGAGAAAATGAGCTGAAATACATTAATATTTGTGAACTTGAGGGCCTTTCTTAACCTCAAAGACATCAGAATATGTATAGTTACTGAAACCCGGTTTCATTGCAGTGATAGTGGTCCTTGCATTCCAGGGTAATATCAGTACACATCTGCTACACAGTTCTTCACAATGGAATAAAAATGAATTTCTGTTCTGTAGTAATCTAGAATCACCTCTTTATATACAAGTATCAAAGAAAAAAAAAACACATTCAAAACAGTAGAGGATCATGGTACTAACAGCTGCACCATGGGGTCTCCCTCAAAACAGAATAATATGATTACACCTTAGTACAGGCCTGCTTGCTGTTTCTGGGAGCAGAAGGAAGGAACAGCATTTCACTGAGGACTGGTTGTGCTGCCTAACATGCATTCATATTCACTCGCATCAGTGGGAGAGTATCTGCATCTGTATTTATTCATAACCCAGTTAACTCCCACCATATTTCACGTGATACAAATCTGCAACTGGATGAACTATTAGCTACACACAATAAAATTAATTATCACATTATAATCATTTATTGATTACCGTCTATGACACCTTCAGCGCACATGGAATACCTTAACCAATTTAGAAAAGTTAACAGCCAAAACAAGTACCTTTCTTATGAGTGACTTCAACTATCTGTACATAAACTGGCAAACATTTACTACTAACAACAAATATGCCAAACATTTTCTGAAGTTTGTAAATGCCAGTCCACCAAATTGTCCCCTACCCACCAGAGGTATTAATATTCTTTTTCGTGTCATCACAAACAGATCTCCCAGTTGCACCACCCTACTTGTTATCCCCTCTCTAGTCAAATCTGACCATCTCTCTGTGATGTTTCCTATAAAAGCAATGCTTTGTAGACCCTAACTCCTCCTCCTGTATGTTCAGGTTTGCTCTGAAACCAATTATTTACAATTAACTAATCTTACTGATAATCATAAGTGGTATAGCTCCCCAGCAAACCATGTAACTGAGGCTGACGCTTACTGCTCCGAGTTGTACTCTCTCCTAGATTCCTTTAGGCATCATTACCAATCTGGTGTAAACACAGTGGCAAGTTTAGAAATAAACCCATATGTTGGAGCTATTATATCACTAAGCAATAATAATTATAATAAACTCCATGCCATCACTAAAACATGTCCACTTCATCATAAAAGAGATTTAAAACTATAAGCAAGCCTCTCAAATTTACAATAAGGAAATTTAAGGCTAGCTATGACCTTAGAATTACAAATTGCATTTTATTTTATTTATTTTACACTTGTTGACCGGGAGAGTCCAACTGGATACATGTCCATTTTCAGCAGAGGCCCGGGGAGAAAAGCTCCACAAATTAAATAACAGAATGCAAATAACATTGGTAAACACAAAATGTAAAAGGTTACATCAGGGGCGGCTCATGGCATCGGACTGCCGGACTGCAGCCTGGAGAGAGCAAATGAAGGCAGTGTGATGCCCAGCAGTGTGGTTTGGTGTTTTGGGAAAAGAGCGAGAATCAAACAGTTGCAGCCAGTTTGGGTTGTGGACTGATTCAAATTGATTCGTGAATCGTGAGTCACAGTAAAGTGAAGGATTTGGTCTTATAATTATGGCATCCAACCTATGGGCCCATATATATATAGTTGCTGAAATCAGAATCCTTAAAGGAGATAAATACACAAGAAATTATCTCAGCTATTAACAACCTTAAGCCTAATAAATTGACATGAAAATTCTGGCCATGGTCCTAGCTAACAGGCTGTTGATCAATCTGGCTTTATACTGGGTAGACAAACTACGATCAGACTTTACTACTTGCATCTAAGGCATTTGACCGCTTGAGCACAAAAATTTATTTGCCGCCCTACCCTTCTTTTACATTCCAAATTCATTTATAGAACAAAAAAAAACCCTTACTCCTCTCTCAGCCACCTCTACATATCGAACCTCTATTCATGCTTATCAAACAAGCCACTTCCTCCACCCACCATGCAGATGACCTTAATATATATTTCACTCCTGACTCCTCTGACAAAATAAAAAAATATTATCTGCAATTAATACCCAAAAGAGCAGGAGGGTCTGGGTACCTGACTTTCTTCAGACATCAGACAATTTCTAACCTAAGAATCAGTCTGAATTTGCCGAACATTAAAGAAACTTCTGCTCAGTGAAAAAGATGACCTCAAATGCATACAAGGTTATCATGTCACTCAGATATCAGAATGAGTTCATCATCTCAAAATTCCATAAACCAAACCTTAATATCACAGGCTATAAAATGAAGCTCTAAAACTATTCGCTTCAAAGTTGAAATACACAAACTGATGATATCCTTCATTTGTTTTGGAGTTGCAGTGTCCTATAAGTTCTTGAGAAAATTGGCTATGAAAATCTAGGAGGGTTTTAAACACATAGCTATTAAACACCCAAAGGGCTCAAAATACTTGTTTCACAATATTAAGCAAGCCAGTTATTAAGGAATTTTGTTGTTATGTATGATATTTTGTTTAATGGTTTTGTAATTTGTTTTGCTTTCTGTATTTTCTTTGGTGTTTATTTTAATGAGACTATCGCTACTAGCAAATTACATAGAATTATGATACAGTCAAATTGTGCGACATCGGCAATAGCATAATTTTCACTTTTCAGTTGTGTGTAATGCCCAAAGTTTGTAGTGCAGTGGTAGCATTGTTGCCTGACAGCTACAGGTTCTCTGGTTTGATTCTGTCCTTCCATCCCTTACAAGATGTGTCTTGATTTGGCATAGTGGTATGTTTCTCTGACTGTTTTGCACAGGGTCCCTGAGTTCAAGTTTATTCTAGCAACTTTCCAACATTATACAAGCAATGTTTAAAATGTGTCCCTGGTTCTAGCTAAAATTTGTGTCGAGTAGAATTTGCAAGGAGCTGAAAGCTGCAGGAACAAAAGTTTAGTGCTGCTTAAGCTAAGCCTGCTTTGCATTGTTAATAGCACAACAGGTAAGGTTCTACTCCTACAGTAGGTAGATGCATTGCTGATACTGTACTGTGTTGTAAATTGTAGATGAAACAATGACATATTTTATGATGGAAATGTTATGAATTGGGCAGTTCTGTCATTAGTTGTGCATTTTGTTTCATTGTTTACTGGAAAATGTTAAAAACAATACATTTAAAATACCCTCTACATCTGTACTGTATTGTACAAAGAATATAATGTAATACAGTCAGTCAGGAAGGTGTAGAGCATGTGTAATGTTTTTGTCATGTGGGGCTTGATTTTAAAAACAGGAATGGCTGCAGGGGAGGCTCCATTCGACCATGATTTTGTGAGGGGGGTAGCAAACCAGACAGCCCTGGTTGAACTATATATCAACTGTCTTAAGTTTATACAAGGAGCAATTTTAGTAGTGCCTAATAATCCCTCTCAAAAATGCATTTTGAAGAAAAAAAACGGGTTTACAAAATATAACTGTAATGATCAGAGTTATAGATTACTTTTATTTCAGAAATGCATGTAGATGCTCTTATTTTATTAGCTGCTCAAGTTAACAGTGTTAATATTAAAAATTGTTTTTGTATCACATTTTTGTCTGTAAAATATTGAAAGTTTCAGATTTCATACCCTTCAGAAAATTTTAACTAATGCAAGAGACTACTACTGTGTCTTATCTCCACTTCTAGTTCTATGTATGGCTTTGTCCAGATTTTGGCTCTGGATGTGTGCAAGGAAGGCAAGGAGCAGTTATGCAGTGTAAGTGTGCAGAGTTTCCCATGCCCAGGTAGACTTTTATACTGTTGATTTATGCTTCTTATTATTCAGGAAATGCATGCTGTCACAGTGTTTAATGACCATCAGGTAAGCTTGTCGGAGATTGTAAAATGTAAGTAAGCTTTAATAACATACTGTTAAAGAATTACCAGCACTGAAAGCCTTTTCGTTGTTGCCATGCCAAGATATTTACATAACTAGATAATATATAAGCCTTGGGTATTGATTACATTTGTTGGAGACTTGCAGTCATCTTTGTTTGGAGACTTGCATCAATTATAATTAGAACTGCAGTGCAAGGAGTAGTGTTTTGTTTGAGTGCTGCTTGTTTTTTTTTTTACTTTTGACTTTTGCATTCCCCAGTAATATTTAAAAAATATTTTTTTTTTTTTTTTTCTCCTCAACCCATCTTCCACCTGGATATTAAGTAAGCTGCCATGTATATGCAAGGAGTAGTGTTTGCGTTGAGTGCTGCTTGTTTTTTATACTTGATTTTGACTGGCATTCCAGTAATGTATTTAAAAGTTTATTTTATTTTTCATGCCTCACAACCTGTTTCCATCTGGATATTAAGTAAAGTTGCCATATGCATTGCATTTTTTATTTGAAGTCACCAGCCGCCACTGGGTTACATAGTTATGAATTTTAAAACTAACAAAAAAACTACCACAAGATTACAATAATAAAGTTGACAGAGGCAACCTAAGTAAGAGGAGGTGAAGTGAGGATGTAACAGGGAGTAATAGAGTGTGGAAGAGGGTGGGAGTGGGAGGTTAGCCTGGGGTGGAGCAGGAGCATATCCATTAAAGTTTTAAATGTTCTTTGAGTCATGTTTTGAAACTGTAGAGTTAGCAGTGGCAATGGCAAAAGGTAAGGAGTTCCAGATTTTGCCTATGTAGATGTGGAAGAGGGAATCACCTGCTGTGTTATTGCTTTTGGTCACCTTGAGAAGTTTTTTATTACTAAAGCGAAGCTGTCTGGGATTGGTTTGTAATTTTAGTAGGTTGGAGAGTGCTGGGTTTTATCTGGCAGTAGTAGGAGTGTGTGAGCAAAAGAAAGCTGGTGGAATGATAAAAGGTTAGCGAACTCAATCCAGTTAAGTTGGTGCAGTGAGAGACAGTGTTGGGCTTGATAGGGGGCACCGGTGGCAAATTTGGCTATTTGATTGTAGCAAATGTTGAGCTTGGAATTGGATTGGTTAGTGAAGATTGGTGCGGCATAGAATGGGGTGGAGAAGAGGTAAGTTTGAGCTATGGTTGTTCTGGCAGGTTGAGTTAGAAAAGGTTTATTTTTGTAAAGACCGCCGAGTTTTTTGTGGATGTTTTTTATGGTTTGATTTATATTCTGGTCGAATTTGAGGTTATTGTTAATGGTAACCCCTAGCAATATCGTGTGTGTATCCGGAGAGATGATAGTACCATCTCTGGACACAACATTAAATGTGTTGGGTATTATGGTGGATTTGTTAGGTTTGAATAGCAACAGTTTGGAAATTTTAGGATTAAGTACTAGCTTTTGTTAAGAAACCAGGTTTTGGTAGAATGGAAAGCTTTTTGGGTGATAGAGAGGAGTTCATGAGGATCATTGGCTGAGCAGATGGCTGTTGGCAGTTGCATCTAGGCAGATGTTGTGGAGATTATTAGTGAAAATGGAGAAAAGAAGGAGCCCTAGAATGGACCCTTGTGGGACTCTGGTAGTAATGGGTAGCAGTGAGGATAGATTGTTTTCCCATCAAACTGCTTGTTGCCTTCCTTGTAAGTAGTTCTGAAGCCAGGCTAATGCATGATTACTAAGGCCCAGACCAGTGAGGGACTGGAGTAGTTTAGGGTGGTTGACCATGTCAAAGGCTTTTTACAGGTCCAAGAAAATGGCAGATGATAGTTTCCCTAAGTGGATGTTTTGGTTAATGTAGTTGGTGAAAGACAGTAAGGCTGTGGTTGTGCTCAAAAGTTAACAATAAGGCCTTAATCAACTATATTAGGAAGCTTAGAAGTAACCTACAGTTCTGTAATGAACTTATCATCTTTGATATTTTTGTAGACAAATTATCTTCCAGCTTTAGTCTAACCACCCTCCCCACTGTCCCTTTCAGTCTGGACCAATTCCTGATGGCACTTTTCAAAATAAAAAGAAAAATAAAAAAAACACTACTTCAGTGGGTCCTGACATTATCTCTGGATGTATACTGAGAAGGAAAAACTCACCCTAGGAAAACCCCTCCAACAACTCTTCAGTCTGAGTATGTCCTTAAAGTGCGGATAATGACAGATGCAGTATTTTTCATAAACAGATGCCCCTTTACTGACCCTGGTAATTAAAGTCTGTTAGTTTCACTAGTATTACTTGCAAAGCTATGGGACATGCTGTGGCTGAACTAATAAAGAATGATATATTTGACCTTATATTGAAGTGAAAGCTTGACCCCATGTGAAAAAATGGGAAAAAAGAGGTTGTGGATAGATGGAAGGATGGATTCTATGATTAATACCAATTTGGCTTTGTAAAAGGCAGATTATGCCTGCTCACCCATGTATCAGAGGCATACAGTCCACTCTAGTTAATTGGACCTTGCCAAGGCCTTTGAAAACATTAGCCATGCTGGTATTAATGGCAAATTCTCCCAACTCAACATTAACCCATACATTATTCTCTGGATTGGTAATTAGCTGTCTGATAAAACCCATGCCATTAAGTTCAGGGATATTTGCTTTATACAGAAAAAATGTCCCGCAGGACTCTGTCCTTGGTACCTTCATATATATATATATATATATATATATATATATATATATATATATATATACAGACACGCACACACACACATATACATTTTATATATATATATATATATATATATATATATATACACACACACACACACACACACACACACACGTATATATATATATATATATATATATATATATATATATATATATATATATATATATATATATAAATAAGTTTGCTGATGATTGCAAACTGGGTGAGGTTCAACTGGAGGTGTTTATCAAATGGATAAAATAATGATACTTCACAAAGCTGAAATACAAAACTTTAATCACTCACTGAATGATTAATGTTTTGTATTTCAGTGTTGTGAAGTATCATTATTTTATCATTTTGGCTTGTCTTTTGTTACGTCACTTTACCACGGCTTCTGACTTTTTGTTTGTTGGTGTTTATCAAATCCCATTCTCACTGTCTGTTCTACAGCAAGGGCTATTAATAATAAATGCTTGGCATATTAATCATAAGCCTACCCTCAATGCCAAGACAAGCAGTATAGTTTTCTTTACTAAATCTACATAACTGCTACTTACTTTATAGGTAACATTCTACTTAAATTTCACAGAGTAATCAGGGACTTAGGTTATGTATACTGACAGACTATCCTTTGACCACTATACCTCAGTGGTGGTTTGAAAAACTTTCTTCCTTGCACAAATTGTCCTTTGTGTCATCTCCTCAAGGTCCAGAGCAGTTGCTGTTTCTCTTTATTCATCCCTCATTAGACCCATCATTGACCACGATGCACTATTCAGCATGTACCTTGTTAAGTACCTGAACCATTTAGACAGACCTCAATGTTTCCTCACCAAAAAGATCTCAGGTCTCAGTACTCTAAGCTACTCTGATACACTCAAAGCCCCGTTCCTCTATTCAGTGTGAAGCAATCTCTTGAGGAATGACTTATGCTTAGCTTTCCATGCTATGAATGACCCAAGACACTTTGAATGCCTTCACCTAAATAGAATCAGTAGTAAAACAAGCACCTTTTCTAGAGGCCTATACCTATATTACTACATCAACAACAATAAATGAAGTGAGATACCTAAATCAATGTAGCCCCCCCCATTTCTGGAAGAGAATGCCCTTACCTGTCAAGCAAAGTACTTCTCTAGTAAAGTTTACAACTAGTCTGGATTACTGGATGGGCGATCCCAAATTTTCTTAATCTGCACTAGTCTTGAGTAATGAGGCTGAGCTTCTTGATAGGCTCCTTGGAAGGTTAACAATAAATGAAAAATGATAAAACAGGTAGACCACGGCTGAAAAAAATCCAAGTATACGTCCACTTTTCAGCAAATTATTCTTTAATAAAAAACAACAAGAGTAAGCACTTTCACGATCTAAAACAACTGATCGCTTCTTAAAACAAAATGCATCCAATCAAATCAAATTGTTCTATGACATCATTCAAGCTATTAAAGTGCTAATAATATGCATATAAAGGTATAAAACTGTTGTCAACAATGGTTTAAGGGAAACAGCTTGAAAGAACGTATCCTGGAACATCTCAGGGATATAACGAATAAGAGAGACACAAATGCCTTAGCAAAACATATATAGCAGGGGTGTCCAACCTTTTGGCTTGCTTGGGCCGCATTGAGTGAACAGAAATGGTCTTGGGGCTGCATATAAAATATATCATATAGTTAACTCTTTTGTTGCTCCGGAAAACCACAGTCGACCTCCTGGCTGTACTGTAGGTGCATCTGAACAATGAATAAATGTAATAAATGCCTAATATTTGCCTTAAAATTCTAATTCTAATTCTAATTCTCTAATCTAACAGCTCTAACATCTTAGTTAATATATATATATATATATATATATATATATATATAAATATATATATTTTTTTTACAAATAAACACATATTCACTACAGCATTATCATTTCTCACTAGGAAAACTTTTCCAGCAGTCCAACTACGTAAAATGTCAACATCAGCAGTCCTACAATACTATAATCCACAAAAGTAAACCAACAAATTTGGGGTAAAGTTAAGATTTCACATTACTGACTTAATAAAACAAGAGGGTCTCACCCAAACAATAACTGGTGCCAGAAATATGGCCTCAAGCTAAATGCCCAAAAATGCATCATCATCCCCTTTGAGGAGAGTGATGTCCCCAGAAATTATCACATTAATAACCTCGTTGTAAGCACGCAATAAGTTGTATGGTACTTGGGCACCCAGGTCGATAGAAACCTGACTTTTGACCACCATGTTGTCTCCGTTGTAAGGAAAGCTTTTTACATGGCCCACTTCATCAGTAAAGGTATCTCATCCTGGGACAAGGAGGTCATAACATCCCTGTATTCTTCCTTTACATGAGCCGTTATTGAGTGCAATACCCCTTTTGGCATGTGCCTCAGCAAAACACCCTGCCAAAAGAAAGACTACAACCATTTCTGACAAAAAAGATCAAAGGACTAAGTTCACTTAGTTATCCAAACAGACTAAAAAGCTTCTTACTTTCCTCTGTCTCTCACTGGCCCCTATAAATTTCATCATTGGTTTGCTTTCCAGGCTAAGAAAGATCCTGCCTTAATAGATGTCCTCTACCTCAGAAATACTGGTTATCCTTAAAACGCTCAGAACAAAGACCACAGCCTTCACTGCAACATAAACAAGCCACTTTTTATGGACAGGTTCTTGACACAAAAACCTTCAACGTCCGTAAAAAGCTCTTCTCATTATCAAACAGTGTAGTTCAGCTACATGATGGCTGGATGGATAGCCATAAATGTAATCCTTGGGTAAGTAGCATAGCCTTCATCAAACCAGATGGAGAATCCACATACTAACCTTTCCCAGCTGGATGGCTAAGATCTAATATTGGTTACTCAAGTCTAGTTGCCCAAGAAGAGGGGCATGTTTAACTAAGAATTCCATTTGCAAAATTATATTCAGTATACATATTAAATCTCTCTCTCACACACACACACACACACACACACACACACACACACACACACACACAAACCCCTACTTGTAAAATAGGCAACCTCAGTAATCACATGACACCAACTCATTGAATGAAATTGTCTGGAAGTCAAAATATCTGAAAAAAAATCATAATAGAGATGGATTCATCCATGTAATTTCCAACCACCAGAAGGACCATCAATAAATCAACAACTGCTCGGCAAAAAGTAAATCAATAAGAAAACCATAAACTATAATGCTAGAAACTGGTGTAACCATATAACTTGTGTCAATCCCCAGGTTAATCCATACCAAAAGATTGTTTCAGAGCTTCAGTTATGTACAAACAGCTTTCTCCTAAAAACTTAACTGATTGATATTTTCCTTGCTGTAATTATAACTGTAAAAAAATGTTTTTAAGTTTATTCTGTACTTTAATGATTCTCACTGTTACGAGGTGTAATCTCTGCCATATTGTATGAGTACTGCATCCATAATTTGCTATCTCTCTCTCTCTCATGTATTGTATTATATTGTTTTGTGTTATTTTTGGAGCTTTTCTCCCCGGGCCTCCACTGAAAATGGACCTGTGTCCAGTCGGACTTTCCCAGTAAACAAATGTAAAATGAAATAAAATAAATAAAAATAAACTTCCCTCCAATCTAAAGCCATTTGACATTCAGACATTTTAATTTGTGCAGAAGTTACTCACAGACTGACAGTTTACTGAGCTGTAATGCTGACCTTCGCTTTTGAAAAAAAAACAAATTCCCAGACTTTGTCAATAGCTCAAAGTGTAGAGAGGATTATTTATTTATTATATATTTATTTATTTTTGGAAAACATCTTTAAAACTTTTAAATTGATTACACACCCAGAAACACGGAAAAGTTATTGTGATTATGTAAACCACAGACTGCTGCAAGAAATCAAAGTCACATTAGCACTCTATGCTTATGTCCGAACAGATGAATCATACCTGTCAATTCCAAAAGAAGTAAAGTAGCTTAATAAGAAAGCTATTTGCAAGGTTACATGGCAGTTTATACTGGAAATAAGCAGAGATATTAAAAAGGCTCTGTTTTTCATAATTATGCCGAAAAGTCTTCTAAGGTAAATACAACTTCTGATTTAGTATGGAACCATACCTCTCAACCTTAGAGCAAGAAATCTGGACAAAGCGAAAAATAAAAGTGGGACACAGGCCCAAAAATAGTTATGCATCACAGACACCATTGAAACAACTGTAGCTGCAAACATTATACATCACTTATAATCTTTCTATCCCATCATTGTCAGTGAAACATTATATGGCTCATTCAGTCCTGCCTTCTTTTGCATCAAAGAAAACCACGCTTTGAAATGACAAATGCATTAAAAATAATAAATAAAACACATTGCATCAACATCCTGCAACTTCCTACTTGCAAGCAACCACAGAGCTTTCACTGAAACTAGGGCTGCTTGTTTCCCCAGAATGACCGCTCTCCCTAATTAAGTCTAATGGTATACAATCTACCAGTATCTGGACTACCTGAAAGAAATTAAATTATGGCCTGTAAAGTGAAAGTACACTTTGTTTAATTAAACTATATTTCTAAGCCTACTTACTATATTTTTTCAGTAACATCCCAATATCCATTTCCAGGTAACTTTACAAGATATTGGCAGTGGTAGACTTGGCATCCTTCAGTACCCCACAGGCCCATGCTAATACATTGTCCATTAAATGTAAATATCCATCCACTGTAAATGGCAAGAAGCTATGTCTTAAAAAATCTACTTCTGGCATGTGTACCCAAGTATTAGGTTTTGAAAAAGAAACATATTCTCCACAGTCCGTTGATTTGCCAGTATTGATGATCCGCCAAAGCTATGCTTACTGTTGTCCAATCTACCACTGCTTAGAACCAAATAATGAAAAAACAGTACTAGGTGCTTTTTTGTTTGTCTGAAAAAACAATACAACTTTATATACTACAGTCCCACATAGTCAGTCCACTACTGACCCATTAACCCTAGGCTACTGTCTCAATCTTATTCCCTGGAATTGCATTACCTTGGATGACTACTTTTATTTCCTAAGCAAAAGACACAAATTGGAAGATGAGGCAAAAATCCAGACATTCTTTGAAAATCCATACAGTTAAGAGGTATGAGTTCATGTTCAATACAACCCTCTCCCTGTCAGGAAAGCTGCAATTTAATGAAAGTGTACTCTTAATGTATGATGTATTTGTGAGCTAACTTGTTTGTGTTCAGTAGGTAGACTGATCATTGTTAGCCTCTTTGTGCATGCATCTCTCTGTCATGCACACACATATACACATACACACACCACACAGACACACAAACGCACACACGCACACACACACCCACACACACACACACACACACACACTCTTCTTCTACTTTCAATTCTGCTTTCATGCATGCACTCACTCCTCTGTACTTACCTATTAACACAGGAATTGCTGTCCCTTCAAAGGCAACAGCGGTAAATCCATACATGAGTCCCTCTTCACACACACTGATTGATCAAAATAATGGCAAACACACTGACCCTTTTTTGGCTCAAAAACAAAACTAGAAGGGTGCTTTGGCACATGCACACACCGACATTAGCATTACAGGTCACGGGAGTGAAAAACACAAAAAAAAAAGTGCGTTTTGGGGCATGCATATTTCGATGTTGCAGTTAGAGGTTGAGGGCTGCATGGAAGAGCTCTGAGGGCCACATGCGGCCCGCAGGCCGCAGGTTGGACACGTCTAATATATAGGAAGAGAATACAGGACATATTTTCAACTTTATGGTCATAGAAATAGTTAATAATGACAATAGGGGAGGAGACATTAAGAACAGAGTAGAAGAAATAGAACAGAAATGGATTATATTACTTCAAGCAGATAAGCCCCCTGGATTAAATAGTGCTGTTTCCCTTAAACCATTTCTAAAATCTAGACCACTCAAACATTAAACAGCTTCTTCATGCTTATGGTTCCATATATTAGTTTTATATATTATATATGTATTTGTATAAGGATTCTAGGGTACACCTATACTGTTTTAATAGAACTCTAGATATTCAGTTATATACCTTGTTGCATTCTAGAACATTTAATTAGAATAAATCTATCTATATTGTTCACAACAGTTTTATACCTTTATATGCATATTATTAGCACTTTAATAGCTTGAATGATGTCATAGAACAATTTGATTTGATTGGATGCATTTTGTTTTAAAAAAATCGCTGTTTTAACTTTTTTAATGAGTCGGAAGAAGCGATCAGTTGTTTTAGATCGTGAAAGCACTTACTCTTGTTGTTTTTTATTAAAGAATAATTTGCTGAAAAGTGGACGTATACTTGGATTTTTTCAGCCGTGGTCTACCTGTTTTATCATTTTTCATTTATTGTTGCCCTGAGGTGTAAACCGGGTGTTAATCCAGTCTTTTTGAACTTTTTCTACTACATTCTCCTTGGAAGGTTAGCCTGCTAAGAAGTTACCAACCTATGAACCTGTGACCATTACTGTTCTTATCTGGTGTCTTTAGTCGCTTAATTTTCCATTTAAATAGATGCATTAAAATGAACTAACTTAAAAAGGTCATTGTATAATAATGCTTTGTCACATCTGTGTGTAAGTCATTTTACCCACACATTTTCCAATATTTCAACATAAGTACTTCATCAACTCAGATAAATTTTTACTCACATTTCTTCAGCTTCACAAAAGCAACATTTAATACAATAGTTAAACAACTTGCTCTTGGGACACTCTTCACTGTTCCTTCTTCTACAGACATTCTTAGTCTAACTGGCAATCTTAAAAGTACAGGTACACATGCCCTCTGAGTTAGCATCATACTTGTCCTTTACAGAAACCATATTTAATAAAAGAAGTAAATGCCTATATCACATAGGCAAGCACATATAAGGATAGTGCTGCCCTGAGCAAGGAAGTAAAGCATTACCCCTTAATATAGCAATCTCTGTAGCTTAAAAAGATGAACACTTGCCTTTTGTCCTTTAAGATCAGAAGAACATGGGTTCTATTCCCATGCCAGGTAGTTGGATTATTTTCTAGTACTAGCACTGCAGTGCAACGTAAGGGAGTCTCTGCACTCCTGAGTGTGTCATCCAGGGGGAAGACATGTACTTGCAAGCACCTCGTGATCGATTCATGCTGGAAGCTGGGGATGTATAGAGGTTGAACATGAGTGCAAAACATTGGCTGAGTCATAATGAAGGAGGAACAGTATACCAGCATCCATTGCATCTGCTCTCCCAGATGTTTACAAGTGCATAAGGAGGGAGGAGGGAAGAACAGCTAATACAAGAAAACACACTTTCCAGTAGCAACATGATGCCAAATTAGAGTATTTGATCTCATCTCCAGCATCGGATGTAGGGTTTGGTTCTGGCTGAGGGAGGCTACAGTAGGCCTGGTAAACACAGTGAATGAGGAGAGGAGTTATTTGCAGCCTCTGGTCAGCTGGAAGCAAAATCAATAAATAAATAAATAAAAATCAAAGAGAACTTCTGGAAACAACCAGATGACCATTGGACATTCTCTTAGAAATGCTAACTGTGCATATGCTGGAATCTACCATTTAAGCAGAAATTCCCTGAGCCAATGTACAATTTGTCTCTTATTCATCAAGAAAATAAAGACTTTTTTGTTGTAAAGCAGTTGTACATTTCAAGGCAAGTGCCTAGTATTGGACATAGACATTTCCAGTGTCAAAATTTATTTTAAATTAGGCAGCAGGGAATTGCAATTCACCAGCATTCATGGAACTGTAGCGGGGCTAATGTTAGTAAAACTGACCATTAAGAAGCTGAATGAGTCCTGCACTGGTGGAAATAGAAGCAGAATTTAGTGAAACAAACAGTCTCGTTAGTTTTCATTAATAGAAAAAAATGGCAATGAGGGGTTACCGAATCATGCTTTTTGTGAAAAGTACATTGAAAAGATAAGCAATGCCAGATATTGAAAAGAGTGAGACAGGAACAAGTTGCTGGTTGAAAATGGTCTGCATTTTATCCAGTAGGTGGTAAAATTAGCTGACAAGACTAGACAAATAGTCTTTATCTGCTGTCAGAATCAGTGTTTTTTTGCTTCATGAAATATACAATATTAAGTAAAAAAAATAATCATACACGCACACATTTTATATCTCTCTGTTTCTCTGTATATATATATATATATATATATATATATATATATATATATTTGTTTTTACATGTCAGTGGTTTATACACCTAATGCTAAAGACTGAAATTAAAGTTACTGAACATGTGGCAACAGCCAGTAGAACAGTCATTCACATAAAACTTATGAAATGCAAGTACTGGTTTTATTGGAAGGGACTGATAAGCAGGACAAGGGGGAACCCCACTTTTCTTATTTCCGAATAATGCCTTAAGTTCTGTTACTTCTAACTGAACACTCAATAGACAGGACTGGTATAGAAAAGGGCCCTCACTTTAATGTCTCCCCTCCACAATTCAGTCAGATATTGGTGTTTTAGTAAATACCTTAGTGTCTACCTTTGTCTAGAACCCAGATCATTAAGATTCTGGTACAAACATTCTACTGACTTCACTGCACTTTCTCTCCCTGATATTTGGGGTAATACTGACCTTGTACCTCTACCTTAAAAAAGCATATACCTGCGCATACAAGCCATTTATGATGAGCAGGTTATAAAGATTCAAGGGAGGTGTTCTTGGTGGCAGCCTTCAACATCATGAGAGCAGTGATGAAGTTGGATAGACAGAAGTCATTTTTTAAAAATGGCATTTATTAAGGTTTCATCCTGGGAGGTCTTCTGGCATACACAGACTAAATCACAATAAAACGCTCACACTGTGTAATATATAGCTAAGCATTTTAGGGTGCACTGATTGCATTTGGTATTGCCCATTTCTGGCTTCTAAGATTCATGTTAAGTGGCTCTTAGCAGATTATAGAAATATTAACAGCATTTTAAAACATCTGTCAATCTAAAAAAAGAAACAATGTGAACAGTTTAAATAGCAGAAGCATACTGCACATTTAACTAATGTGATGAATCATTTAGTAAAACCTGCAAAAGGTCCGTGAGTGTTTGCAAATCAGAAAATTATAGCTTAGCTCTTAAACAGAATGTAAAGGAAAATGATTAGCATGAAATATATAATGACAGTCTGGGCTAATGGTAATACATAGTTATTTGCTCATTGAGTTGTGCCAGCGATAAACTTGATTATTTCTTTTTCTGAAAGGCTTTTGATTAGTACCTGACAGTTTAAATGTGTTTTCAGATATATTTTCTTCTAAAGTCCTTTCAGGAGGTGAGCAATCAAAGATGAGGGAATGCAAACTTGTGAAAGTGCAGGAAAAGATCCAATCGACAGACATAGCCAGAGTTTTTATACTCTTAGCAGTACTATAGCATCATTAAAATTGATATCGGAAGGCAATCTGTTTCTCGTCATGTCTGAATGTTTTGTGTTAGTGTTCTGTGACACCTTGTTTACTTAGCCAGGTCAGCAGTGACACTTTAATAAAAAATGTATGGGCTTATCACTGGCTCACAAGTTAGGTCTGGGGGAATGAATTCTGCATTTTTATTTTTTACTGCACTGACCACCATTTTCCATGTTATAATGCTTAGCCCATCGTGGCATTGTTCCCTGCCTTTAAGAACTTGGGGAATGGGACAGGGGAGTTGAATAAACTACAGAAATGTTGTTCTTTCTTCTCGTGGTTATTTCACACACCGAAGAAAATATCACCTTACATGACACAGCTGTACAATTTCTGACGAGCCTAGAAATCATCTTTACAAATGCAGCTGAATGCGATTCTAGTTAATGTAGTCATTACAGGCTGACAATAAGTGAGTACACTCAATTTTTGCTTTTTGCTTTGCATTATAAATCATAATAAGGACCATAACAAACTGCCCAAGGTGAGCTTTAAGCTTTATTTCAATATCATCCTCTGTTTTTTTTCTGTTTTTGGTACCATGCTCCACAGAAAGTAAGGCTATCCCTGATAAGGTCATAGGGGGTGAAAAAGACCTTTAATTATGATGGCAGATTGCCTTTCCATAACGGTTCATTTATCATTTGTAACCATAGTCACTGCCACAGTAATTAAATAAGATCTGTCATCTAGTCAATTATGGTTGAAAATTACATTAGTGCCAGAGGATGAAAAACATGCACTTTTATTTGTTATTAAGTCACGCTTCTTATACCACAGTCTGTTTCTGATATGAAAACTGACTTCCTGTGGCCCTGCAGCCAGTTTGAGAGGTGTGTGTGTGTGTGTGTGTGTGTGTGTGTGTGTGTGTGTGTGTGTGTGTGTGTGTGTGTGTGTGAGCACAACACTGTAGTTGAATCTGAACAAGCATGAAAGAAACTAGTTTGTCCTAATTTTAATTCTCTTGCACAGGCCACAGCTTAATTGAGGATTCTTTTTACTTGACATTTTATAAACTTACTACTTAAAATGTTTACTCTTCTAGCAGCTACTGCAAGTTGTCAGAAATGTTTGTATCTATACCTTTGACAACACCTCTACACTTTGTATTTACTGCTGATGTCATCAGCAGCAAATTGTGAGGTGTACTTAGCAGAAAAAAAAAAGAAAAAAAGATGCAAGAAGAAAAAAAAAACATGTAAGACCATCTGCTAGTCCTCAGATGCAAAGGCACAGAGAAAATTAACAGTGCATCATTTGATACTATGAACATCTGCTGATATATGTAGGAGCACACTGTCTAAACTAGTATATAAGGTATTGGAAAATACTCTTAATTTCAAGAAAAAATATTTAGCTAAAAACAAAAAAGCCAAAAAATAAACAAAAATGTGCATTGCAAAAACAAAGAAGCCAAAACACAAACAAATTACAGAAAAAAAATGCATCACACAACCTTTTGGATGTTAACATATTGTTGTTGCATAGTTACTGTTAATTTGCACTGTCCTTTTCATTCATGGATGTTTTACTTAATTATGGTATATAACTCATATAACATAGCTTTCTACCCTCTACTGCCATAATTAGCGATGAAGCAAAAATAATTGTGTGTGTGTGTGTGTGTGTGTGTGTGTGTGTGTGTGTGTGGGTATCAGATTAGGGCCACATGTAAATATTGCTGCTATTAACTTGAGCCAAAGTTAGAGGACATCCCTACAAATTAGGGGCAGTTGAGAATTACTTCATATTTTTCTTTCTGTCCTTGTCCTGTAATCTTTATTCTTAACACAGCACTTTGGAATTGCTCTTTAGCTTCTCTTGAGATTACACTGAAAAACAAACTTTCTTCCCTATTGGCTTATATGGGCACAGACAAGTAACAAAAATCCACAAGGTAACCCCAGCAAACCCTGAAACAGGAACTATTCCAAAGCAAAGTACACCCTATTAAGTGATAGTTTATCAAAATTAAATGCCCCTCTAACCCAGAGTTCAAAGTAACCTATGTGAAATTATTCACAGAGCCCAATGCAAGCATATAAATGGCTGTATAGAGGCTGTTGTACCTCTTAGAAGTAAGCTCAAAATGTAGTAATAAAATCATTCTACATAGCCCAATTTATAAGTAAGAGGATAGAATCCTGGTCCAAGAAAGTCAGAGTGCCAGTTTATTCAGCCCTTATCAGACCCATCATTGAGCATAATGCCCCCCTTTGGCATGTAGTTGAGTGAATGTATGCAGCAGGCTTAATGCCCACAAAAGGTCCTTACCAGAAGAATTCATGGTGTAAACACATTGTCCTATATGCATCACCTTAAAGCCCTATTTTTATACTCTGTCTTCTGCAGGTTACTGAGAGGTGATCTTTTTCTTGCAAATAGTGCATCCTTTTACCCTGCTCTGAAGGATGTAATGAACAGTATCAGAACCACTAGATATAAGCATATAAATGTTTCTTGCGGTATAAATAAGAGATGCTGGCAAGACAGATATGTGTCTCTGAGGATCCCCATGCTCTGGGGAAGATGCTACTCATCCATGTGATGTGGACTCCATTTGTAACCCTTTGTAAGGGTAACCTTGAACAATGGATGGGAAGTTGGAAATTCACCCCTGGTCTGGCTCCCATGTCTCTGATAGACAGAGGTAGACAGTAACTATGCCCAAACTAATATATCACCATACATAACCTTTAGAAATTTCTTAACTAACATACCTCCTCATAATAAATGCCCATGATACATAGCTGCACAACTGGGTTGGGCTGCATGTCTAGACTTATAAAGGCCCTGGTGGTCATTAGCCTAGTATATACAGTACCTATGAGCATATAAACAAGTAGTTCAATAAATAAATACATCAATAAATAAATCATCAGCTAGTGAATCAGTCTGTAAAAATGGTCCATATTGCTGAACTACAAAGAGAAGAGAATTTTGAGCCCTGCACCTTCTAGGATATGATTCTGAATTACACAGGTGCCAGAGTTTAACATGCCACAATATATACATGCAGTCTAGTAGCCAGTCACCAAGTATGACTCATTGCTCCTGCCTTTAAACATCATAACTTCAGTATCTCATGGATTTCTTCTTTTTCTGAGAGATAACCTAATGTACATAAGTAGTAGGGATGTGTGTGGGAGTCACAGCTGGCAAGGGGGGAGTGTAGGCGGTGGCATGATTTGCTGCAACAATGTTTTTTTTGTAAACTAATAAAATGTGCATCCGTTTTGATTCACCTACCAGAAGAGTAGGCTGAAGAGCAAAATTAATATTTAATAGGTGAGCGAGTGGAATGAAACAACATAGCATGACGTATATTCAGAACATGGAAGCACTGCTGACAGTTGAACAGTAATGGTTGGAACTGTTAGTAAGTTTAGGAGACATGACTAGTTTCAAGCAGCAGAATGAGCAGACTGGAGTGAATGATTAACAAAAGCAGGTGCCTGAACAGGTGAGAGATGCCCCCTTCATGGGGTATCCAAGAGCTTTTTGTAGTAGAAAAGGACAAATAATCGAAAGAACAGATAACTGAAAGTAAAAGAAAACAGGTTTGGTCAAAAGGTTTGACTAATCCTGGTCTGTGACTCAGACATGGACAATGTGCTGTGGTGTTGGTGGAAGTTATTCAGAAATGTGAAAGGGCAGAAGCTGTCTGGGGTTCTGGTTGTGGTGGGGGCATGCAGAATGGGAAACCTATAGATATTATTCCAGGAATTTGGGTAATACGCTTTTGTCATAGACAATCCATGACTTCTTCATTTCTGTGACAAATGTTTAACTTCATTAAACTTGAGTTTCCCTGGTGTCTCTGTTCAGCATTTGGTTTGGTTTTTGAGTTTTTATTTTTCCATACACCTGTAGCCTCTTACAAATATTTTTCAGTTTATTCAGGCAATTTCTAATTCACTTTTTTAGCCTGATATTACCATTCTGAGCAGCACAACATAGCCCCTCCGAAATATATCATTACTAATGCTATACTGAAAACTATTACCAAGAATTTTGTGTTGAAAACTGAGATGTGCTTTATAATCACAAACTAGTATGCATTTTCTGATGGTAGTTGGGTGTATATTCAAATTTTAACTGAAACATCATATTATAAGCTTTGAATTACCAAAAAGAAATTGAGACAATTACTGAACAATGTGGAATTGAAAGAACAAACTGTTTAAAAGGTTTTCTTGGTGTTCTTGCCACTATATTTTATTAGTGTGCTGCAGTGATTTGGGTTAGAAATGAAAGATTTTATTTGAAGAAAGAAAAAAAAAACACAAAAAGAAGGAAGCTGCTGGTTATGTAGGATCTGCTGCTAACCAAGATAGAGAAATGGGTGAACTATGGGGGAAAAGATCTTTATTTATTGTCAAAGTATATGTCTTCATATTCCCACATGCTACTCTGATAGTTCGGTGCAAATGATTAAGGTTAGATTCTGTTAAAAGCTCTATCCTTTAGTCCTAGGCATGAATTCTCCAGTCTTCATAGGTTTATGGTGGGATTCTACTACTTCAGACAAGTAACTTAACCAGATTTAGTTTTACACTCTGGCAGCTAGTACACAGCACTGTTGTTAAGGCTGTGCTTCCTGTAGTGCAGTCTACAAGATTGGATTCCACCAATCTCCATTTGCCGGCTCTGTGACTCTGAGCATGTCACTGAACTGACAATGTTCCCGAGTTGCTCCTGAAAAGGGACATTTGTGCTCAAAGGACTTACCTATTCAACACATATCAAAATAATAGTAACAATAATAAATAAAAATAAAATTGATTTGCTACTTGCAACTCATGGGTTTACCTCGTAACAAATACATAAAATAAAATGTTTTTATTTTTGCTGTAATTACACTATAACCCTGATATGACTTATGTAAAATACTTGATAACATGAAGTTATAGGACTGTACATGGAAACAGATTACTCTGTATATCTCAGGGACTAATGTGCAGTATTTACGTGGCAATATTTATTTAAGCCCCAGGATAAATTTCTTTCTGGTGATCCAAGGATGCTTTTTTTGGGAGACATCCTTTCATTTAAATGCCAAGTGTCAAACCCAGAGTTGTTTGAATGTAACTAATTTGTCATTTGTTCCTTAACTGCCCAACACTACTGATGTATTACCTTGTCAATAGAGGGTGACACATAAGTAAGATGCTTCACATCCACTCATTCACCATCTTCCTCCACAGTGCAATATCCTGTGGTCACTACATCCATCCGTGACTCCAATACTGCAGGAGCTCTGCCACAAGGCCTAACTCTCAAACAATTTTGCTGACAATATTGACATTGTGCATGGCCTGTGGATGTTACATCTATCTCTGACTGTGATACTGGTGGAGCTCTACAACAAGGCTCAACTCTCAAATGTTTTCCCTGAGAATATTGTCATTGTGGTATATCCTGTGGTCACTACATATATCACTGTCTCTTATACTGCAAGAACTCAGCTACAAGGCCCAACTATCAAAAGTTTTCACTGAGAATATTGCTTTTGTTTAGTGTAAGCAATTTAAATGAAGAGCCTTGCTGTGCATTACCTTTACCTAGTCAAATATGAACCTACCCAGTGCTAGAAAGTGCCTTTGTCATTCCCCACAAAGGAGTATTCCTTGCACTCTAAAGACCACTTACTAAGTTGGCCACTGTCCTTTCGCTTGACCAGTAGATGACACTCTCTATGCCAGTTACTTAGTCTCTCTGGCTTCCTGGATTTTGCATTGATTACATTAAATAAAACCTGTTCTACTCAGTGCCTCCTTGTTAATTGTGCTGTACCATCTATAAACTGATTGTTCTCTGTAATAACTGACCTGAGAGTGGCATGATCATATAAGGTTTAACACAACTAATTAATAGCCACACACATTGTAATAAGACATCAACTTCCTTATTACACTGGATCCAAGTATGAAACCCTAGCAAATTCACCACCACATGTACAATGTCAGACTCTTTCAGTGACCTTCTCCCAATCTATGCAACTAGACATCTCACACATCCAGTTAAACACCATATTTATAAAGCAACACACAGTCTGTCCAAGTTTAACCCTAATTTATTCATTACCACCTTAACATCTATTAACTGGAACATTCTAAAAATGTTCGCATTAGATTATGCTATAAATAAATTCAGTAGAACTTTCCATAATATCCTAAATAGCCTTGCATCCTCTATAATGAAGAGACTAAAAACAAATAATGCAATTTGTCTATGCAAAAAGATTACAATGCTAATGAAGGGCAGAGAAAAAATATGGAAAGAAGGGTAAAAATATAAAGCACCACAATATCTCAAACTTCAGAATGCTCCACAACTGAACTAAAAAGCAAATAAACAAAGACAAAAAAATTATACTATAACAACATTTTGAAAATATTAAGAACAACCCTCAATATTCTGGTCAGCCATTAAAGAAATCTTACATCCTGGTCAAAAATGTAACCCTAACCCATCTTCTAATAACTCACCACTTGAAAATGCAATAGATTTCAACTTTTATTTCATAGATAATATAGCATTCCTAACCAAGGATTCGTCAACATCTAATCCCAACCCTGCCCAACAGCCACATATCACAACATCCACATTCACCTTCAAACCTCTGCTACATCCTATATAAAACTACTCTGAAACAAACTCATGCCATGATCTACTTTAGCTGATGACCTTCCAAACATGCATCTTAAAATAGCAGCCAACAGCATTACTTATCTCGTTTCAATCCTTATAAATAGGTCAGTCCAATAAGTCCATGTTCCCTCTCTCTCTCTCTCTCTCTCTGGAAGAAATGACGTTATTCCTCTTCACAAAGGAGGTAATTCAACAAATATCACTAACTTTAGACTAATAGCAATCTTATCCCCCTCTTCAAAATACTTGAAAATATATTCAAAAACAATTGCTGAACTATCTCCTGCAAGAAGAGCTCCTATCTCCCACACAACACAGTTTCTGTTCCCCCTCCCTCCATAGTACTAAGACGGCACTTCTAGCCTTTATAGATGCTGTCACAGCAAACTTATACTTTAACTATTCTCATTAGGTCTACTTCAGCCCATCCTTCTATGGTTCAAAACCTACTTGTTCAATAGTTATCAGGCAGTAAAATAGCACTCTACCCTCTCACCATACCTCACAGTCACTACCAGTGTACCAGAAGACTCTACCCTTGTCCCCCTCCTCTTTAACATTCTCACCAATACCCTCCACATATCCATACAACAGGCCTCGCTAGTACAATACGCAGATGACTCCACACTTATATGCCCATCAGACAACCTGACACATCTCAAAAAAATGACTCAGGGATCTTTAACAGCTACTTAAACAAGGTTTTGTAACTCACAACTCATGTTCAACCCCCCACCCAAAAAAAAAACCTACTTTTTACCAAAATCCCTCTCTTATGAAAAAAAATTAAAATCCTCTTCCTTAATAATACAACCACTGAAGTCACTTCTCACAGTTAAGTATTAGGGATGATAGTGAATGATAATCTTAAATTTGAGCTGCTTCTATGAAATTACATTAAGAAAGAAATCACCAAAAACTAGGGATGCTTTACAGAAACAAAAACATTCTCACCAACTCAACTAAAACTACACTTACTTTTATGGCTCTCACAGCCTTACTAACCTCCAGGCATCACAAAAAGCAAAACTGGAACAATGTTGTAATAAAGTGACTAAAGCAGCAATTACCCATTTCAGAACCTACCACTGTACAGCAGTATCACTAAAAGCCTAAAAATGGTATTAAGTAAGTAATAGACAGTATAGAACAATCCTGTGTTTTATAAATACTAGACTGCATTATCTGACAGCTAACTGTGCTGTTGTTGTGTTTCTGCTCTGCTGTAAACCTCATTCACATACAGCTCCTGTAACCCCCACAATTCCCACTCCACGCTCCACTCTTCCACTCGCTCAATCCACCCCCACGCATTCCTCTCACTCTCTCCCAACAACAGTCTAAGCTCATACACCAATACATCTTTCTTCTTTGTTTTATTTCAGCTAGCTTTAACTTCAACTCCTTCCCTTCCAGGACACCTAAACGTCTGCAGTTCTCCAACAAAGAAAAGAACACTTTTCTTTTTAACCTTCCCAAGGAAATCAAACAGCGGCTGCTCTAGTGCATGTAAGCATAAGTAGCAAGGCCTGCGTACCTTCTGTGCAGCTCTGATATGGTGTACCTATTCTCTCTCTCACTAGTCTCCCGCACCAGCTGCACTTCCACAATACATGGTAGCAAAGTTCCATAAATCCCCCCCAACTGCGAAGCCTGCTCCCAGTAATAGTGCTTGCCTGCAAACAATCCTTACTGTTGCCCATAGACTACATCCCTACCTAGCTTTATTAGACTGGATTCCACTTCCACCTTTTATACACATAAGGCCCTGCACTCCTAGAGAGAGAATTGAACTGAATTGCTGTAGACTGTCCTCTACTACTGTAAGCACCTACCTGCAATCTCTGATAACGTTTCGATGCACATCTGCTGGGGTGACTCTACCTGCTCCATTTGCCCTGCGGGCTCACTCTGCTCCCTATCCTGCCCCTAATTTCCACCTGCCCCTACTACTCCTACCTTTATTCTTCACATTTCCCCACCCCTCCAACATCCATCATCCAGTCATCAACTTCCATACTCTATCCCCGCCTCAACTCACCTGCAGTACCTAAACACTCTTATTCTGACCCAACCCCTTCCCAGTCCCAGATCTAACCTCCCAATTAGAAATCTTAATCACTTTAAAGATCTTCCCTTTATCCATGTTCTCTTCTCTACCCAACGCACTCCACACTCCCCTTACCCTCTTAATATTTCTAATTCCTTTATACCACACCAGCTCCTATGCCACCAACCAACTCCCCCCTCTTTTTTCTCCCATAGGCCCACAATTATCCTACATAAACCCCCTCACACACTCACTTCTAACCCATATCTCCCTCAATATTCTGACCTAACCCATTCCATCACTTTAAACTTAAAATTATGCCAACCTTTGCAAAGCCTCATATACCTAAACCAATATTACACCTTCCAGAATACTTAAAATCCAGACAAAACCTCCTAATAATACATCTCTTTAACTCCCTCTTCCTTGCAGAGGACATTCACCCTAACCCTGTACCCAACCAATCCACATATAACAACACCCCTCTCTCAACCCATTATACCCCCCATAAAACCCTTAAACTATGTGCTATCAACACCCAGAGCCTCTGTAACAAAGTATCTCAATTTCAAGCCTGGCTAAGCCACAACCAACCTGACCTTGTTGCCCTCTCCGAAACATGGCTCAAAGCCCACATCTCTGACTCTGAAATCCTACCCTCTGGATTTCAAGCTCTTAGGTATGACTGCTTAAATAGAAAAAGCGAAGGCATTGCATTAATCTACTCCAGCCTTCTCACTATAATTCCTCTCCCAAATCCTATTCCTCAATTCATTAATGCAGAACTAGTAGCAGGATTACTAAAAATGAATAATCAGAAAAGCCTCTGTATCATCATCCTTTATATCCCTCCCGGAAATAATACATCAACCCTTGAAGACATTCTCTTATGGGCCTCAACTGAGATTAAGCATGAGACTTACATACAAGGTGACATAAACATTGACTGGAAGAAAATCAATAACTCCACACCTTCCCTATGCATTAATCTCTTCAACTTTACCCAAGTAATCTCCTCCATCACTAGACCCAATAAAACAAACCCTCCAGGATCCACACTTGACTGGATCCTAGTTCTCATCCAAATAAAATCTCCAATTCTGGTACCATCCCTGACTCCATTAGTGACCACCTCCCTGCCTTCATCCACAGAGCTACCTCCCTCCCATGCAACATCAATACATACACACTCATAACCTTAGTAACTTTGTTCCCAAAACTTTCTCAAATTCCCTCAAGCAAATAAACTGGAACATTATAAAAACTCTTCCACTTGACAATGCTATGGACTAATTTAACGCCACCTTCCTAAATGCCCTAAACTCCCTCGCTCCATCAAGAACAAATCCAATAAAAAACAAAACTGCCCTATGGATAACTAAAGACACCAAACATACTATCCATCAAAGACACAAATGCTGTAAACTTTACCAAATAAACAACCTCCCTGAAGCCCTTCTTGAATATACACAGCTTTGTAACCTTACAAAAAAAAACAAAAAAAAAAACAAATCATCAGAGACAAAAAATCCTATTATATCAAACTCCAGACCAACCACACTAAAAACCTACACAATTCTTTAACTCAATAAACTCACTTCTCAACCCGGGCACAAAAAATAACCCCTGCCCTGATCCTAATAAATCTGATCTAGAAATAGCCTCTTTATTAAACTCTTTCTTTATCAACTCAATATCATAACTAACCAAAACTTTTCCTAACAATAAGCCCCCCCCCTACAGTCTCCCCCATCCAAGTCAGGCCCCTCACCCCTTAACTCTAACTCTCCCCCAATGTTTGACCTCAAACCCCTCTCCACCACCTTCATAAAAAGACTTCTCTCCAAACTAAAACCCTGCTCCAATGTTCCGGACAACATAAACTCTTTCTTCCTTAAGTCTGCAGCTGATGGGATTGCAATCCCCATTAGCATCTTAATCAACAGATCCATACAGGAATCCTTGTCCCCAAACTTTGGCATACAACCTTCATTCTACCTCTCCACAAAGGAGGGAAAATACTAATATCACAAACTTCTGCCCCATAGCTATCATCTCCCCTATCTCCAAGATCCTAGAAAAATGTATTCACCTCCAACTTATGCCTTTACTAACTCAAAACCATCTTCTTACTCCAACGCAGCATGGTTTCCGATCTGGTTATAGCACAATCACAGCGTTACTTTCTTTTCTTGACGCAGTTAATCAAGCCGGTGATTCTGGCAAAATAGTCTTAACAGTCCTGCTAGATCTCTCCAAAGCATTTGATACTGTTTCCCACACCCATCTCCTGAGCCATCTTTCAAACCTAAATCTCTCCCAAAACACCCAATCCTGGTTCTCAAGCTACCTATCTGACAGATCTCAGCCTGTGAAATGGAGAAAAGGCACCTCACCTTTTCTACTCACACTTACTGTTGTGCCCCACAAATCCATTCTTGGACCAGTGCTGTTCAATATCTTTAAAAACAGTTTTTACTCTGCTATCCCTAATGCCAAAGTCATACAATATACAGATGACTCAGCTCTAGTCTGCTCTGCTACTAACCTCCTCGAACTACTAACTAATACCCAGACTGCCTTCTCAACTACTGAGACCTAGATGCTTCAAAACCACCTTTCTCTTAATGCTAACAAATCCAAAATATTACTATTCTCACCCTCAAAATCCTTCCCTTATGACAAAAGCTTGTTCTAAGTCAAAAGCCATAATAACTCTCCTATTGAAGTCGTTCCCTGCACCAAACTACTCGGTGTAACTATAGACAAACACCTCTAAGGTTCGACACCCACATACAGCAAAATATAAAAAAGACCCATCAAAAACTGGGCATACTATACAGAAACTGTCACTTCCTCTTCCTATCTGCCAGACAGACACTCACCTCTACTTACCTCCTTTCCACCCTAATGTATGGTGCTTCCTTACTAACCAATTTATCCTCCTCAATCTCTTCTAAACTTGATGTTACAACAAAATTACAAAATTCGTCACCAAAGCCAAATACTCCTCCCATCATTGTATTGCCCTCCATTCTCTGCATTGGTTAGAACTCCCTAATATCTGGACTACCTCCAGCTTACTACTGCTCACAGCCTTATACTCAACCCCTCCAAATGCCCTGCACACACTAACATCCCTACTCTTATATATCCCAAATAGAACTCTCAGATCTGAACACCAAAACTTAATTACTGTCCACAAACCTAAGTGACCCGTGGGACAACATCTCTCTTTTTCCTTAGCCAAGAAATTGAACTGTCTCCCCACCTCCCTAAAGACTATGCAGAACACTGACAGAATTCACCTTCACTCCTACCTCTCTTCTAAATGGAAATGTAACTGCATTTTCCCAACCTAGCTTTCTTCTTTCTTCTGCAGCTAGGTTTTCCAAAAGCATGGTTCTTCCTCAAAGACTGCTTATCCACATGATACTTTTTCTATGTAAATATTGTAAATAATTTTTCTCTTTCTCTCTGAAATGTATTTGTATTCAATAACCATATGACATTTTATGTAAATTTTGTACATACTATTTCTTTCACTCTTTGTACTGTCTATTTGTAACTGCTTTTACTACACATTTCTCTATCTTCAATTGTATTTGTATTTTGTATTGTGGAGCTTTTCTCCCCGGGCCTCCACTGAAAACGAGCTTCCTGAGCCAAGTGGACTTCCCCGATCATCAAACTGGAAATAAATAAATACATATACACAGCTTCTAACCACGTATAAAATTATCCAGCATCCATCTGCTTATCTAGCATGAAACACCATTCTACACAATTATGTTCCCAGTTGGCCATTATGATTCACTGACCAAAAAGTCTTCTCTGTCCACAAACCTATCAAATCTGCTGGGCGTGGTCTGTACTCATACCATGCTGCTGAGGCCTGGAACTCCTTACCTGTATCCATCAGGTCAATACCCTCCCTCCATGTAGAACAGAGCGTGTGTATGTATCTTTAAGAAGCATTTCCAGATGTAGCACGTCCATATAAATACAGATCATGTACCGGCAGCAGTCCCATTTTGAGAGAACAGCGAAAGTGTTAACATGTATGAGTGTGGTAGTCAGTATGTTTATAAGTTTATGTAAGTTTAAGTTAAAAACCTCATTCCTGATGTCTTTGTGTGACAGTGTAATAAAGCTGCTTGAACTAAACCCACAAATGTTTGTTTTATCCTGACAAGATGGGCAACACTCCAGTCCTTTAAAACCATTCAGAAAGACTTCCTAGCCAAACTGTAGCTCTATTTTTGTTCAGCCACAGAGTAAACTATATTCCTAAATATGAAAACATACCTATTCATACATTACACATCCTTACTTTCCCTTCTTCACTTACTTCCTAACTTCAATCAGTTTCTCTCCCTTGGCTGTCTATGTAAATATGCTATAACCTTGCTTTCTCTCCCCTGGCTGTCTATGTAAATATGCTATAACCTTGCTTTTTCTCCTACTTCATTTTGCAACTCGTTTGTATTTATACTAACTTCACTTTCATTTCTTAAAACTGGCAAAAATTTCTCTAAATATTAAATTATTGTCATATAACTTATATCTATTCTTAACCATTTTCACATTATGTCTAACTTGGTATAATTACTTAAACCGTAGATGTTTTTGTATTATTTTTGAAGTTTGTAAAATTATTGTTCTTAAAATATTTTTTCTAATACTAGGCAGCTTTTTTCCCCCGGCCTCCTCTGAAAATGGACACCAACCCAGTTAGGCTTTCCTAGTAGTCAGATCTCAATAAATACATATAATGGGTCTTATCTCAATAATGGAAACCTAGATCCATATGGATACATGAATTAATTTAGACCTGTAACATGAAAAAAGGTGAGTTGGACAGTAACAAGTGAGCAACAGAAATAAATCATTTGACCCATGACAATGCCTAGTGGAAGAAGTTAACCTGTGTTCAAAGCAGAGAAAAATAATTTAAGAAATAAACTTGTGTTTAAACAATTAATAACCTTTTCCTCTCAAACAGTGTAGTGAGACAAAATATGTCTGTTTTGGACTCTAATACAAAATACTAGGAAGGACAAAAGAAAAAAAAAGTGTTGCATCTTGTGGGCAAGTGGTGCAAGGTTTGATTCCTTCTGCCTCCATTGCCTAACTCTGTGACTCTGAGCAAGTCATTTAACCAGACACAGCTCCCTGACTGAGTCTGAAAAAAGTCCATGGCAATCAGTGCTGCACTCCAGAAAACAAATACATGCAAATGTGTTACTGTTTAAGGTTAAGAACTGCTAATGAGCTTCATCCAGTACTGCTGGGTTTGATTCCCTCACTCTCCACCTACCTACCATGTGAATCTGAGCAAATGGCTTAACCAGACAGTGCTCCTGGGTCACCCCTGAAAGTAGCAGTTATGTCCAGTAGGATCACCTGCTCAACAAATAAAAAATAACACATTAAAATAAAAAAAAGTTTGAAGTTAGGAGCTGAAGGAATGGTAAAAGTCCAACAAGATTAAAGTCAGTAATCTTCTCTTTTGTAGAAAATGGACATAATTTGTGCCCTCTGCTAGAAAGGGTAAATACTCCTGGAAATATATTGCATTAATATACGGAAATGGAGAATCAATAAATGCTGTGAGTTTGCATTAGTTTAAGTTTTGAAGATAGGATATTACTGGTATTCAGAATCAATCACCATATTTTCCTTTAAAGAATCTGTAAATAATGCAATAGTGAGGGTACAGTTGATGAATAAAGAGATACTCTGCTTTTTACAGTGGCTGAATATGAGGAAATAATATTTGGGAAGATGTTATCAGTAAAATTTCCATGATGATGTTGAATATTCTTATACTAATATTTGTCATCATCAGATGAAATCAAAATATACATCATTATTTAGAGCTGTACAATATTATTACATGGGGTATTCCAGTTAATATTAATGCAATTTTATGGCTGAACTGGAGAAAAGAATAATTACTCAAAATTCCTATAAAGATATTTAGGTTATTTGGGAATACTCTATATAGTGGATTTAGGATAAATCATTTAGCTATTAGATAGCTATCATATACTTTCTTATGTTAGGGAATGACAATTATTTCCTTGTCCACCAGGTTATAATAGTACAAGATATGAAGGACTTTTCTTGCATTTTGGGGTAACTACTAAAATCTACTCATGTAGGAATTTTTAAACTGCACCTTTGCAAGCTGAGTCATCCAAAGGAAATCAAAATATAATTTATGATGGCTATTTAGTACACACAAAAAAATCACTCTTTCCACCTCTTGCAAAGAGCTTTGTCTCTTGCGTGCCATTATTAAATGTTATAAACTATATCCTGTGAATTCATTAAAGGTCCCAGCACATGCTGCGTGGTTCACGCTGGAAAGGTCATTCCAGAATGAGATGACCATTTGTGATTCAGAAACATTTTAGCCGAGATGAGGTAAGACCTCATCATCAGCTAATCTGCATGTTTCCTGAATTGCAGTTACAACCATGACATACAGATCATAGCTGATATGTACTTTGCAGTGGTAAACCGCTGCTCAAATAGGCAGTGGAAGCCCCATTTAGTCACTGTGTTACAGACACATCGACAAACACAAACATATACAAACACACATGCACACGTACTCACAGACACAGATACACACACACACACACACACACACACACACACACACACACACACACACACACACACACACACACACACACACCTTCACCCCTCATCCCTGTTGTAACATTGTGCTGTTACTGCACTTTAAAGGGGAATCCCTAGTGTTTAGTGTATTCCTCCAACCCCCCTATCCCCTTAGTAATATTGATGCCATCATGGCACATTAAAATTAAATCCCTGGTGACTACTGTATCCTCTCATCTCTCCTGGTCCCTGTAGTAATATTGGTGCCATCATAGCACTTCAAAGTTGAATCCCTGGTGTCTAGTGTCACCCTCCCTGAACCCTATTGTAATTTTGGTGCCATCATGGCACTTAAAGAATTTCCTGGTGTCTGGTGGTTCCCCCTAACCTCCTCCAACTGACTTTTTTGCAATGTTGGCACTAGAACAGCACTTTTCAGCCATATTGCTAGTAGTCGAGTGTATCCTGCCCACCCATGATCCCTGTTTTCATGTAGGTGCCTTTATGGCACCTTAAAAGTCAGCCCTGGGGTCTAGTGATCCCATTACCATATGCATATTCAGTGTTTGAATGTGACCTTTTGGCTATGTTCTTTACTGCAACATGGTAGGGTTGGCTGCACTTATCTACTGGGCTGAGTGCTTTCTTGAATTGCTTGGCCATACAGATGCCTTCCTGGAGGTGGTTCTAGAGAGAGAGAGCACATGGTTAATTAGTATATGCCTGTTCCCCTGGAATGCCTCATTAGCATTCAGCATGGATGTAGGGCCATCCCCTCACAGTGCTGCATATCTTTGTGTTGAAAAATCATGCAGCACTATGTAAGGGTGCTTATTGAACAGCAAAAAGGTACTGAGACGTACACTGCTGTTCAAACGTAGTGGTATATTAATGAATGCAGCCCTAAGTTTTCACAGCCTCAAGGCAAAATCTGTTGTCTCAGCCATCACTTCTAGGAAACTGGCATGCTCAAGCACAACTTGTACTCATGGGCATTTTATGATGGTACATCATGCATCTTTTAGATTGTAAGACCACTGAATTACTTAAACCTGCTTTTAGTGTAATAAGGTCTTGTGTATTATACAAAATCTACCACCAGCAACGTTACTGCTGCATTATAAACTATAATAGACTATAATGAGTCTTCATGCAAATGTCCCTTGGTATGGAGATTATGACACCACAATGCTATCACTAAATATACTACCTACAAGATCACATTACTTTACAAAAAAATATATATATTTCCCTTTCCTACAAGCAGAGAAAGTATATATATAAAAGTCAGGGGTATGGGGAAAACTCATCAAAGCATGTTTCTGTTTGTTTTGCATTGGTCAGATAGCACAGCAAGGCAGCATGGTTAGTAGACTGGAGACTGGTAACTTAGGCATTGGAAAAATCAAACTGACTGTAAGTTAATTGGGTCTAGTTCACTGGTTACTACTGTAAACAACCTGCATGCCATTAGCTGTAAGACTGTACTGTGGTTGCAACTGTGGGACTGTGGAGCTAGTTTTGTATAAGTGACAAGGTGTGGATGCAAAGCCTCTGTGTTCAGAGGTGTGGTAGGGCAATGTGTTACATCTAGAAGTAGGAAATGTGTTACAGAGGCTTCAGACTAGTGAATATTTCAAAATTTTCTAGTACAGAAGCCTGGCTAGAAAGTAACTGCTATTATACCCCCGAAAAGGAAAATTGCTCTTATTCATCCCTAAAACTCATTTGGAAAGTAAAGATAAGTTTAACATCACCTCAGTAAACTGTACACAAATTGACCTTGTACCACACACAAAGCTCTTGGGAGTCATAAAAGATGATAAAATTAAAAGTGACCTCCACATTCAACTAGCACATGAAAAGAACTACCAAAATCTAGCCTATTCTGTAGATCCAGTCAAATCGAGAGAAACACTGGCTAAATCCTCTTTTCTCCCTACACTATTATATGCCTCTCAGACTTTCACAAATCTGCCAGTACTCCAAAGGACCAATGCTATAATAAAATTGCACAATTTGCTGCAAGCATCTCCTACTAAACTCATAGCTGTATAGCTTAAGTTGTTAAACTGGACTGAACTCCTTTCATAGCCTTCACCTCTTTTAACTCACTGTGGTATACAAATTAACAGTAAACATAGACAAATGCAAACCCTAAAAGAAATGATCCATCTCTATTCTTCATAACAGAACTTTTCTGTGATGAAATGCAATTCATAATACATAAATACTCCAGGGAGTGCACTATATACCAACTATGTTGCCAAATCTGGAAGCCCCCCCAACAGACAAACAGCCCATATCTCTTAAATCATGCCCCAAAGAACATCTAAGACTACCTGAAAATGCTCTACCCCTGAATAGCTGTACTTATCACAATGAATTAATTTATCTTATCTTACTAACTATATTCTCTAACTTGGTCTCTTCTACCCTGCCTTTTGCTCATACCCTACATATTTCTGAAACTATGTCTTCCACCTGTCTTATCTTATCTTATTTATTTATTTATCCATCCTTTGTTGAACAGGTTAGTTCCATTAAACTACTAGTGTCTTTTTAAGGAAGGCCTGAGGTGGTATTTATACTACTTGGTAAAATTTGGCTAGGGCATCTGGGAACTTCCCCGTCTCTTTTCTGAGGGTTCTGTGGGATATATCATCCACCTGAGCTGCCACTAACCCAGCCTCAGTTAATGTCTCACACATATACCTAATCTCTCTCTTGCAATTTATACTTACTTTCTCTTCCCCTTTTTTACACCTGCTTGTTTTGCAATCTATCACAAATGGCTACTTAATGCAAATATATGTATTGTACTTCTTACAAGATGCATGTAAAGAAGTTTGTTTTCAGACTGCCACGAATGACTGCCTAATGTAAATGTTATTGATACGAATTTTGTAAGAATGTCCTTCTACAATCTATTACCAATGACCACTGAATGTATACATTGCGAATGTATACTGCTATAATACATTTGGACTGTTGTATCAATGGTATTAATATTATTATGTGGTGCCTTTTCCAAGGGTCTCTGCTGAAAAGGGACACTTATGTGCAGTCAGATTAGCCTTGTTAACAGATGCAAAATAAAAATACAATAGATAATAAATAAATAAATAAAAGTTCAAAAAAGGAAGCAGTTGAAATAAATCCTGATGCAATAAACAAAATTGAACAAAAAAATGCATCTCAAAACCATACAAGTACGGGAAGCTTTTTTCAACAAATTTAAAGAAGGCAAATGCTTTCACACCATTACTGGTGATTAAAAAGTGTGCAAAAACCACAAACACATTTAAATATTATATAAAAAAAACACAGGACTACTTTAGACAAATCCAATCGATTCAATGTCTAAGTCTACTGCTTAACACTGGTTCAAGACTATAGGATTCATTTAAGCCAGGACAACACTGGCTCAAGTCTATAGCATTCATTTAAGCTAGGGCAACACTTGTTCAAAACTATAGCATTCATTTAAGCCAGGACAACACTGTTTCAAGTCTATAGCATTCATTTAAGCCAGGACAACATTGGTTCATGACTATAGTATTCATTTAAGCCAGGACAACACTGGTTCAAATCTATAGCATTCATTTAAGCCAGGACAACACTGTTTCAAGACTATAGCATTCATTTAAGCCAGGACAACATTGGTTCATGACTATAGTATTCATTTAAGCCAGGACAACACTGGTTCAAATCTATAGCATTCATTTAAGCCAGGACAACACTGTTTCAAGACTATAGCATTCATTTAAGCCAGGACAACACTGGTTCACGTATATAGCATTCATTTAAGCCAGGGCAACACTGGTTCAAGACTATAGTATTAATTTAAGACAGGACAACACTGCTTCAAGTCTATAGCATTTATTTAAGCCAGGACAACACTGGTACAAAACTATAGTATTCATTTAAGCCAGGACAACACTGGTTCAAGTCTATAACATTCATTTAAGCCAGGACAACACCGGTTCAAGACTATAGCATTCATTTAAGCCAGGACAACACTGGTTCAAGTTTATAGCATTCATTTAAGCCAGGGCAACACTGGTTCAAGACTATAGCATTCATTTCAGCCAGGGCAACACTGATTCAAGTCTATATCATTCATTTTAGCCAAGACAACACTGGTTCATGACTACAGCATTCATTTAAGCCAGGGCAACACTGGTTCAAGTCTATAGCATTCATTTAAGCCAGGGCAACACTGGTTCAAGACTATAGCATTCATTTAAGCCAGGACAACACTGGTTCAAGTCTATAGCATTTATTTAAGCCAGGTCAACACTAGTTCAAGACTATAGCATTCATTTAAGCCAGGATAACACTGGTTCAAGTCTATAGCATTCATTTAAGCCAGGCCAACAATGATTCAAGACTATAGCATTCATTTAAGCCAGGGCAACACTGATTAAAGTCTATAACATTCATTTAAGCCAGGACAACACTGGTTCAAGACTACAGCATTCATTTAAGCCAGGACAACACTGGCTCAAGACTATAGCATTCATTTAAGCCAGGACAACAGTGGTTCAAGACTATAGCATTCATTTAAGCCAGGACAACACTGGTTCAAGACTATAGCATTCATTTAAGCCAGGACAACAGTGGCTCAAGTCTATAGCATTCATTTAAGCCAGGACAACCCTGGTTCAAGACTTTAGCATTCATTTAGGCCAGGAGAACACTGGTTCAAGTCTATAGCATTTATTTAAGCCAGGACAACACTGGTTTAGGACTATAGCATGCATTTAGGCCAGGACAACAGTGGTTCAAGACTATAGCATTCATTTAAGCCAGGACAACAGTTGTTCAAGACTATAGCATTCATTTAAGCCAGGACAACACTGGTTTAAGTCTATAGCATTCATTTACGCCAGGGGAATACTTATTCAAATCTATAGCATTCATTTAAGCCAGGACAACACTGGTTCACGACTATAGCATTCATTTAAGCCAGGACACACTGGTTCAAGTCTATAGCATTCATTTAAGGCAGGACAACAGTGGTTCAAGACTATAGCATTCATTTAAGCCAGGACAACACTGGTTCAAGACTATAGCATTCATTTAAGCCAGGACAACACTGGTTCAAGCCTATAGCATTCATTTAAGCCAAGGCAACACTGGTTCAAGACTATAGCATTCATTTAAGCCAGGGCAACACTGATTCAAGTCTATAGCATTCATTTAAGCCAGGACAACACTGGTTCAAGTATATAGCATTCATTTAAGCCAGGGCAACACTGGTTCAAGACTATAGCATTAATTTAAGACAGGACAACACTGCTTCAAGTCTATAGCATTTATTTAAGCCAGGACAACACTGGTACAAAACTATAGTATTCATTTAAGCCAGGACAACACTGGTTCAAGTCTATAACATTCATTTAAGCCAGGACAACACCGGTTCAAGACTATAGCATTCATTTAAGCCAGGACAACACTGGTTCAAGTTTATAGCATTCATTTAAGCCAGGGCAACACTGGTTCAAGACTATAGCATTCATTTCTGCCAGGGCAACACTGATTCAAGTCTATATCATTCATTTTAGCCAAGACAACACTGGTTCATGACTACAGCATTCATTTAAGCCAGGGCAACACTGGTTCAAGTCTATAGCATTCATTTAAGCCAGGGCAACACTGGTTCAAGACTATAGCATTCATTTAAGCCAGGACAACACTGGTTCAAGTCTACAGCATTTATTTAAGCCAGGTCAACACTAGTTCAAGACTATAGCATTCATTTAAGCCAGGATAACAGTGGTTCAAGACTATAGCATTCATTTAAGCCAGGACAACACTGGTTCAAGACTATAGCATTCATTTAAGCCAGGACAACAGTGGCTCAAGTCTATAGCATTCATTTAAGCCAGGACAACCCTGGTTCAAGACTTTAGCATTCATTTAGGCCAGGAGAACACTGGTTCAAGTCTACAGCATTTATTTAAGCCAGGACAACACTGGTTCAGGACTATAGCATGCATTTAGGCCAGGACAACAGTGGTTCAAGACTATAGCATTCATTTAAGCCAGGACAACAGTTGTTCAAGACTATAGCATTCATTTAAGCCAGGACAACACTGGTTTAAGTCTATAGCATTCATTTACGCCAGGGGATACTTATTCAAGTCTATAGCATTCATTTAAGCCAGGACAACACTGGTTCACGACTATAGCATTCATTTAAGCCAGGACACACTGGTTCAAGACTATAGCATTCATTTAAGCCAGGACAACAGTGATTCAAGACTATAGCATTCATTTAAGCCAGGACAACAGTTGTTCAAGACTATAGCATTCATTTAAGCCAGGACAACACTGGTTTATGTCTATAGCATTCATTTACGCCAGGGGAAAAACTTATTCAAGTCTATAGCATTCATTTAAGCCAGGACAACACTGGTTCACGACTATAGCATTCATTTAAGCCAGGACACACTGGTTCAAGTCTATAGCATTCATTTAAGCCAGGACAACACTGGTTCAAGACTATAGCATTCATTTAAGCCAGGACAACACGGGTTCAAGGCTATAGCATACATTTAAGCCAGGACAACACTGATTCATGTCTATAGCATTCATTTTAGCCAGGGCAACACTGGTTCAAGTCTATAGCATTAATTTAAGCCAGGGCAACACTGGTTCAAGACTATAGCATTCATTTAAGCTAGAACAACACTGGTTCAAGACTATAGCATTCATTTAGGTCAGGCCAACACTGGTTCAAGTCTATAGCATTCATTTAAGCCAGGACAACACTGGTTCAAGACTATAGCATTCATTTAAGCCATAACAACACTGGTTCATGACTATAGCATTCATTTATGCCAAGAAAACACTGCTTCAAGGCTATGGCATTCATTTAAGGCAGGACCAGTTATTGCAGTCATGCAGTGGTCCACACATAAGCAGTGTTTTCAGTGCATGTTCTAATTTCTTCACTAATAAAGTTTTTGTAACCAACCTGTACATCATAAAATTAAACTTGTGTGATGCAGCATATCCATAACGTGTTTAACAATTGCATTAACAGAATTAGTTTTATTTATATCATACAGATGCTGATAGGTCCTCTCTTAAAACATCTTGTCTGTTTTGCCAACATCAGTGCATACAGCAACATAAACCAGATGTTGTGTACTACATTCTGCATAACCATATATCTTATTTTTCATACCAGTTACTGGATCTGTGAAAAAGTCTTGTTGATGAAAATAATTGCAATAGCTACAGTTTTACATGCATAGGTTCCTACTATGTGCTGGATAGGTGTATAATAAACGATACCAGGAAGGCATAGTCTAATAAGCTCTCATACACTTTAAAAAAAACTCCAATAGGAACATAGAATGAAGACTTCAAATGACTGCTAACAGAAAATTACGCAACCTAAATGAAATTTCTATCGCTAATAAGTGCAAAACTTCAGAAGTGTGCTGAGAACTATAGATGCCTGACAGTGATATAATTCTTTTTAGAGACTGCATTACTTGGGTAGCCTAGATTTAATTAGTTTATCCCATCCTAGCCATACCAGATGTAGTAGTATTTTTATGGTGATTTCTGCAGTTAGAAAAGTAAACTATCCTGGTTTTGGAAATGGGATGTTTTGGAATACTGAAATATAACAGTTTATAGCTAGAAATTAGCATTATTGCTGCTCCTGCACATGTGAGATTCCAGTGGGGACAACCGACCAGCATCATTGTCTTCTTAAATTAAAATATTGGGCTTTTTGTTTAGCACTGAAGTATCTCATGAATACCTCAGTTTCTCATTTCTTTTAATGTAGGTTCAGTGAGAATCACAGATTTCTGACTGGCCTTTTACAGTTGTCAACTAATATCATTAGTCAGCTGGATGTTAAGTATCAGTAGCCTTTAGTAATCAGTCCAAAGAGTCTAACATGATCAGTCACTAGCTGTTGCTGCACAGCCTGCTTTTTGAAGTTAGACAACACTTTTGGGAGGCCTGCAGTAATAACTGGGGAGGTGGTCTGCCATCTCTTTGCAGGCCAGTGGCCATGGAAGTAGCAGAAGCTCTTTCTGTTAGTATATTGCAGACTCTGTTGAACTAGTGGGACACTGACAGCAAAATGAGTACAAATTGTACAATCTATGGATCTCAGAACCCTTGAGAAAGGAATATGGCCATATGGTATTGGTTCTATCCTCTGCTGTCTTGGGAAACCAGATATGTTCCTCTATGTGTTGTTGTATAATGGTGAGGAACTGGTTTAGGATTTGTGAGACTGGCACTTGTGGTATACCTAATGTTTTCATCTGTAAATCACTAGAATGCCCCTGTCAAGGCTATGTGGGCCTTTATAGCCACATGAATGGCTTACCACATGGGCCTTTATATCCACAGGAATGGCATTCCCCTGATTCTTCTTGTGGGAGACACATTTTGACTAAGTCTCTTTCATCTTTCCTGTTATCTCAGAACTGGTCTACAGTCTGTTGATTTGTGACTTGGTGGTGGGTCAGGTGCCTCCTTCATTGGTGCTGATAGCCACAATGTGCAACATTGTAAGCAGATGCTTCTGTTTGTAGCATGGGTTCAGTCATGTATACAACAAATCTCGGAGCTGATAATGAGTCACTCAGCACTGACGCTTTATCTGACTCTTAATTGGTTCCCCATTTTGTGTCCCTTCATTTGCTCAATTTATGTTGCTCATCTGCATGTAATCCCTTATTTATATATAATTATAGGCTCATTAGCATGCAGTGTTTAATTGTTGTACATTGGCCACTGTGAAGCTTTGATATCTAGATCCTAGAATAAGCCACAACTTACACATGGCAGCTATCCATGCTAATTTGGGCATTACAATGACCTAATGCCTTAGAGTACAAGACAATCCTTTTTAACTTTTAAGATTTGGGCTCTGTATCACTGTATGCAAGTGATGTAGGGCTATCAAACTGATGACTCACACATCATATAGAACAGAAGAAAAACAAAACCAGTATTTGTTTAGCAAATAAAATAAACATAGTGATTATTAAATTATATGCCTATATACTATGTTATTGTGATATGGAAAATGGATCTCTCAGCACCTCAGACATCCTGACGACCAAAATGTACACAGAATGCTTTTTAGGCAGATTGTATGAAGAGAAGAACTTATGTACCTTGACACTGTTTATTGCCAACTGTCTCCTGATTACAGGTCAGAACTGCATGACTAAAACACGACTGATGCATCACAACACTTATAGTGCAAACAAAGAAGAGAACAATATTTGAAAAGATCCAGATATGAAACTGATATAATGTGTGTATAAGTGTTTCTGCACAGGGACTTTACCCCCTGGACCATCACTGTGCACACACCCACACTATTGCAGGTTGCACAATAGTAACTGAAATCACTGCATTTCAGGGAAAGCAGAAATGCCAAAGATACAGCAATCCATACCTTTACATACAAAACAATGGAGTCACACATTAGTAATTACACATTTCTATTTCATATTGTATCACGTTTCCCCATTTAGCACTCCAGGCCAGACTTGTACAGTGTAGGTTCATGATAGTCACTCACATAGCAGTGCTCCTCTGCTGTGTCAGACTCTCTCACCTACTTTGGTGGATAATAGATATAGTGCCAAGCAAACTTCCCTTCTGTTCTGGGGCATGCACACTTATGCAGAAGTTGGCATCCACCCTGTACAGGGCTTAAAAAGTGCAGTTGTGTACACTTACCATAAATGTAGATGTTCGAGTGTATTCACTATTGTCATTACATTTGGTTTATCTGCTTGCAGGTAGCCCTCAGTCGGCCTGATTAACAAAGTCTTGGGTCCTGTGTCAGTTGCTGTCCCTTCTTCCATGACGTCAGGTTGTCAGGGGTATAAAACATGCAGCCAACGCCATTACATCAGTTTTTCTTGCCCCAGATGTCAGGTGCCGCCCTAATGGGAAGCAATTAAATATAAAAGTACAAAGATATTCCTCCAACAAAAAAGCAAATACACCAAAAATGCTTTTAAGCATAGTAAAGGAAAGTAGAGATATAGTCAAAAGAAGTTAGGGGGCTGGAGGGAGGGTAACCAGGACTGCAACAGTGAATACACTCGAACATCTACATTTATGGTAAGTGTACACAACTTGTACTATGTTCTTTGTGTTTCACTGTTGCAGTCATTTCATTTGGGTAGATTCCCAAAGCTATGGTTGGGAGGAGGAATTTAGATAGCATTAGGGCCAGCTATAAGGCCCTGCAAGACTGCAGCGGCAAAGCCAGCTCTGGATTTAGAGAAAATTGGCAAATGATAATGCTTGGTGAAAGTATGTACAGAACTCCAGATAGCAGCTTCTAGGATGTCCCTGGTAGGGACGCCTCTGAGAAAGGCTGTAGAGGTAGATGCAGCCCTGGTGGAGTGAGGTCTGATCCCATGAGGGATAGGTTTTCCATGGTGCTTTTAGCAGAAATAAATGCAGTGGATTATCCATTTAGAAATGGTTTGCTTTGAAATAGCCTTCCCCCTCTGCCCCTGCAGCAAATGCCACCAGCAGTTGTTCAGATTTCCTTTGAGGTTTAGTCCTGTCCAAGTAGAATCTAAGTTATCTGTGCACATCTAAGGGATGCAGTATCCATTCCCCTTTATTCTGTGGATTGGGAAAGAAGGTTGGCAAATGAATGGACTTGATTAAGAGCCACACTGGATACCACCTTGGGCATGAAGGATGGATTGGTTCTGAGGGACACCCTGTCCGCATGAAAGATGATGAAAGGCTCCACTGCCATAAGGGTCTGTAATTCAGATACCCTTCTTGCTGAAGTGATTGCTAATAGGAAAGCTGTTTTCCAAGTAAGAAATTTTAAGTCTGCAGTAGCAGCTGGCTCGAAAGGAGGTAGAGTGAGTTTCTCCAAGACAAAGTTAAGGTCCCAGGCTGGGGTTGGAGCTCTCCTGGGTGGTCTCAAATTTTTGGTCCCTCTGAGGAACTGCATGAGCAGTGGATGAGAGAAGAGGGGAGGTTCTGTGTTATAATGAGCTGAAATGGCTGAGGCGTGGATTTTAATGGAGGAAAAAGACAGGCCCTTGTGAAGTATCTCAGTTAAGTATTGTAAAATCTGATGTAAATTGGACGCTGCTGTGCTCATCCCTTGAGACTGGTTCCAGGCACAGAATCTTTTCCATTTTTCTGCATAAGATTTTCTAGTACTAGGCCTCTTTGCCTCTAAAATGATATCCATCACAGGTTTGCTGAGGGATGGTAAAGGAGAAATTAAGTAAGTAGCCAGGCTGCAAGGTTCAGTGTTAGAAGCTGAGGGTGCAGAATCTGGTTCTTCAGCTGAGACAGCAGGGAAGGAGTCTGAGGCAGGTGCCATGGAGATAACCATGACACACTGAGCAGGAGGGGGTACCAGTGTTGGTGCGGTCAGTCTGGAGCAATCAAAATCATCTCTGGTTTGTCCTGTTTGATTTTTAGTAGTACTTTGGAGAGCAGAGGTGGAGGGGGGAAGGCATAGACTGATAGGTTTTTCCAGCTGAAGGACAGAGCATCTACTTTCAGGCTTGTTTGTGGGGAGTCCTTGTGCAAAATGTGTCCAATTGGTAGTTCTGGGGAGAAGCAAACAGGTCTATATCTGGGCTCCCCCATTTGCTTGTCAACATGTTGAAAATCCTTGGTTCCAGTTTCCACCCATGTGGGTCCATGAGGTTTCTGCTTAGTCCGTCTGCCAGTGTATTTAATTTTCCTAGCAGGAATTGAGCTTGTAGGTGCACTTGAAGCTCAGGGCTGTGTTCCACAATGTCATGGCTAGTCTGCAGAGGGGGTAAAAATGTGTACCCCCCCCACTTGTTTATGTACCACATAACAGTAGTGTTGTCCGTCTTTACCATTAGTTGTCCTGTAAGAAAGTGGTCCTTGAAGGCTGTCAGAGTATTCTGTACAGCTAACATTTCTTTTTGATTGATATGCAGGTGCATTTGACTTGGGTTCCATTTGCCCTGAATGCACTTCCCTGCCAGGTGAGCCCCCCCATGCGTAGTCTGTTGCATCTGTTGTTAGGGTTTGGGCGGCAAGGGGTGGTGTGAAAGGAAGTCCCTTGTTTTGGTGGCAGGCCTCTGCCCACCAAAGGAACTCTAGGCATAGGCAAGGTATGATAGGAATCATTGTTTCTAGGTTGTGAGAATGTTGACACCATAGGCTTTTTAGATACCACTGTAGTTTCCTCATATGCAGTCTTGCATATGGAATTAGAAAAATGCAGGAGGCCATGAACCCCAAGGCTTGCAGTATTTGTCTTGCAGATTGCAGGGTTTTTGTGGCCACTTGTTTGAAGTAGTTTGTCAAATGAATTTGTTTCTCTGGCGTGAGGTAAGCCATCTGGGAAGTTGCATTCAAGCTTTCTCCCAGGAATATAATTTGTTGACAGGGTACCACGTGTGATTTCTTTTCATTTATGTTGTACCCCAGACAAGTTAGAACCCTTTGTACAAAGGCCAGATGATTCAAAAGTATGTCCTGTCTTTCTGCCTGAATTAGACAATTGTCCAGGTATGGGTATATTTGAATATTTCTTTGCCTGCAAAATGCAATAACTGGAGCTAGGCACTTTGTGAATACCCTGGGCACAGTAGATAAGCCAAAGGGCAGTGCAGAGAACTGATAGTGCGTGTAGCCTGCTTTGAAGCGTAGGTATCTTCTGCAAGATTCCCTGACTGGGATATGCAGGTATACTTCTTTTAAATCTAGTGTTGCCGGGCATCTTTGCCTAGCATAAGAAGTAATTGGTGAAGAGTCAGCATCTTGAATTTTGGAATCTCCAAAAAGATGTTTAGAGTAGACAGGTCCAGGATAGGACACCATGAATTGTCTTTTCTGGGTACCAGGAAAAGTCTCGAGTAGAAACCTTGTCCCTTTTCCTCTTCTGGTACCAGTTGAATAGCCCCCATGCTTAAGAGGGAAAGTACTTGTTTTTGGGCCTCTGCCCACTGATTTGGGGGTAGGTTCAGCCACCCACTTGGTGTTGGCAACGTGTGGAAGTGAAACCGGTATCCCTGGGACACTATATTTAAAACATATTTGTCATGGGTAATGAGTTCCCAATTCTTTGCATGAAGAGCAATCTTTCCACCCAAAGGGACAGTCAGTTGATAAGTGCTTGGAAATTTTAAAAGGAAGTCACTGAGACAGTTTACCATAGGGGGGAGTCTTATTATTCCCAGATTTGGAAGTGGAGGCCCCCCACTGCTTAGTTCTGTGTGTCCCCCCGGGACTGAAACCTGGGGTTTTTGCTGTATCTGGGTTTGGCTTGAGAAGTCTTGGAAGGGGCTGGAAAGGACCAATTCTTAGAGGGCCAGTGCCTACTAAATCTAGGAGGCTGAACTTGTAAAAAATCTTTAACAGTTTGCATAGATTTAGCTTTATCTGCCGTCTTTTTAAGAACTTCCTCAGCCTTGTTGTCAAACAGGCGGTCCTGATTTAAAGGAGCATCCAACAATTTAGCTTTAACATGATCAGGCAAAGATTGCTCCTTAAGCCAGGCATGACTTCTGAGCACAGACCTGCAAGAGGCCGCTAATGAATCAAAACCACATTGCAAAATATGTTTTCCAACTTGTTCAGCAGAATGCATTAAATCCTGTAATTCTTTATTTTCTACACAGTCAGGAATCAACATCATTTTCTGTTTAAGCAGTACAATAACATGTTGCCGATATTTTAACATATGAAACTGGCAGTTTAAAGTCCTAATGGCCAAGGTTGCAGAAGTGTAAACCTTCTTACCCCATCTATCCAGCACCATGGAGTCTCTATCAGAAGGGGTAGGATTTTTAGCAGTAGAAGCCTTAAAGCCCTTGGGCCCCTGTGAAATAGTCTCTGGATTTGCAATAGGATTTTTAAAAAGGAACTTGTGGGACTCAGGGACCCTGTAGTATCTGTCAGGTTTTCTGGGAGCAGGAGGCAGGGAATCAGGGGCCAAACTAGATTCCAAAAAAGCATCATCAACAATGTCTAGTACAGGAGGAATAGCTAAAGGCCTACACTGAGGTAGGAGAAAAAATCCCTAAGCCTCTTTTTTGAATCATAAAAATCCTGGCTTTCCCAATGGAAATGCTCCTTTAGAGTATGTAATATTTCCCCAAAAGAAAAACCCTCAGGAGGGGAAGCAGAGGGAATGGAGTCCTCTGCATCAGAATCTTCATAAGTAGATAAGGGCAAACTCAGATCATCAGAAGAATCAGAAACAACAGAATCCTGATCAGAAGATTCATAATCAACTTCAGTCCTGGGCCTTTTAGAAGGGGGGGGGGTTGGCTACCCCTGATTAGAGTTATTAGATCTTCAGCCATTCTTATCATTTGTTTTTTAGGCATAGAGGCCTGAGCATGTGGCCTGGGTGTCAGTTTTTTAGGCTTGGATCGAGATTTAGGCCTAAGTAAACAAGGAGGCATCGGTTTAATATGCAAGTCCATAGGCCTGAATACACCCTCAGAAGCCAGTGCCTGCACAGTGGCTCCAGACCCATCCAAGGTAGAGATATCCGCGGGTTCCATAGTTGAAGCATCTCGCGGCATACCGGACTCCGAATGGGTCCCAGTAGAGGCCTGTGTATCAGAAGTAGCGGGTATCAGGGGCTGCGAAAGCACCTCACTGAGTACTGGCGAACTGGCGGCTGGCTTAGGAGAAGTGTCATCAGCAATTTTGGACCTCAGCAGCCTGTCTCTGTCTTTATCTTTGCATTTTTTCAGAATCCCAGTAGTTGGATGGCTAACCAATGAAATTTCTGGATAATTAAACCGAGAACCAAAATGTTTAGAGGCGAAAATATACCGACAACGGATAGTGCACTGATTAAATAAAGCACAAAACTGACAGCAAGGTACGTTGTGGTCAGGGCCTAGGCAAGGAATACAGTATGAATGAAAATCTTTATGAGGTATTTGCTTTCCACAAATAATGCAATTATTAACTTTTACTGACATTGGTAAGGAGCAAGAAAAGGTTTCCACAACGGGGTACTTAGCTTTAGTTGAAGACTTCGGTTCTGAAACTCGAAAATGAAAATTTCAGGAGTCGACCAACCGGCACTTGCAAACTGCTTCTGCTTCGAGCACCACACAGCAAGAAAGACTGATGAATGGCGTCAGCTGCATGTTTTATACCCCTGACGACCTGACTCCATGGAAGAAGGGACAGCAACTGACGCAGGACCCAAGACTTTGTTAATCAGGCCGACTGAGGGCTACCTGCAAGCAGATAACGCAAATGTAATGACTGCAACAGTGAAACATGAAGAACATCAGTGTTATCATTTTTGTGACTAAAGCTTGGCAGTGATGGCTACTTTACTACATTACAATGGCCTTCTATGCTCATAGGCTGCTTTACTGTACACACTTATGCGTAGAAAGTTGCCTTTCCATTCTACCATGCCACAAAACTATTTTTCTTTGTTTTAAAACTATTTTGAATATGAATGTTCGGTATATATTTCCTTCCGTGTTGGCCTGTGGCTGACCAAGTTCGCAGATGACTGCAGACTGGGTGCCATAATCAACTCTCCAGCCGACACAAGCATCCTCCAAAAGGGCCTCATAGAAACAGACAACTGGTGCCAGAGCCATGGCCTCAAGCTAAATGCCAAAAAGTGTATAGTCATCCCCTTTGGCAAAAACAAAGTGCCCACAAATTACCACATAGGTGGTAATCCATTAAGTACAGAAGAAGTAATTAGGGACCTGGGGACCCAAGTTGATAGCAATCTCTCATTTGACAACCACGTGGCCAAAGTGGTTAGAAAAACATTTTATATAGCCCACCTAATCATGAAGGGATTCACATCTAGATCAGGGGAGGTCATCGTGCCTCTTTACTCATCCCTCATCAGGCCCATAATTGAGTACAATGCCCCTTTTGGGATGTACCTTATCAGACACCTGCAGCAACTGGAAAGACCCCAAAGTACCTCACCAAGAGGATCAAAGGGCTCAAACAGATGCCATATGCTGCCCGGTTAAAGAGACTCCAGCTCTACTCAGTGGCATACCGCCTGTTCAGAGGCGATCTGTGCGTGACGTATAAAGCCATGTCCAACCCGGAATTAATGGACATGCTGCACCTCAGAAAATCCAAATCCCATCGTATACAGCCGAGAGACTTGAACCTCAGCACTGAAATAAATAGGACATGCTGGAGGGACAGATTCATAACCCAGAGGCTCCCTTCACTCTGGAATAAAATCCCAGTCCAGGTTAGGCAGAGTCCCTCATTGACTCTCTTCAAGAGGAATCTTGATGAGTGGATGGGAGATCGTAGGTTTACCCCAGGTATCACTTCTGTGTCACTGTTAGACAGAGGCACAGTATACTAACCTCAAAAAAGGGCATAGCAAAATAAATTTAAAATGGGTGGCGAAAGCCAAACACATTCTGGCTAGGCTTATAAATGCCCTAGGGCAGATAGCCTAGTATGAACCTATGAACCTATGCACCTCAGAACTTTCTTAGATCATTACCTCTGTTTCTGCTAAAGAAACCATTGCCCATTCTAGCTAATGGTTCATGCTTTGAGGATGTATTTAGCCTCAGACTCTAAAATGAGCTGTCTGTCATATCCTGTAGTCAGGACACCAAAATGAGCTGTCAAAATACATCCATTACAACACATTATTTCATTGTCTTCTAGATTACACCATGGCCGCTCACTTGCAGCCCCACGTTTAAAGGCCTGCAGGTATGCACCACAGTTAAACCAAAAAAGCCTTTCTGCTTGTTTTGTTCTACATCCCTCTGTGTAGCATTTGTTTTCACTATTTTTTAGCTGCATTTACAGTGGTGTTTTGGAATTTGATATCTTTTACTCATGCTTGTGCACGGTTATTAAAACCTCACGTTTAGAGTTAAATCCGTTTTGTACAAGAAGCTTGCTGTTTAAACTGTATTTCTCATGTATTGTTGATTGTCTCATCTAAGTCTCCACCACATAATAACAGTTTGTTATTGTTGACAGTTATCTAATTACAAAACATAAAAAAAACACATAAAAAAACCCTCTTAAAGACTGTCCTTTACATTTTAATTTGTAGCTTATATTTAGGCTTTTGAACCAAACCACTACTTGCTTTTACAGAATATTGACTTTTAAGGTTCGTTGTTTTGTAAACAAACTATTGTATTATTTTCAAAATTTGGAGATGTAGGACATTCTTTTCCATTCAATAACACAAAGCCATTAGTTGAGCTTATGCAAATTTAGGGTGGAAAACTGGGTTAATATTAATCTACTTTATTCAGTCCATTACGATGTCTTGTAATAACAGTCTCAGGGTGTAGTTGTGAACATAGCCTTGTATCACTGCATTTTGTTTGGCCTTCATGATTTGCTAAATGGTATGGCATTGCTAGTGAAATGGGCCCCAAACCCATTTGATTAAATACCTTTTTAGCTCAGTGCCCATTTTATCATAATGATGTTATTAACATAGGAACATATGTGTGTGTATAAATATATATATATATATATATATATATATATATATTTAAACACACACATTATGGATAACATTCAAAATAAATATCACAGCAGTGCACTCAGCACTTCACTGGTGAGCTCTGGTAGTATTAAGGAGATAAAAAAAGGTTAAGAAACATGAAAGAGTTGCATTGAGCAAAAGCTTATTAGAGACTTATATGCATGTCTCTGCACGAAACATTCAACTAAGCTAGAACAGCAAGTCTGGAGGAAATGAAAAGATACATTTTGTTTCTATACCAAGCATCCCAACTAGCTGGAACAACTGTGTTAAGTGTTCTCCCTACCAACCCACACAACATTGTTGCACAAGCACCTGCAGACACAGATACACACATGCACACACACGCACACACATACACACGCATACACACACACACACACACACACACACACACACACACACACACACACACACACACACACACACACACAGCCACGTATACATACAGAAATTGAGACAGCCTCAATCAACTGCATGCATGCACACACACACATATACACACACATACACACATGCACACAAACACACACAGACTGAGACAGCTCCAACTATCTACACACACACACACACACACACACACACACACACACACACACACACACACACACACACACACAGAAACTGAGACAGCCCCAACCATCTACACAAACACACACACACACACACACACACACACACACACACACACACACACACACACACACACACACACACACACACACAAAACAATCTCTCACTATTTACAGTGCACTCCTGTCATTAACAGCATTCTTTGTATACTATAAAATGACAGTGTGCACTCCAGAAATCTGTAGAGCTTGTCTTTCAACCACTCTACCATGCTATTACAGTCACAGTACAAACTGCATTGTAAAGCACATGACCAGATTACATTAACCATGCCCCTGAGCTACTGCATTTCCATGAGACAATATCTAGCAAAACTGTTGTAGTGCTTCTTGCCAGAGCCTTCATACCAATGAGGCACCACAGCTGACTTTGAATCAGTCTTTTATAATGCATTAAGTAATTCTGTTAGAAACAAGACTACACAGAGCATTATGTGTTTTTGAATCTGTCCTTCGGATGAAACATTAAATCTAGATCTCATCTGCCTCAGTTGGTGGTAGCTCAGGTGAATGTAAAACATCCCACTGCACTTACTGAAAAGCAAAAGGAAAGTTCTCCTCTGCACTGGGCACATTTCCCTCTAGTCAGTATGAATATTACCTCTTGAGTTTCCAATGAAAAGAGGCCATTGGCCTAGTGGGACTAACCCAGTCAACAAAGTGTAAATAAGTTAGTAAATAAATAAATACATTAAATAATGAATAAATAAACAAACACCCCATGTATATTGTTTGAAGGTAAGAACATTATAGAATAAATCATTTGGTGGTTAATCAACTATATTAAATCATCCATATATAACTTGCATTTACCCCTGCCCTTACAGCCTTTCTCATGGCTGAAAATTTTCCAAGAAGGGTCACTTCACTTAGCCTAATAACAAATAGATACTTTAATTAATAAAGACATTCAAACTGCTTGCCTCTCACTTGATATATTTCAGTTTAACTATTTAATTGAGGCACAAGTTTATTTATTAATCAGCACCATGAGCTGCTTCCTGTGAATCCTGGTTGATTTGAGCTGCGTGCAGCATGGGACAGAGAGTGAATGTACAGCATTGTTTTGTGCCACAAAACTTCTAAACTGCAGTAGCCTCATGGCTTGAGCCATGGTCAGAACTTAAAGTGGCAACCTCATCACAATCCTTTGTGCCATTATATAGCCTTTGAAAACTTAGCCAATGTGTCTGTTTATTCATCATTATCTGCATTTTTTTTGTTATTTTCATCGTTTATTCCTTACTGTCTTTTGTGTGAGGACCATCTGTTGACCTAATAGTGACTTTTTAGTATTACTGTACATTAACTAATGATGCCCTTATGTTGGGATTTTGATGTTTTTCTTACTGAAGTTCAAAAGTAAATACTACACTAGCTGCCCTTGTGAGCCATTTTAAACCTAGCCAATTTCCCTCAAAGGTGAGAATCAAACCCCGTACCTTGTGTCTGTGAGATAAATAACTTAAATATTATGGCCCTGGGGGAATATTATGTAATCAGGCTATAGACTATTACAAGCTTAAATAAAAAGTCAAGGTCAGAATCAAAGCCTGTGCCCCATGTCTATGAGGTGAAAACTTTAGCCATTATGCCAACCCAACCTCAGGAAAAATATTGTTAATGTGATACATTACTTTTCTTTTATATGATTTTGTTTTGACAGTCTGCATTATAAGTGCTCATATCAGCATATTCTGGCAGTGGGATCTGAGAATGGGCTTTGCACTGAATTTGTGAATGTTAAAAGTTTTATGGTTAGCTATACAATTTTAAATTTACCCTCTGGTGGGAAAGCATTGCTGTATGTAGGTGCAACTATAGTTATGAAGAACGTGGAAAACATTATGAATAATGTTGAACTTTCATGGTAAGTTATATAAGTTTAAATTTTCCTTGTGATGGGAAGAACATGGAAAATGAGAAGAGAATATATAAAGCAGTCTGTCAAATTTGAGGTAAATCAGGATAAAGAACAGGTGGACATCCTATGGCACAGAAAAATGGAATAAAGCCAGCACCATTGTTGTGACTTACTCTACCCCACAGGTAATATGTAATTAAGTAGGTGGATTAATCCAATAGACATTTTCAGTCACTGCCTAGTAAAGCATCATAACAATAGTGTAGCATAAGTAATATCAATTTCATATATCAAATCTGCATCATGCATTAAAAAAGAGATTTTACAAAATTAACCAGATTATTTTTAAGGATGATGTTGGTAAAGCATAGTTTATGTGACTGGGTTGTGACATCTGTACGGACTGCTATCAGCATATATTAATATGTGATTTAGTAGCTTTTCTGGTTTCCATCTCAAGAATATGGTAAAACACAAATGCAATCTCTTATTATGCGCATATACACAACACCTATGACAGTGTACCTGTTGTATGTTAATAATTTGTCATTTATTTATCTGCATTTGTTGACTTGGAAAATTTAATTGGGCATAAGTCACATTCTGGGGAGGTCTGGTTAGAAAGTTCTAGCTAATCATATTTTCGTCACAAAGTAATAATGCAGGGTAAAGTTTATATGGTGTATATAACATTGAACTCTGTAAAGGACAATAACAGTAATTTCAATTTAAATTAATGCACATGCATTTCAGCACGCTTTCCTATAGTCACACAGTAAGTCTAATGAGATAATAATATAATTAAATGTCTTAAAATATCTTTATGTCTTGGCCAAAAGTTTATATTATCAATAATCCTTGTCAAGTAGTATGAGGCATGGTCTGAAGGGGACTGGGGTGTTATTAGCAGTATAAGTGTTACATTGTAAGGGATACACAATAAACCTTTTCGGTCACAGAGTTCCTGACTTCATCTCTAGTTTCTGCTATCATCAGCTTCACACCTATATCGCAAAGCACAGGAACAGATACTAAAGAGTCTGAAGATGTGTACTGATGTGAAAACAAGAAAGATGAAATATATTAATAAAAAACTGTAAGTACTAAGGAGCAACTTTTGAATGCATGCGCCATATAATGCTTTAATACAACCTCTATATGACACCACCGCTCCACAGATCATTGTTACAGTTTTTCAGTTCAAGGAAGCCTGTTGCCTCTCATTTGCTGGTGCCTGGTCTGCCTATCCTTAATGAGTGACCTGTAAGCACTTCAAAGTATCTAATAAAGTCCCATATGGTAGTATATTTTAGAAAAGGATGGCACGAGATTAAACTGTTGTTGTAATGGAATCATGATTAACATTTGTATCTGTGCTAAAATGCTCCAAATTATACATTAGTCAAAAAAAGGATAGCCATATCCTGTAGTTTTTACTGAAGGGGACAGTAATACAGGCTGACATGGTGAGGAGGACAGTAATGTAGGAACACACAGTGAAGGTAAAGAATGGATTGAAATTTAATAAATGCCTTACTCAGTTGTCACCTTAAATCTCTTGTGCACATTTATATATAATTGTTTTGTACAATCTGTGCAGTCTTGTTCTTCTTACATCTTGTGTGTCACTGTACTTGCTTTTGTATGGTTGTACTTTTTTATTCTTCCCTGGGCTAAGAGTGAAATTGGTCAATTGTGATTATTGCTCTACCCGTCTTAATAAATAATTAATTAAGTAAGTCATTGGGATCAAATTTACAAAAGGATCATGACACATACATAACCCATAACTTGTCAAACACTAGGACAACAGACATCATGAGGATTATTTGTGTTTTGTGAGTGTGAGTAGGTGGTAAGTCATGAAAGATAGTGGAGATGAAAAATGTTAGCCAATGAACATTTATTATTGATGTTTAAATTATTAAGCATTTTCTGAAAATGCACACATTTCTCTTCCTTTCTTGCATATGTGATCAGTAGTAGATGCAGTCTTGTATGACAATAGCCTTTACACATTTTATATGCTCTTATAGAATTACCTTTCTCCTTCTTCCATTTAAAAATGTCCATTTCTAAACTCCATAACATCACTCTTTACTTTGATAGCTTTATTAGCTTTAATACCTCCTAATCCCTCCTCTTCATCTTTGACATTCTTAATGAATATGTGTTTGAACTGCATGAAATCTGTATGCTTACAATGTTTTCTTTTCTTCTTTTTTTGGTGCTTTATGGTACTGTGCCTTCCAACATCTCATCTCCACTTTCTTTCATGACAGGGAAGTAAATACTGTGGGAAGAAATAGCCAGGGAATTGTTATGGCTAGCCTAGTACCAACCTATGAACCATCAACTAGGGACATACCCAGTACAGTAAGGTATAGGGGTCAGGCATCTAGAGAAGTTGTTATGCAGGCATCCATGAGAGTACTTTGTGTCCCTGTTCACATTTATTTATTTATTTATTTATTTACTTACTTTATTTATTTAACATTAGTTGATTGGGAAAGAATGACTAGGACAGAGCCTATTTACAGTGCAGGCCTGGTGAGAAATGCTCCAGATGCATGTCTTTGAAATGTGGGAGGAAACCAGAATACCCAGAGGAAACCCACACAAACAAAGGGAGGACATGCAGACTCTGCACAGAAGGAAGCCCAGCTGAGAGTTGAACCTGAGAACCTCTTGCTGTGAGGTGACAACGTTAACCACCCATTAATGTTAACCATTAACATCCATGCAGTTAGCTCCACTTGCTAGTGGCTTGCACTCTTGCCCAAACTACATTATACATACTCCACTAGCAACTTTACATCATCTAGGATTCAAGCTACAGGAGTTTATCTAGCATGGTCCTAACCACACTCTTTGGAGGGTTACATGAGTAACTACTTCAGAGCCAGGACATTTTACTCTCTCACCTCGCTATGCTCATGCATCCACATGCTCACCCCATGGCCGCCAATGATACTTGCTTGGATCACCTTGCACACACCACTTCCCAGTCTCCGGCCTCATTCTTGCATGCAAGCCTCTGCGTACATGAAGCAGATGGCTGTCTTGGATCAAAGCCTCCTTCCTGCTATGATGGGTGAGCCCAAAAGGTTCCTATCCTTTGTCACCTCATTCCTCAAGCTCCTGAACTTCATTTGAATTCCAGCCATCTAGGTGACAGTCAGGGCTTTATCTCTGTGATGTTCACAATATATCACTAATTTCTTTTCTTTTCATAGTTTATATTTTATGACCTCTTCTTAATTGAATTCACTTCATGCTTAGTACACTTTATATTTAACCAAACATAATCACACCTACCATTCAATCTAATTTGTTGCTAAACTTTTAAGACATCATGATTTTCCTAGCTGTAACATAACTGTTTTTAACTGTCAGTCAAAAGTTAGGTGCATCATGGGAACTCCAACTTATGAGTGTACATGTATGGCATTTAAAGAAGCTGGTGGAGTTTTGTGTAATGGTTCTATTAAAGGTATAATTATTATATTTTGTTATTTTATTGATAATGCTTTTTGTCCTAATGGATACCACTGACTTAGACATCAATTTATTTACTGGAGTGCATTTAAATATTACTGTAGATTGGAGCATCACGCATATAACATTTTGACCATATAGTGCCTGTAGATATGTTACCTTATCACACTCAGAGTAACCTATACAAAATATTTGTTGATGTAAATATAATCTGAAATTGTGAGTACACTTGACTTGCTATATTAAGAAGAATATTCCAAAAGCGTTACTTTTAAGAATTATTTGCAATATGTGCGTTGCTTTAGGTTGTGACACTGTCATCATATATTCGATGAATAAACCTTCCCTCCTGGCAGTTACTGGCCTAACGTTTCTCTCTCCATCCGCTAGATCTGTACATAGATCTGTAAGTTACGTGGTTGCACTGCTTCCCTTCTCTCATTCATTGTTTCATTTTTGTTCATTCTGCTAGACCATATTTATTCTTTATTTCTCAGTCTGCTCTTTCCTTTCTTTCTCACAACTGCAGGCAACTATGTCTTTTCTGTTACAGACCCTTCCATATTGACATCCTACCAAATGTATTTTCCTTCATTGCTGTGCTGAAATTTCACATGTTAAAAAGGTAAGCTGTGAAGGTCACAGTGACCTAACAACAATAAAAGAAAAATATTCAAAATGCTGTAATACGTTTTACTCTATGTGTGAAAGCTTAGTGCATTGTTGTATTTTTTTTACACTTTAAGTCAGTGCACTTACTTGTTTGTCAAATGAATACATAATAATGAATAAATTATTAAACAAGTATTGACATACCTGCCAACTTCCACGCATTAAAAATCATAACACTGGTATTAAAAAATCCTAGCAGAGGTTGAGACAGAGCAGCACTTTCTTATTTTTTCACAATTGCAAGTTTTTATATACTTATCTGTATATAATCAGTGCTAGTGGATATTTGTATAGGCATAGTTTACGCAGTTTATAAATTATGTACGTATACACAGGTATGATTTTATGAGAAAAATTATATACCTAGGATGCTAAATCTGAGGGCCAGAATTATAGCAGTTGAGAGGTAGGAGTATTAGTACTATGTAAGTACTAGCACCATGTAAGTATTAGTACTATGTAAGTATTAGTACTATGTAACATTGACTGCATCTTCTTACTGACATTAACATGTACTTATTTATTTGTTTATGTATGTATATATGTACACATGATTGTTAAGCAGTGTAGCAGACTGATCTATACTGGCCAATATCAACCGCAGTCTTGGAGTTACAACAGAATACTTGGGGAATTAACAGGTATGATACATACATTAATGATATATACAATGCACATACTTCTTCTTCTTCTTTTGCCTTTTCCTAGATGAGTGGATTGAAGTGTGCAGTTGGCTAGGTCAGATTAATATTACAGGTAATGCTAAGAAGTTTGAGAGAATAGGTTATTTCATTATGTTCTTATGCTAGAAAACGTTGTGATTATGGTGGTTCGTAGGAACTGTTGGGTCAGTTTATTAAATGGAATTTGCAGAGTGTCTGCTGTTCTTCAATCTTCAAACTGAGATCTATGAATATATCCTTCCTCCCTTTGTTATCGTTTACCTCAATATCTATAGTAATCAATTAACGAACTGCTTTCTGCTGCATCTTACTTAACTTGGATTCATGTCGATAGATCGACAGCCTTTTCACTGAGAAACATTTTCCATAGCCGCTGAGCTTAAAGATACTTAACTCTGAGGTCATGCAAAACTGGGGAAAAGGGAATACTCTACTATTGCTGAAAGCAAGTTTGGCAAAATATTTTTGCTGAAATGGGATTCAGTGAAAGTGGCACTGGCAGCAATGCATGGTCCCATTAACTTTATATAGTATTCTTGCTCAAGTTTATATTTACCATATTTATGAATATGCAGTCTTTTCCTTTGCCATTTCCTAACCAAAGGGATTCACTGTCTCTGCTGAACCACCTAAGCAGCAAAATATAAAAAGAGTTCATAAGGAGCTTCAGGAAAAAAAATAATATTAAAATCCAGATTATCAATATTATATTTATTATACAGCAGGGTTCATTGCTCTTTCTGTCATTTGTAGAGACTTTGCTAATCTAGGTCTCTCAGTTGGTCCACTGCAATTTCACACACTATGTTTTACACCAGTTTTCAGTGCAAATATTAAACAGCCTACTTTGCATCCTTGCTGAGAGGTATTGTTTATCTTGTGCAGATTTGTCACCTTTGTTATTAACTTAGGAAAATCCTTCATATGAGGTGGTGTAATGCTACAAAAGGAGCTCTGGCTTCCTAATTCTCCATTTTTACAATGAATTTGTAAACTATAATTATATGATTAATCCTTTCAGACATCAAATGATTTTATATCAAATGCTCCAAGGAAATTATAGTCCCGCTGTACTCAGCTCTCATTAGACCAATAATCAAGGACAATGCTCCATCTGGTATGTACTTGACTAGGCACTTACAGTAGCTGGAATGACCTCAGAGATTCATCACAAAGAAAATACAAGGTGTAAACAACATGAACTATGTGGATAGACTAAAAGCCGTATCCCTTTACTCTGTCTCCTACTGACTATTAAAGGGTGCCCTATGCCTGACCTACAAGGCACTCACAAATCCAGCCCTGATAGAGCTGTTACACATCTGCAAGCCAAACAGCATGAGGGTCATTTGATCTAGGGATCTAAACTTAGTCAGAAATTCAAACAAAACATACTGGAGAGAAAGATATGTGTCTAAAAGATTGTTCCTTCTTTGGAATGGGCTTCGAATTTGCATTAAGCACAGCCCTTCCCTGACACTCTTCAAATGCAGTTTAGATCAATAGATGGGGAATTGCAAATTCAGACCTGGGGCAGTGCCTATGTCCCGTATGGACAGGAGCAATCTGTAAGATACTCAATGCATTGGCACAAACCCATGCTATCCTCTTACACTTAGGGGCCATATATTGGGTAAAATCAGGTTATATTGGCTAGCCTTTTTATAGGCTATCAAAACATTCGTCTAGTAATCTCCAACCTATAAACCTATTAATAACAGTACAAGGGGAAGCCAGGCATTATAAAACTTTCATGTAGGATTTTTGTGTCCAGCTTCCATAAGATTAATAAACCTTATATTATATAGATGGAAGACATCTTAGACATGATCTGTTGTGAATCCTCAGCTGTTCATAGTGATTTTCATTCAGACCTCACTCATGGCAGTGGGGCAAGGCAGATGTATTAATAAAGGCTACAAAACCTTGAAAATGTAGCAGCAGTTAGAAGAAAGAGACAGAAAGTAACAGCTGACCCTTAGATCACCTGAAGAACTTTAGACAGGAGTAAGGGGAGCAAAAAAAGGTAATCCTGTTGCTGAGCTCTTCTCACCCCGAGTGGCTCCGAGTGAGCCATTGTTAAAAATATTCTAAATGGCCTTGCCTGGGATGCAGCCAATTAGTCTTCTGCTTAGTACTGCAGCTATCTTTAACACCTGCCATAGTCTGTCCAAGGTTCACTCATTACCACACATTCCTGTAGTCCTCATAGCTCTGGCCAGCTTTCGATTCCTATGGGACTGTAGCTTCTGCTATTTTAAATGTCCAATGAGTCTGTTACTTGGCTGTCCCTGGCTCTGCTACAGTGAAGCTTCAACATTCTAAGCCAAGACTTGCAATCCTTTTTTTTTTTATTCCAAACTTTCTCAATTGCTACCTAATTATGGTCTGCTTTCTTCTACTGTTTCTATTTGCAACCCCTCAAATATATATTGATTCGCTGGCAATCTGGTTCTCTTACTAGCACCAGCCAAATGTATTTTTTGTCTTGCAGCTCCTATTCCTTTCATAAACCTGAGATTTAACCTAAAACCTGGTCAGAAGACTGCTGTAAACCCATCTTATTTGGTCTGTATATAAACGGCCTATACAGTTTGCTTTCCTAATTTCCATACATCAAACATTTCATGCCTAACTCTTTAAGTAAGTTTGATTTATCTTTTACATGTCTGATGCCATATCCACTAATATCTCTGGGTTCTATGAATGCTATCACCTGCTATTTTTACTTAATAATCTAGTTTAGACAAATTTTTTTCTGTCTTGTGCCCATTTATGTGCCAGTATAACCTCTGGCTCATTTTCACCAGGAACTGGATAAAAGGAATATCTGAGAATGAACAAATAAATGCAGACATAGCCATAGTGCATGGAAACATTGACCATTATTAGACATCATTGTACCATACTTTCACTACTGCCTATGCATCCAGACTTAACATGTCAACTTGACCTGTAAAACTAAGAGAAACTGTGCACAAACTGGCGAAAAGGGACTTCGAGCCACAAAGGATCACTCCACCAGAATGACCTTAACGCAATTTTATTGTTTTAATACAAAGTAACACGACAGCGTTTTCGCTACTCTAACAAGGTAGCTTCTTCAGAGGCATTGAAAAGAACGCCAAAAATGCGCTCTTTTTAAAATCTTCATGACAATGCAGTTTACATCACTTCCTGTTGAAATTTTATTAATAAATAGATAATAAATAATTTATTTAATTAAACAACAGAGTGGTTAATAACCACCAGATATCTGTGTTAGCCTTAAGCGACTGCTGCCCTTTAAAACACAAATGTATTACATCTCAAAGAATTGAATAACTGCTAGAATTTAAACTAGACATTGTAATAGAACCTATGTAACCACAAATTTTAAAAAATTCCTTAATAACTCTATAATAGCTGAAAAAAACTATCACATGTCTAAAATGAAAAAAATGAAATAAAAAAGTGAAATAAAAAAGGGGGTGGAAATCGCTGACCCACATTTTAAAAATACAAGAAAAACTGAAACATGTGTGTATTTTCCTGTTAACTCAATGTAAAATATACCTAATAGGCTATATACAATATACTAAGTTTAAATGTATATATGCAATTAAAAACACACTTCCTATGGCCAATAATGGACAGTAAAGCAATTGTAAGCTTTCCACTCTTTCCCCTATTAATGAAAAGTAAAAGTAGTAGTATATAAGAAACGAATATAAAAACACATAATTGTATCATAAAAATTGCTAGGCATAAATTACAATGAATCATATAACTTTTATTATGACCTAGCAACTAAGCACTTTTACCTCAAATGAGAATTATACTTTAGAAAATGTACTTTTATTGTAACATAGCCACTAAGGGCTTTTACCTCAAATAAGATTTGTACTTTAAAAACGGTGCTATGTTACAGCTTTCGTTGTGGCCTGCTACGTTGAAGGCATCTAATTTAAGTTGCCATATTAACTCACGAGTTTCCAATATAAGTGATGTCGGACCCCCTCTAATAGACACAGGTAAATGATCAATACCCATGAAAAGAAATGCATGACCTGGATTACTAACTATATGCTTGGCCAGTGCATTTTCGCTCTTGTTGTTTTTAATCGCGTAACAGTGCTGGTAAATACGTTCCTTGAACCTCCTGTCAGTCTTACCGACATAGAAGGCGGAACAACATGTGCAAAAGGCCACATAAATGATAGATTTTGTGTCACAGTTGATTCTATGGGAAATATGATATTTCCTGCCTGATGTGCAAAATGAACTACCTGTTTTTATATGGTTGCACGAATTGCAACAGCCACATGCAAAAGAACCCATTGTTCTATTATAAGATTCCACTGCTGGACCACATTGAAGTAAATCTTTAATGTTTCTCCCCCTCTTAAAAACAGTGTTAGGTTTTTTACCCAGTTTATTAAGTAGAGTAGGGTTGGTAGAAACAAAATACCAATTCTTAATCAGAATTCCTTGAATGACATTAGAATTGAGATTAAATGTCGTGATAAAACTACATGGGTACTCCTTTGGTATAGATTCAACTGTAAATGTAGGAGAATCTATTAAAGAAGGGTTCACTGTGGTGTCCGGCGTTGACATTATATCAGCACCCACTGAAGGAAGTGCAGTAAGAAGTGGTTTGTAAAAACCATTATTTCTCTTCATCACTACTTCGTTCAGTAAGTCATCAACCAAACACTGAGGGCATCCACGGTTGAGGAAAAGTTCCTTTAAATATACACCTTCCTGTAAGAAGTCATTCAAGTCACTACACATTCTTACTGCCCTCACTAATTGACCTTTCACTATAGCTTTTTTATGTTTGAAAGGGTGTGAGTTCGTAAAATGGAGAAAGGAATTGACGTATGTGTCTTTCCTAAAAATCACAGATTTGAAACTACCAAATGGAGCCACCCTTGACAGTTTGACGTCAAGGTAGTCAATCACGTCTGTGTCAAAATGGTAAGTAAATTTTAAAAAGGTTGTCGTTGAATTCAAATATTCAACGAATGAATGTGCTAGTGTGGAGTCACCTTTAAAAAGTATAAAGGCATCGTCTAAAAATCGTGTATAAAAGACAAGCTTCTCATTCCACTCAATGTTGTTAAAGACGAAATGCCTTTCCCAATAGGCCATAAATAAATTAGCCACAGCGGCCCCACAAGGTGAGCCCATGGCTACACCCTGTTTCTGAATGTAAATGTCTTTTTCAAACATAAAGAAATTGGAAGACAAAATAATGTTTAACATTTCAGTGACATTATTAATGTCATTTTTAGGGGCCCCAAGCTCATTTAAAAGTAGTTCAACCCATTCCAACGCTTCCTGGTGCGGAATGGAGGTATACAAATCGACTACGTCGATGGTAAGAAAGTTAGTAGTCTCCTCCAAACTTATATCATTCAAATTAGATAAAAAAGACCAGGAATCTTTACAAATACTAGGGATGAGTTTGACATACTTGGAGAGCAAGGAATCGATGTATTTTGAACATGGGTAAGAAATTGATGACCTCCCATCAATAAGGGCCCTCATTGGGGGGTCTCCCAAGTTCTTATGGACCTTGGGTATACCGAACATGACAGGGGTCTTGGGTGTCAAAATATCAACATATTTAAAGGTGTCTAAATCTATTCTACCACTGATAAAAAGGTCTCTAAGATAACCTCTGATTCTATTAGCACAAACATTCATTTCATTGACAGAAGAAGCTTCAAAAGCTGTAGAATCCAATACCCTATGCATTCTCTCAACATAATCCATTTGCTCAAAAATGGCTAGTCCACCCCCTTTGTCCGGTTTAATAATTCTAACTGCTGATGCTCGCAGTTTGTTAAGGGCTAACAGTTGTTCTTTAGAAATGTTGAAGTGGTTAGACATTGGAGCAGAAACCTTGTCCATGTATCTGATATCCAATTCGCATGCACACTCAAACATTTTTAATGCCACATGTAAAGGCGGGTTGAACACACTTGAAAGTTTTAATTTAGAGGTGTTAAACCCTATTGAGTCATTGAACAATAGCTTTAAATTGAGTTTTCTAACATAACATTTCAGGTCCAGCAATACTCTAGCAACATCACATTTTCTAGATGGAACAAAAGTATTACCTAAAGCTAAAAGTTCAACTAGTTCAGGCTCTAAATGGAGGGACGAGAAATTGTAAATCTTAAAATCACCCCGTTCGTTAGATAAAATAGTAGGGGTAACATTATTGGTGCTATATACGTTAGCACTCAACGATTCCAATTCCTGTTCCCCCTCCGATGGGTCTGGTTGTTCCTGTTCCCTAAAAAAGCATTGTCTGTGTTTGCATCATTGTTGGAACCTGAATTATAACTAGGAACAGGTGTTTCGTTAAAACCACCATTCTTTTCTTGTCTATTCCTATTTCTATTACTTCTCCTATTACCAGTACCTACAATGTCTTCTCTGTCAGTATGCTCAAGCGAATCATCCCTACCTACAGCCTGACTGTTGACACACAATTTAGGGAACGCTTTATCATTAGAGTATGCCAGCCTATCTCTATATAATTTCTTAGATTTGTTAGTTTTAATTTTAACCAAGTACGTGTCAATACTCGAAAAAATGCGGGCATGGCCAAATTTAAAATTAGAAAAAGTAGCATTAGTTTTGATTTCTTCATCTAATGAACAAACATCTTTGATCAACCCATCAATGCAAATGGAATAGTGTTTCACTAACAATTCAATTAATTGCATACCCTGTTTTTGAAAAAGTGTCTTTAAATCAGACAAAAAATCATTGCTGTTAATCAAATTTGAAGGAGAAAAACCATTCCTTAAACCTTTAGGTATAATACCTTCGTTTAAGCATTGCTTGAAGTACGCAACTTCAAGCTGCAATTTCCTAAGCTTGAAAGTCTTAATGTCCAAAAGTTTTAATTTGTCCGACAAGGACTCTGAGCGGTTCACTGACTCAGAATTGTTCAGCACCGGCGAAGCATCTTCTAGAGGTTTAATAAAAAACAGAAAGTCACCTGTGTTCTGAATCCATTCGGATATGGATGCAGCGCCCATAAGTGCATTATCCCGACCATTCGTAACACTTTGTGTGTTCGTCTGCGAATTGGAAACTACAGTCACTAAAGTTCTTGTTGTAGATGCAGCCATTCTCAGTGGTTGCGCTGCTGGAATAGAGTCTTGCGTGCCACCAGGCACTTCACTGACACCTGCTCCACTAGTAATAGTATCCAGATAACCAGGGACACATACAGGGTGGATTCTTTCAAAAGCAGTAAGCCGCTCGTTCATTGCTTCAATTCTTTGAGTTAACGTGAGCAACAAGTTAGGTATATCCACGTTGTTGGGTTTGCTCGACCCAAAAATATTAGGACTGGCAGGACTCTCCATGGGCTCTGAAGCCATAAAAAAACTGTAAAACTAAGAGAAACTGTGCACAAACTGGCGAAAAGGGACTTCGAGCCACAAAGGATCACTCCACCAGAATGACCTTAATGCAATTTTATTGTTTTAATACAAAGTAACACGACAGCGTTTTCGCTACTCTAACAAGGTAGCTTCTTCAGAGGCATTGAAAAGAACGCCAAAAATGCGCTCTTTTTAAAATCTTCATGACAATGCAGTTTACATCACTTCCTGTTGAAATTTTATTAATAAATAGATAATAAATAATTTATTTAATTAAATAACAGAGTGGTTAATAACCACCAGATATCTGTGTTAGCCTTAAGCGACTGCTGCCCTTAAAACACAAATGTATTACATCTCAAAGAATTGAATAACTGCTAGAATTTAAACTAGACATTGTAATAGAACCTATGTAACCACAAATTTAAAAAAAATTCCTTAATAACTCTATAATAGTTGAAAAAAACTATCACATGTCTAAAATGAAAAAAATGAAATAAAAAAGTGAAATAAAAAGGGGGTGGAAATCGCTGACCCACATTTTAAAAATACAAGAAAAACTGAAACATGTGTGTATTTTCCTGTTAACTCAATGTAAAATATACCTAATAGGCTATATACAATATACTAAGTTTAAATGTATATATGCCATTAAAAACACACTTCCTATGGCCAATAATGGACAGTAAAACAGTTGTAAGCTTTCCACTCTTTCCCCTATTAATGAAAAGTAAAAGTATATACCCATATATTGGGTAAAACCAGGTTATATTGGCTAGCCTTTTTATAGGCTATCAAACATTCGTCTAGTAATCTCCAACCTATAAACCTATTAATAACAGTACAAGGGGAAGCCAGGCATTATAAAACTTTCATGTAGGATTTTTGTGTCCAGCTTCCATAAGATTAATAAACCTTATATTACATAGATGGAAGACATCTTAGACATGATCTGTTGTGAATCCTCAGCTGTTCATAGTGATTTTCATTCAGACCTCACTCATGGCAGTGGGGCAAGGCAGATGTATTAATAAAGGCTACAAGACCTTGAAAATGTAGCAGCAGTTAGAAGAAAGAGACAGAAAGTAACAGCTGACCCTTAGATCACCTGAAGAACTTTAGACAGGAGTAAGGGGAGCAAAAAAAGGTAATCCTGTTGCTGAGCTCTTCTCGCCCCGAGTGGCTCCGAGTGAGCCATTGTTAAAAATATTCTAAATGGCCTTGCCTGGGATGCAGCCAATTAGTCTTCTGCTTAGTACTGCAGCTATCTTTAACACCTGCCATAGTCTGTCCAAGGTTCACTCATTACCACACATTCCTGTAGTCCTCATAGCTCTGGCCAGCTTTCGATTCCTATGGGACTGTAGCTTCTGCTATTTTAAATGTCCAATGAGTCTGTTACTTGGCTGTCCCTGGCTCTGCTACAGTGAAGCTTCAACATTCTAAGCCAAGACTTGCAATCCTTTTTTTTTTTATTCCAAACTTTCTCAATTGCTACCTAATTATGGTCTGCTTTCTTCTACTGTTTCTATTTGCAACCCCTCAAATATATATTGATTCGCTGGCAATCTGGTTCTCTTACTAGCACCAGCCAAATGTATTTTTTGTCTTGCAGCTCCTATTCCTTTCATAAACCTGAGATTTAACCTAAAACCTGGTCAGAAGACTGCTGTAAACCCATCTTATTTGGTCTGTATATAAACGGCCTATACAGTTTGCTTTCCTAATTTCCATACATCAAACATTTCATGCCTAACTCTTTAAGTAAGTTTGATTTATCTTTTACACGTCTGATCCCATATCCACTAATATCTCTGGGTTCTATGAAGGCTATCGCCTGCTATTTTTACTTAATAATCTAGTTTAGACAAATTTTTTCTGTCTTGTGCCCATTTATGTGCCAGTATAACCTCTGGCTCATTTTCACCAGGAACTGGATAAAAGGAATATCTGAGAATAAACAAATAAATACAGACATAGCCATAGTGCATGGAAACATTGGCCATTACTAGACATCATTGTACCATACTTTCACTACTTTCACTACTGCCTATGCATCCAGACTTAACATGTCAACTTGACCTGACAGTTGCTAACTGGTGCATCAGACGTCATGACCACATCACAGATGCTGCTGTGACAATAAGATCTCCCTCAGCAAACCCTTATCTTGATCTATATCCTTCAAGTCCTATACTTTTATCAGAAATATCATTCATTATAAAGCTACATTAGTAAAAATGAGAAATACTGCTACAGCAGTTATGTTATAACAAAGATCAGACTGTAGCTGAACTATGCTTTACATTTCTTAAAATGACCAGCACACTGATTGGTCAGTCACTTGCCTGCATTATTAACCTCATCACAGACCAGAAATACTGTTCTCACAACCCTAGAGCATGCAGCAATCATGCATATCTTAAAGAATGGCAGTTTTGCACATAGGATTAAGGCTACAAGCCATCTCTGCTAAAGCAAATTTTATGACCACATTCATTTTGCACACATGAGGACTATAATGAGACAGCTGGGTGCAAATAGTTAATAGAACAGTGCTCAATGTATGAGCTACTGACCCATTCACATCATGCGTTTTGGAATTGCTATAGTACACAAACAGTAAAGTAACATTGTGTATAACTTGACAGTCTTTTTCATTGCAGCAGCTTTTCTTGATTCATGTAGAATTTTTGAAACAGTTAACCACTCCCTGTTCCTACATAGGCCAGAGACAAATGACTTTGGAGAAGATCCAACAAGGTGGTTTCTTAGCTATTTGTCAGAACATACTTCTAAGGTGAAGTTGGAAGATGACTACTCTGGTTATGGGTAAGTTTGCCAAAGTCTCTGTAACATCAGTACCAGGCTCTGTCATTTTCTCCAGTACATAAAAATTCACTACTTAGCCAATTTAAACTACAAATTTTACAATATACTCAAATCTGGTCCTCCTAAAGGATGCCAGAACTGCTATACATGTACAGAAAACACAACTTGAAGAGTTCTGTGACGTTTGCTCCTGGCTCATTATTAGTAAACTTACTCTAAATCCTTGCAAGACTGCAGTTATGCTGCTTAAGAAATACCAAAACTGCTTGCAGGCTGTGGCACTGCTGGTTACTGTAAAGCTGTCTCTTCAGTTCCTCAGGTATACAGCTGTTACATAGTTAGGCCTTGGCTAGACCCGAATACTTCTCTAAAACTGCACACAGGAACAATAGCTGACAAAGCCCTAACATGCCTTATGATTTACTTCAAGTTAATAAATCATTAAGCACAGGCAGTAAGAAATGCTACAAGTGAATGTACTAATTGCAAATCTTGATTATTCTCTTCCATTCCTAGCATTTCATTTTCTATACACAAAACTCTTAACAAAATATGCCATTTTATTTTCCTGGTGGACCACAGAGAGCATCATTAACACTGAAAACAATCAAAGTTCTCACCCATCAAGTTTACTGTACCTTCTTATTAAATGCGCCCACACTTAAATTTCAGTATCTCAAACACTCTCTACCACTTGCACAAAACTGATAGCCCCTCAAATCTATTGATGATGGACCCCTTTACCTACATTTTCCCATGACTTTCTGAGGAGGACATTTTTAAATATTGCACCCCCTAACTGAAACAGCCTGCCTATTAATATAAGAAATAATTAAAACATTTACGTTTTACCTTAAATAATAGTCTGCAAACACTCCTGAATCTTAGTAGCTGTCAGTGTTTCCAGTATGTATAGGTGAACCATTCCGCAACCTGGCAAATATTCTTTAGGGTACAGGAAGTTTATATATTGTCTTAACTCAATGCATTCCTTTGGAAGTTCTCTTCCCTTTGTACATTTGTAACAAGCTAGTGTCTATAGCAAACTTAATGTGCATCTGTTCATTGATTGCATTCCTTAAATGTCTTAACCTATACTTTTGTACGTTTTTATAATTTTATGCACTTTCTAGCCTGGGCTGTGGCTGAAAAGTGTCTGAAAGCATTCTACGTACCCAGGAAACAAATAAATAAAATGAATGACCCTCGTATGCCTCACTTAATGAAGTTTCCTGGCCTATGAGATAGCATATTATGTGGTCTCCCTCCCCCATTATACTTTCCAACCACTTTGATTTCTGGCTTTCATTCACCATCTCTTCTGAATTACCTCATCTTTTTTACCCACAAGCCACACAGCTCTACTCTCCCTTTTTACCTTCATGCTTTTTTTATTCTTGTTTACCATTTTGCTTGTCTGATGATGTTGCTTTTCTGTTTTTTCTTTTTCATTCAGTCCTCTATGCCTTATAATCTGCTCTATGAAACAAAGATTTTAATACAGCCTAGCACTCACATCTATAGTGACATATTATATTCCTTCATGTAAACTCGAATACCTAATTGTTGAAACAGATGTGACAATAACAGAAGACAAAATACAGTGATGGATTTTTGGATATTGCTTCCATTCATTTTGAAGAGCATACTCTTTAAGGTGTGCCGAACCATGTTGCACAGTAAATTTAAACCACTGTTGGAAAACACTCCTGTTCATAAAAAAACAGGAAAACTGTGTAGTGGGTTGGGGTTTTATGACCATTCTATGTCATATCCCACTGCCTATAACCTGAAATAAAGAAGCTACTTTTCAGTGCCAGTACAGCTTAGGTTAATCATTTCCTACTTGATTTTTTTATCTATGTACTACTCTTGTGAGTATTTACAACCTATGTAAGTAACAAATCTTTCACTTTACGCCTGTAAAGCAGGGGACTCTACCTTCATGTTTATGCATCAGCCATTTAGAACCCACTTTCATCTCTTTAAGAACAGCATTTCATAACTTGTTTTAAAACAGTTCACAAAGTCTTTAGCTATGCAGATATTTAAATCATTTCACTGGTTAGGTTACGCATAGTGTTATTTGTCTTCCAACTTAATAACTTTGGCACTTCCACTTCAAATTTCTCATGACAACTTAACCTCCCCTCTAATTCTTTTTCTAGCCCCACTCTCTCCTTTTCTCATCCAGACCTCAGCAGCTGTCAACGCCTTCTAAAGCAACTATTTTTTAATGGAGCTTTTCTTCCTGGGCCACCAAAAGAAACATCATATGTTCTGCTATACAACCTGTTTAAGATATAAAAAATACATAAGTAAACAAGCAAGTAAATAAACTGCATTCCTCTGGAGTGGTGTTGGAAGTGATGAACCCATTCATGTTTCCTTCCCCGTTCTTTAAATTCATCTACCATCGCCTTATTCAGTCACTGATGATTAAGATGTCTTTCCCATATAAGTTGCCCACTGTCAGCACAGTTCAAATTTTACTAGGCAAATGCACCAAAAAACTGAAAAAAAAATGTTTTCACCAGATCTTGATATCTGACAATTCCACATCCAACATGTTATAAAGAACTTACTATTTACTGACAGTGATTTTCCTTTGAACATTTTTCAGTTTTCAAAACACTTGCCCTTTCTGAGCTCTGAAAGATATTCTTAAATGCCGACTGCTAAATTTGTTTCCTTTGTCAATTCTCTGGCCTACTTATGTCTTAACTTTCAGTCCATATACTTTGGCTGTGCTGTTATGAAATAAATAATTCTGGATTCTGTCATTGTAATTAACTCAGTTATTCCTTGTTTGCTTCTTCACCATAGGTGCACCTACGCCTATACACCTGCCAGCTCCCTAGAGACTGGATCAGGTATTGAATACTATGTAATGAATGCACCTGTTTAGTCAAAGGATGAACAAAGGATTTTTTTCCAACTTTCATACTCGCATCAGTCATCTCTGCAAATTCTAGATAGTTGTAATAATATGTTATTTAAAACACCTATTTACCTTGGCTTGTGGTGAGTATATAAGCATGCCTTCCTGGGGGGATATAATAGGCTACCATGACTCTGTAAGTTAAAAAAGCTATATTTACTGCATTACTTGCTTATGCTTTAAATACAAAGCTATCTATGGTTTCTCCCTATGGCTTTGTCAAAGATAAACTATACCTTGGTAATGCAGCCCATCAAATCCTGATGAAACAAGTCAAGCATGACCATATAAGGTTAGAGTTGCATATATTCTACACCAAATGCTACAATCATATATCTTATTAGAATCTTACAGCATATTTTGTAAATGTGTAAATACTGTTTTACTTCATATTAAAATGGATATTCCATGCCTGTGGTTTATTTATTTTCTCATAAACTTTCAAAGTGTGTCAGAAATGAATATGCTTCACATTTCTGTTATGTAGCATTTGTTCTTTACTTCTACCTTTCTTTCCTCAAAAGTCTTCCTTTAATCTTTGACACATTTGGATTAAAGCAGTTTTGCATTATTTGTTGAGTGTACTACTGTTTCTTCATTTTCAGACTTTTGGTTGTGTGTGTGTGTGTGTGTGTGTGTGTGTGTGTGTGTGTGTGAGTTGTGCTCACATGCTTGCATTTTACGAGTACTACAAATGACCTTAACCGCATATGACCGATGGTTAAAATATAAACAGCAAAATATCTTCACCTTAATATCCTGCCCCTGAACACCACAAACAGAAGGAAGACAAAGACACAACTTTACTGAAGACATATGTCAACCTTGAATGTATCTGATTTAAAGTCAAGAATTGGGGCACAAGTCTCACTCCACAAATACAGAGATACAATGACATGTAGCAATGGTTCATGAAAGCAGTATATCACCTCTCAAAAGATATTCTGTGGTGCATTTACATGCTTTCTCCAGGGCCACAAACCACCTATTCATAGGACTGGCAAACTCCCACAACCCACCAATATCTGAGGAAGGAAAAACATTTGATTCACCATTGACTGTATGTGATGCTATTTCCAGCACACTCACATAGCCTTTCTCAGGATGGCTGGAGTGTGGTGTCTTTATAACTGGAATGCACCTTTCTGTCTTACTTTTTGGAAAGGTATAGTACCATTCCAGTTTGGCATTCCAGATGTATTTTCCCTGCCTTCCATACAACATTGAAAAGTCATGTTAACCAAGGCAGCCCCGAACAGTACTCAGTATCCTCAAAAATTCTGGATGGATCTCTTTCATTTTCTCAGCATTGTCAATTCTGGAGTGCATAATCACTGCAGTACTCTCATCCGTGTATGTATCTCTTTCATTTTCACAGCATTGCCAGTGCTGGGGTGTATAATCACTGCAGCAATCTCATCTGTAGAACTGCACCAAACTTCACCATTTGCTTTGGGTACTACCCTCCAGAAAAAATCATGCCCGTTGGCTTGCAAGATACTCAAAGCATTCCTTCTACCTCTCAACAATATCCCCAGCTCAGATTACATTTTCTCTGCCTTGATGATAAAAACCTGACTGAGGTTCCATTCTTCCCTCTTCATCAATAGATGTGTCTGGCTTTATGTGACTGTAATAACCAGCATGCACTGCAGGTGTTCATTGCGGAGTGTGAAGTGGGTGAGATAAAAATTTAATAATTTAAAATTAAAGTCCTTGACGGTTTCCCCAGAAAAGAGTGGACTGCTCTACACAGGAAGTGGTATTAGGGGGACAAGTAACATAACTAGAGGTATTTAAATATATTGGGGCTTGTTCAGGAATGCAAGTAGATGAACCAGCAGATAGGTGTGGTGGCAGCGTTAGTGAAGACATAGTACCAGACTATGGTGGTGAAGCAGGAATGGAGTCTATCAGTCTACTAATCAGTCTGTGGCCTGGTCTTACCTATGCTCATGTACTTTGGACAGTGGCCAAGAGAATGATATCCTGCATACCAGCAGCAGAAATGAGGTTCCAGTGCAAGGATTGTGGGATCACTTCCCAGGACGCAGTCCTGGTCAATCCAGGAAGATCTATAGGAGCTCTTCAACTCTGAGCAAGAGACAACAGTTAAGGTAATATGGGCACCTTCTGAATTAGTTTCTGTTGATTTTCCATGGCAGGTATAAGAGGCACAGCCCAAAGAGAATATGCATTGTAAAAGACCCAGAACATGCTGAAGAGATAATATCTCTCAGTTCACATGGGAACTGGGCATCCCCCAGGAAGAAAGGGGGACTGTTGCTAAGAATACAAAGTTGTATAAAACTTGGAGTTGTTTTTCCAGGAAACATGCAAATATATAAGATGTGAAAACTTGTATATAACCTGCAATTTTGTAAATATGGAGATGCTATGTAAACTGAGAAAAGCTGTAATAAAATCTGCATTATATGGAGTAAGATTTGATATGTGTTAAGCTATAAAAAAGTTATACCATTGGTAATAACTCTGCTCTTATTTATAACCTACTTGGTTATGACTGGTGTTGCTTGTAACCCAGGGCTGCAATGTGCAGTTGCTATATGCATTTAAAGCCAATCATCTCATAATGTGAATATTCTGATGAGAGCAGAGATATACACCAAAAGACCATAAGGTTGTAGAAATGCATCAGTGCATTGGAAAGTAAATTGGTTCATAAATGCACTTGTTTAATGTCTTATTTGGGTTTTAAACTTTATGAATTTACTACGTAACTTTGCTTTTGGAGAAGTTATTTAGATGTAAAAATTTGTCCCTAAACAAGAAGTAGAGGGTCTGGGCATCTTTACCTTATGCAGTAACTAACTGAATATTCTCCAGTGTTTCCTTAATGAAAGACAACTCTACAGTACTTATCCAAATTAATGGGCATCATTTTTTTAAGTTCTGAGCTCAGATCAGCAATCATCTAATAGCTCATTATGCTTTCCCCTGGAAGTGTTCTGTAAAATATAGATGAGAAGAAAGACTTTCAAGCAACACTGAGCTCATGTAAATGGACTTTGGCTGTGAGGATGACCACATGTCTCTAGGACATTTTAACTGTTAGCATCCATCTTTCCAAAGAGTGAAAGCGAAATGATAGCTTAGCTATAGCTACCATAACTTAGTAGTACAGCTGGCTCATTTTAAGAGAGCACAAATATTCTGTCCATGGATATTCCACATTGCTCTGCTTGGCAGCAATGTATTTATGTAAACGTAGGGAGGGGTTGTGGCACTGAAAGTTACTATTATCCACTTATGGCAATGTGTGCATGTGTGTGATGTGTGTGTGTTATCCACTTATGGCAATGTGTGCATGTGTGTGGTGTGTGTGTGTGTGTGTGTGTGTGTGTGTGTGTGTGTGTGTGTGTGTGTGTGTGTGTGTGTGTGTATGTGTGGTGTGTGTGTGTGTGTGTGTGTGTGTGTGTGTGTGTGTGTTATCCACTTATGGCAATGCGTGCATATGTGTGGTGTGGTGTGTGTGTGTGTGTGTGTGTGTGTGTGTGTGTGTGTGTGTGTCTGTATGTGTGGTGTTGTGTGTTGTGTGAGTGTGTGTGTGTGTGTGTGTGTGTGTGTGTGTGTGTGTGTGTGTGTGTGTGTGTGTGTGTGTGTGTAGGCAATAGGGTCGTAGGTGAATATCTGAGAAGCCAGTAGTTGTAATTCTGGATATGGCCAGTGTTGCTTGTAGCCTAAGACAGCAATATGCATTTGCTATATGTTTTTAAAGCTACTCACCTCACAATTAATATGAGTATTCTGGGAAGAGGTGTAGACCAAAAGATAATAGCTCCTGTTCATGAGTTAATGACTGTACCGTCACACTGAAAATGAGGAAGTCAGGTCCATCCTGATAGTGTGTTACTACTGTGGCTCGCACCAGGATAAACACTTTAAAAAATAGATGGACGGATGGAAAGATAGCTGATTGTCTTCTAGGTACACTCTACAATTTATTACTGATACAAACAGACGTACACATAACTACCACTGCACTTTATGGGGGAGGATGTTTTTTTTTTGCCCTCGCCACTGCTCCACCCTCTAAGGAAGGCTGTATAGGTATTCAAAATGTGCATATTTCAATACAAATAATTCAGTTGGCCCTCTTCCACTTTTATCATCATCATCATCATCAACAACCCCTTTTTCCCATTTTTCCTAATGGAGGTTAGGAGGTTGTGTCTACTGTCACCATCTCTCTCAATTGAATGCCACTCTCCTACCTTCCTGAATGGTCATGCCTGACTATTGCAGGTTTTCTGTCACACAATCCATCCATCTCTTTGCTGAATTCCCTAAGCTTTCCTTGCCTTCTTCCTTTCTGTTCCAGATCTTCACCAGATTGTCATCTGCTTTTCTGCACATGTGCTTGATCCACTGTAATCTGTTCTCTTTGACATTTTCTACAATTGGAGCTACTTGAACTTCTGTTATGATGCCCTCATTTCTTCACCTACCCCACAGTGTGCATCTTGCAACCCATCTAAGACACTTCTTCTCCATCATCTCTAGCTTCCTGAACTTCTCTGCTTTTACTGCCCAGGCTTTGGATACCATACAACAGTACTGGTCACACCACTGCTTTATACACCTTACTTTTAAGCTTCTTTGAAATTCTTCTGTCACACACAACCCCTGACACTTTGTGCCAGTTGGCTGCAGCCCATCTGATTTCCCTCATTAGCTGCCATTACAGCTGTCTTATCTGTACTCAGTTTCATTCCATGTGCCATCAGTTTTGTAGTCCATATCATCTGCTGAAGTTTTTGTTTGGACCCTGTATGTAATGCCACATTTTCTGCATACAACAGATTTGTTATTCTGTACATGCAGACCTGTTTGCTAATGTAGTCCATCGCCGGTACAAACAGCAGTGGGCTCAAAGCTGAACCCTGATGTACACCCACTCCCTCAGGGAACCAATATGTGAGACTGAACACTGTATATATATGAGTAACTGGCTCTTTGTACATAGTCTGCACTAATTTCTACTATGTTTCTGGCACTTCACACTATCACAGCAGTGCCCAGATCAACTTACTTGGAAACTTGTCATATGCTTTCTCCAAGTCTATGAATGCCCAGTTGAACTCTTTCCTCATCTCTAGCTTCTTCTCAACTATTTGTCTCAGTGAAAACATGGGGTCAGTTGTGCTACATCCTGATCTGAATCTGAACAGCTCATCTCCCATCTTACTTTCTACTACACTGCATATTTGCCTCCAAGTCAATCCATAGGACAATCAAGCAGGAGAAGAAAATATATTAATTCAAAAGTTAATTGATTTTGTCCATATAACGTAAATGGACTTCATCAGAACTAACAGAACACTAAACATCTCCCTTCTTATAGAGACAATGAACTCATAATTAAATAAATAAAATCATTAAAGACACGATCAAATAACAGAAACTTTAACTAACCCCCAAATTCCCTATTCAATAAATAGCCCATAAGAATAAACATCTGAATTAATAATTTTTAGATAGTAAAGTAGAAGCAGTATTTGGAGTAGACATAATCATACAGAAATTAAAAACAGATAAGTTTGCACGAGAGAGAGTTAGACTATTTAATGAAGGAATATATAAATAGATGATGTTATAAATTCATTGCACAAAGCTTTAGGGCACGAAACACAGGAATATTCTTACTTAACCCTGGTAGTTCAGATGCTCTGAGTTGTAATTGCCAAGTCAGTTCCCTGCATTCAATAACAGTTTCCCACCGTCCACTTCTCCGGCTTTTAGTAATTTTCTCTAACATTGCAAACAAAACCTCATTGCAGCCTGAATATTTTAATTTATGTTTGCATCGGGCATCGTTCTGAATTCCTTTAATAATGTCATAAGTATGCTCATGCATAGATTTACTTAAACAACTTTCTGTTTTCTCTATTTAAATGTTTCACAATGATCAGAAACTGCAATATAAACTATGCCCATAGTTTTACAATTGCACCCATCTAACCGGGCTAACTTGGACCATCAGTTAGGCAACACTAAAGAATCCTTTTCCAAAATATTGGGACACTGTTTACATTGGCCACATCTCCTTATTCCAGTAACAGTAACACATTTTTTTAGTATTTTGATTTCCAAAATATCCTTTAAGTTTTTACCTCTTTTATGAATAAACAATGCTGTGTTACCTACTATTTTTGACACATTAACATATAAACTAAATAAGTACTAATATTTGATAACTATTTTTTATATATTAGCATTAGGGGATGGTATTTAGGCACAAAACCTTTGCTAAAACCCACAATATTAGAAGAGGTATCTACATGTGAAATACCCTGTCCTAAAACTGGAAAACGTCTGGTGTGTCTGTGGGCTAGCACTTCAGATCTACTCATGTCAATAAAGTTAACAGGATAGTCCCTTTCCAAAAACATATGTGGCACCTTATTACATTCCCCCAAAACACCAGTTCTTCTGTAACTATCCTAGAAATTGTAACAAATTCTCCTTTAACTAAGGGCCTTTTTTGACTCAATGGATGATTACTGTGAAACTGCAGATATGTATTTGAAAAAGTAGGCCTTCTATAGATGTTAGATTTGAAACTACCATTGTTCTTATAAATAGTCACATCAAGATAGTTGAAAGAGTTCTTTGACATAGAATGTGTGAACCTTAAAAAAAGTGTTGTAGAACCTAGATACCTGATAAATCCTTCTAATGTTTCTAAAAAGTCTTTACACAAAATAAAAATGTCATCCAAATACAAACAAATCATTTTAGTTGGGTCATCATCTTGTAGGTTTGCAAACAACTAACTTAATTCTATGCCTCAGAAAACTTGAAGAAAACATATTAAATCTCTCATGTTTTTTTTTTTATAAAAAAAAAAAAAAGAACTTTCTGCCCCTGAATTCTCCTAATGAAATTATACCTGTTGTCTTCTAAATTCTTTATTGCATGTTTTATTAAAAGAGCTTGTGAATTTTATAGAAGCAGTCTGGAGTGAGTTCTTATACAGAAGTACTTAGATTAAGAAACACCAGGAATTATTGGGCATTATATACCATCTTGCACCAGTGCATAAATGTGGTTATAGGCAATATTTCAGTAATTACAGACTAATTTTTCACCTCTTTGTAGTGAGCTAAATTCAAACAGTTCACAGAAAGTCACAATTCACTGAAGTGACCTGTCTTTCATCATAGTATACAAAGAAAACTCCAACCAGGAACCACATAGAACTAACCACTTTGTTAAGCAATGAAAAACAAGAGCTTTCACTTAACTTTTCATCAGATTTATTAAATAAATTATTCAACGGTTAAATACCAATAGAAATCAACATAAAAATAAACACAAAATAAAAAAAAAATAAACACCAAAAAAACTGCCTAACTATGTACTCTACTCAAATATGGTCTGCTTTCCCTTTTCTTTTTATTCACTTATTTGTAAGAAAAAAAAATAACATTATTATTACTACTGATCATTAAGCTGCCTCTTACATTGTGTACTGTACTGGATATGGCATCAGCCTGTATACCTCCTTTTTTCTTTGCCATTAATTTATGTACTTTACTTACACATTGAACTAACTGTAACCCCCTTTTTGCATTAAGGAATGTACCTACATGTTATTTTAAATCTGCAGTTTACATTGTATTGATGTCTCCTCTTCAAATGATTTCTTATTAACCTGATTTGTCAGTGTATACATTACTGTAATTTCTTTTTTTCTTATATTTGTTTGCATGTTATCAGTATGTCTTGGAGCTTATCTCCCCGGGCCTCTACTGAAAATGGACATATATCCAGTTAGATCAGCCTGGCCAACAAATGTAAAATAAAAATAAAATAAATAAATAAATAATAAAAATCACATGACAGATCATGGATGATGGATAAATGAAACCACAATTAAAACACAAACACAATTAAAAAAAAAAGTTATAATGTTGAATATAACAATTAATATAATTTCTGAAAGGAACACTTTTTGAATAAAGATTTTAAAGAATAATAGTAACTTAATCCATTGTGGCAAGTTCAGTGATCCATCTGTATGTTCATTCTTCCATGTTATTAACTATGTTGCCATCTCTAGGATTAATGCTGATTAGTTGTAAAACTCTAAAAGAAATTGTTTTACCCAAATGGGAAACATTTAGCTAAAGCATTTGTTTTTTACAAATTTCTTACTATTATTAATAAGTCCACTAATGCATTCCTTAAAGCACCAATTGGTCTTTACTATATAAAACTCTGAACACAAAACATAAATAAGTATATAAACTATATTTTTGTAGTGCATATTGAAAGTTTAAATTTTATTGGATAATATGATGTCAAAAAGTATTAGATGTATTATCATAACAACAAAAGTTAAATCTCCTACATGGATGAGTACCATGTCAATTTGATATTTCCATGTGTTCTTAATCAATAGCATAATTATTTTTAAAGATTCCTTTTACTTATAAAGGAAAACTACAGAGTTCATCCCTTCCAATAATGATTTTTTTAGTATTTAGTTTCAGTCCATGATTTTCGGCACCAGTAATTTATTTGAGACAAACCTTGCTGCAGGGTGGCTAACTCATTTCGGGATTCAATGACTGCTCTTGGCTTGCAGTCATCTGCAAGCATAGTCATAAACAGCCCTTTGATCTTTGGTTTACTTCAGAAATGTAAATGCTAAATAAGAGAGTTACCAGCAAAGAACTCTGGGGGACTCCACTGGTTACTGGTTTCTTTGTGGAGGTAACTTCCCCTATTTTGATTATCTGCATCCTGAGCCAGTTGACAATCCAATGGGTGAGACAGGTGTTTCTCAGTTTATTTAGCTTTTTTGCTATGCCTGAGTCGGGAATTGTATCAACAGCTTTGGCCAGGTCAAGGTATGCAGCGTGTACCATTTTGCCTTCATCCATTGCTTTGGTAACCTTTTCAAAAAATCTACCAGGTGCCCTAGATGAATCTAAACTGACATGGATCTTGTGTTTTGAGCTTCCCTATGTCCTGATTAATTCCATAAGTCTTTCCATTGCTTTGCATATGAGGCTGGTCAGGCGTATGGGTCTGTAATTGCCTGGCCATGTGGAAGGTCCTCCTTTATGCAAGGGAATGACCGTAGCTGTTCTATATTCACTTGGCACAAAACCTGTGTGGAAGCTGAGCTGAGATTGAATGCTGTTGTTAGGAGTGTGGCTAAATTGAGGTTCATCCTATCTGTCAGAAAAGTGTCAACATCTGGTCTGTAACTACAGACTATAACACAGAATAATATGTCACATGTTGTAACACACTCAGGCTATATAGGGCAATGCATGGTCTCCCTGTCTCATTCTACAGTGTGTCTCAGACATCAACACACCCACACAGGTTAGACAGCTAAAATGCAAAAATGCATTACTGTTTCCTTTGGGAAGTCATATCCCCTAAGGAACTACCACATTGACAATATACCACTTAAAGTTGACACAGTTGCTCTGCATTTGGGAACTTATGTGGATACTAATGTAACTTTTGACAAACATGTATCCGTTGCTGTAATAAAGTCCTTCTATACTGCACAGCATATAAACAAAGGGATTTTTCTAGATTTAGGGATGTCATTGCCTCCCTTTACTTAGCCCTCAATAGGCTACCCATTGATTATAATGTCTCCTTTGGCATGTATCTGTCTAGACACATGCAAGAACTGGAATGCCCACTGAGATATCCTATTAAAAGGATGTAAGGCCTAAACAGCAAGTCCTTCATGGACTGAATCAAAGCCCAGTCACCACACTCAGTTTTCTACAGACCACTACAGGATGACCCTTGTGTAATCCAACTGTACTCCAAGTTTTCACAAGACCATGTTGTGTAGCATGGCACACAGTGAAATACTTTGCTGCATATCTAAGGACTATACTGTAAAGTCCCACTAGATGTGTCTGAACAGCAGAATTGACCTTATATAAGTCCAAATATACATTCCATGATGTTTCTGCTTGCAGCATGTACCATATTGTATATCATTTCTTCCATGGTCTGTAGGTTGTAAATGGGGGTTATCAACCATGGCTGAAGGGCATACCTGGTATTGCCTGCAACATGCAAGATATGGTATTATATGTGGCCTAATGCCAGCATACATGGCAGCTAATAATATAACCCACTCTTTCTGCAATGTGTGCACTTATCAGTCTGATAGCTCTGTGGAAGTCCTTTCATAGGAACTGTTGGAATAGGTTTGATATATGCCAAATGTGTCAGTTCTGGGAAGTGCCAAAGTAGGATACATGGATGCATTAAAGATAATAACCTGAGTATTACACACTATTGGGATATACACATAGTAGTATCCCATCCTATTCATGTATCTCTGTGTATCTGGACCAGTTGGGGCCTTGACAGTAAGATGGTTGCAATCTGTGCTTCCTTGGATCATAGGAAAGCATGCAGTCTTGCAGAATGCATCCATGGTATTGGTTCTCTCCTGTAGTGTCCTTGAGAACCAGAGTCACTCTGCCACATATTGTAGAATAATGTTGAGGAATTGGCAAAGTAATCATGAGGTGGAAGCCTGCAATATCCGTAATTCATCCACAAAGGTCAAGGGAAATTCATTGTAGTTAGCTTTTTCAGTGCTGCACACACCTTTGTATCCACAGAAATGGGCATGCAGGCATTCCCCTTGATTCCCCTTAAAGGCAACACAGATTGATTAGGTCCTGTAATGCATCACTGTCTACTATGAAGCATTCAGATAGTCTGAGATATTTGTTTAAGGTGGCCAAGACAAGCATTGCTGACAGCAGTGACTCCAATGACAGCTACTAACTCATAAATGGGTGGGTGGGTGGGGGGGGGGCACTGTGTTGTCAGTTTATAAGTCTCAGAAGCAGTCTGCCATCTTGGTGTCCATAATTTGCATAGTTTGTGTTGCTCATTTGCATGGCCATTCTGATTTCAATGCTACTGTGCAACATTATGATCCACATCATGCAGTTTTGACTTTTGAGTATACTCTATTGGTGTGTTTGAATTGCCTACACATTGTGCATGGCCACTTCCACTGCTGTTTTGCACTACACCCCTCTGTGAGTCCCACTCAATGTTTGAATACACAAATCTAAGACACTTTATTAGAGATGTTATTTATATCTAATGAAAGTAATTGTGTCTACTTAACATTTCCAAGTAACTAAAGATTATAAAAACTAGTAAAATCTGATACATATGTCTAAACAGAGAAAAACATTGGTGTAGGCTGAAAAATTCATAACCAGTTTTCCTTTGTCATATAAGAAATATAAGTCAGACAGAACTTTGTAATCACTGTTCAAAGCAAAAAAAATCCTTATTGGTGGTATCCAATGTGGGTATTTTTTTCATAAAAAAACTACATTCAAAAAAGTGAGTAACATTAGACAGAAAAGCAACTCATTATAAATATCTACAGTGGATATAAAAAGTTTACACATTCCTGTTAAAATGTCAGGTTTTTGTGATATAAAAAAGTGAGACTACAATTAATCATTTCAAAACTTTTCCCACATTTAATGTGATCTATAACCTGTACAATTCAATCGAAAAACAAATAAATATGTTAGGGGGAAAAATATAAAAAATAAAAAACGTACAATATGCTGGTGACATGTGTGCACACCCTTAAACTAATACTTTGTTGTGTGTGCATAATCTTAAACTAGTACTTTGTTGAAGCACCTTTTGGAGCACAGTGAAGACAGTCATCAGTCTTCTTAGGTAGGAGTCTATCAGCATGGCACATCTTGACTTGGCAATATTTGCCCACTCTTCCTTGCAAAAGCGCTCCAAATCTGTCAAGATTGTGAGGGCATCTCTTGTGCACAGCCATCTTCAGGTCACACCACAGATTTTCTATTGGATTTAGGTCTGGGCTCTAGCTGGACCATTCCAAAGCTTTAATTTTCTTCTGGTGAAACCATTTTTTTCTTGATTTGGATGTATGCTTAGGGTCATTGTCATGTTGAAAGGTGAAATTCTTCTTCATCTTCAGCTTTCTAGCAGACGCCTGAAGGTTTTGGGACAAAAATGACTGGTATTTGGAACTGTTCATAATTCCCTCCACCTTGACTAAAGCCCCAGTTCCAACTGATGAAAAGCACCCCCAAAGCATGATACTGCCACCATGATGCTTCACCATGGGGATGGTGTTCTTTTGGTGATGTGAAGGTGAAGTGTTGTTTTTGCGCCAAATGTACCTTTTGAAATCGTGGCCAAAAAGTTCAACCTTGGTCTCATCAGACCACAACACATTTTCCCACATGCTTTTGCGAGACTTAATGTATTGTTCTGCAAATTTTATCTGGGCCTGGATGTTTTTTTGTGTAAGAAAAGACTTCCATCTTGCAACCCTACCCCATAGTCCAGACATATGGAGAATACGGGAGATTGCTGTCACAAGTAGTACACAACCAGTACTTGCCAGAAATTCCTGCAGCTCCTTCAGTATTGCTGGACGTCTCTTGGCAGTCTCCCTGACCAGTTTTCATTTTGTCTTTTCATCAGTTTTGTTGGGACATCCAGTTCTTTCCAATTTCACTGTTGTCCCATATTTTCTCCACTTTTTGATGACTGTCTTCACTGTGTTCCGTGGTATATCCAATGCTGTGGAAACTTTTTTGTATCCTTCTGCTGACTGATACCTTTCAATAATGAGATCCCTTTGATGCTTTGTAAACTCTCTGTGTACCATGGCCTTTGCTGTAGCAGGCAACTGAGTAAATGTCAGGAAAATACTGCTAGGACAGCTGACCTTTATTAGGCCGTGGTGGTGCAGTGGTTAGGGTTGTCGCTTCACAGCAAAAGGTTCTCCGGTTCTATTCTCGGCTGGAGCTCCTTCTTTGTGGAGTCTGCATGTCTTCCGTGTGGTCGAGTGACATTTAAAGACATGCAAGTAGGTGCATGTGTGAATGGGTGTGCCTTCTTTGAAAGTAGGGTTTCAGGCTGGCACCTTGGCACTGTAAAAATCCACTGCCAATCATTAGCAGACCGGAGTTTCGCTGTGGCAACTCATAACCAGGAAAAGTCGAAAGACATTAGTTTTAGAGTCTCTGTAATTGATGGCAGGTGTGTACCCAAGAAGACTGAATGCTATAATTAAATCAAAAAGTGCTTCAACAAAGTATTAGTTTTAAGGGTGTGCAAACACAACAAAGTATTAGTTTAAGGGTGTACTCATTTATGCAACCAGCGTATTGTATGTTTTTTATTTTTTTATATTTTTCCCCCTAACAGATTTGTTTGTTTTTCAATTGAATTGTACAGGTTATAGGTCACATTAAATGTGGGAAAAGTTTGGAAATGAGTCATTGTGGTCTAATTTTTTATATCACAAAAACCTGGCATTTTAACAGGGGTGTGTAAACTTTTTATATCCGCTGTACTAGAACACAACAAAGATCAGTACACAAACTGGTTACAGATTTAATGCATAGCAGCAACAATCCCTTGGGCTACCAAAGATGTTAAATAAGCCAGACATAGTAATTCATGGTTTAACAAAAAAAGTAAAAATTAAAAGATGCATTTCTTTTTAATACCTAAACAGAGTAAGGAAATTGTAAACCATTGTGTTTAACTAAACTATTGATTAATCTCTGCATTTGACAAAAATATAAGTTTAGAGTTCATGTCAGAAAATTTGCAGCATTGCACATTTTACTGACCTGATCATTTTATATATATATATTTTAATATTTTATATATATTTTAATGTTTTACTAAGTGTTTTGTCAGCATATAGTCAGAATCTGTTCACAGCTAACAGCAGTTTCACATATAGAAATGTGTTTTAGTCAACAATGTTGCATGTCATCGTAGACTGCATGCAAACAAAACAGTTTATGCACCTGTTTCCAGTGACTATCTTAAAGAAACTAACATGTATCTTGCTCATGCTGTAGTAGGCATTCACATGCAGTCAACACCATTTCAACACTATTGTTTTCTAAACTTAACCAAAGAAATAACATCTCGTTCTTCAACCTCTGATTGTATCCCACTTAAGAGTATAAAATGAGTTCTATAGTCAAATAACATTCATACCTCTCAACCTTTTAGAGCAAGAAATCTGGGCAAAGCGATACATAAAAGTGGGACAAAGACCCAAAAATAGGGACAATTTGTAAATACTACTCTTACAAACTTAGAAAGTTGATAGAATAACAGGTTTTTCATTAGCATAAATTTTCTGATGGGTACAAAGTCAGAAACTCAAATGTCTGTCATTATTTTCTAACTTCAATGTTTAATGATTTGCAAGAAAGCCACAATTCTATGAAAAATGGACCAAAAATATAAAGCAAAAATCTGGGCATTCTGCAAAAGTCTGTACAGGTGAGAGGTATGTAACATTACAGTTAGATACACAGAGTAATTACAATATACCAACTGTTCAAAATAAAGTTTGTTTCAAATTTCAGACTGTTTTAAGCAAAATAATAGACTGAGAAGAATAGAGATCATTGCAGTCATACTAACTAGATTTCTGATGCAACATAAGACCTGTAAAAAACAAAACACTTTGTAAATGGAACAGATGGCTAAATTAGAGAACATGCAATTCTCTCCCCAAATGAATGAGTAGGCAAACAGCTTTGATCAGCTTAAAATGTAATGATCCTCACTGACTTTACTTAAGGAGAGACCTTGATTAATCAAAAAGAATTGAAATGTCAGAAATGATTTATACTGAACCAGTGCCTAGAAACAGACCTGAGGTTTTCACATTTCCTGCACAATAGTTACAAATAACACACAAACACACACACATCAGCAGCACATTTACTTACAGGCTAGTAAGAGATCTGAATATCCAATGTTTATTTCTAAACTAGTTGTTTTTCTTTTGGCTTTTCCCGGTTAGGGGTCGCCACAGCGGAACACTGGTCCGCTAATGATTGGCAGTCAATTTTTACAGTGTCGAGGTGCCAGCCCAATGCCCAACCTTCAAGGAAGGCACACCCATTCACGCACATCTTATAAATGCCACTCGACCATGGGGAGGACATGCAGACTCCACACAGAAGGTGCTCCAGCCAAGAATCGAACGGGAGAACCTCTTGCTGTGAGGCGACAACGCGACCGCTGCACCACCGCGGCTACTCATTCTTAATAGAAAACAAAGTCTAAACCAACCATATTAGAAGTAGTGAATATAGGAACAGAGATAAAAGAACTAGAACTGGGAGCTTTATAAACAGGTAGGAGCAAACTACATTGAAAAAATGGAATTCTGGGAACAATGCATGCAGGATAATGTTTTGGAGGAGGAATGAGTTTAAGTAAAGGCCGGAATTGAATGAGCTATGTAATATTCAATTGACAATGACTGCATAAAAGATTATATTTGATGTATAATGTTTGCAATTGAAAATATGTCAATACAGTTCATTTTCATTTATATAAAAATATGATTGCCTATATCATAAGTGATAATTCAATAAAGATTTTTTTTGTTTAAAAAAGGAATAGTTTCTTGCAAGAGCATACAGTTAAACTCTAAGTCATGTGACAATTGTAATGAAATAACATTATTTGCAGAACCTTTACTTGTGACATTTTTAAAGCAAGTATTTATGCAAATATCCTAGTGATGTTTAGAAGTGATAATAAAAATATAGGCTGAACATATTCATAGACATTAAATCTATGCCTGTGTTCCATTCAGGATAATCCACAAAGGGTCAATGAGTTAGATGGGGCACAGAGCATCTAGCTAATCATGAGTGCCCCAGCTTTCTAAATAACTTCTTTTCATTTGGCATGGGTACTATCTTAAGGTACCTCTGTTTGATGGATTCCAGAGAAAGATATGATAAGGCAGGAACTGAACAATTTATGAAATGGAGTGAATAAAAACTGTTAGAAAGAAAACATATAGGTATAGTGCATGAAAACAACAAAGAAAATGTTATTACAGTTTCTTTTCTGTTGCTGTATATGTACCCACATCATGTAAAATATCATGTTTAAAAAGATAATTATTTAGTATTCTGTACTTTTTTTTTGGCAAATGACAGGTAAAGTAGGCAGGTTCCATCCTGTGTGCTGATACTCAATATTCCTATAGGGCTTAAGCATCAGAGAATATCTGTAACCTCTCCCAACCAAAAATGTAATTGTATTTTTCTAACTAATAACCAGCATCTAGATTGATATTTCCATTAAGGTAATATTTGTAATGAATGAGGCAAATGAGCACTCTCAGCATGCAAAACTGTACTGGTTGAATGTTGCCCTGACATATAGTCTGGTAGAGATATGTTTGTCTTCAATCTCTACTCAAGTTTCATCTAGAAAGTCTATATTGAAATGTGCATTGTGGGCAAATTAAATATCCATAGTGTTTCGGATGCTGGATCTAGTGGTATAGCTCAGGTGGATATAAAATATTTTCTTGTACTTATCAGTGAGTCTTCCCTGGTATCCTGGTTAAATTTTGCAGTCACTTATGAAAGAATAGAGGCACAGCAGGACTTCTACAGTTAAACAACAATAATAAATATCCTAGGTTCATAGATTAGTACTAAGCTAACTACCCTTGTGAGACATTTTAAGCCTAGTCAATTATCCCTTGTAAGGCTCAAACCCTGCGCCTTGTGTTTGTAAGGCAAACACCTTAACCATCAGACCACTCTCCCAACCCCTTATTTTAGCAATGAATCATCTGTTGGGCATTTAATGGTTGATGTTACAGAGAACACAGTTCTCTGTACATGGGTGGGGTATGCTGGTGGTATGGGACAAGAAATGTGAAAGACACCCATCCATTATTAGGAAGCTCATCTGACCTGGCCACCATCATAAAGCAAGAGGCAGTATGCCAGATGTGCCCAGGATGGGATATTAGTGTTTCACAGTGAAGAAATATTACAAATAACACAGGCACCCTCAGACCCATAAACAGTTTAGAGTAGCTAGTCTGATTAGCAACTTATGCCTGCAGGTTAGAGGAAACTAGAATAATTATAAGAAGGCTATACAAATACAGGGAAAAGAAATTTGGAGAAAAATGCTAAACCAAAACATTTGTAGGCGCTGCCATGAGATGATGGTGGACACAACCAGAAGTATGCGACAATGAGAAAAAGATTAGAGGTTGTAGCTGCTAATGTTTATAATGACTAGACCCTTGTACTTCATACCTTCAAAACAGAGAGATGGCATCTGCTAGAACAAAAGTGACTGCTACCAGCAGTCAGAAATGACTGTGGGCAATGTCACTGTAGTTTATAAAAGTCAGTAAGGCTGACTACAATAAAGAACTGCCAGCCTTCTTACTCCTAAAGTGTGAGATAACATACAGTAATAGCACACTTCAGTTAAAAGGAAATAAGTAACCCAACAGATAAGTGACTGCTAAATAATGAAGTTCAGATAAGTGATTATTAAATAATGACATAAATAACCAATCAGATAAGTGACTTTTTTTTCTCTCATCTATGTTTCTGCCTATATTTAACTTTTACATACACTTCATGCTCTCTTTGAGTTTAAGACTTACTGGATTCTGCCAAAATTATTGTGGCCTTAAAATCAGCATGTTTCCTACACTGCATGCAATTGCTACTTTCTTGTAATATTGTTGGCACAAGTTTCTTTTCTTTTGCAGCATGCATAATTATTACCTTAGCCCCTTTGCATGCAGATTTTTTTTATTTTCTATTCATTTGATTTAATATATGTCAATATATTCCATGAGGCCAGCTATAGACTCAGAAGCCTCATAGTAAGTTGTTAAAAAGTAGAAAAAGGGTGTATTTGCTTCCTTGAAGTACATTTCTAAAGTCATACGTCCAAGCATTTGGAGATCAACAAAGTAATTCCAGCATATCAGAGAATTGCCTAAGTACACCACAAACATTTTCATTTGTGATTAATATCTACATAAGAAAGATGTTTAAAAAGATCAGAATGCCACTTTTTTGTTTGGTTATTACTCTGCACTCAGTTACCCATGAGAGCCACTATGGGCTCTACCTCAGAAGCTGAGACAATATCTCTTACTTCTCTTTACTTGTATACATTAGAAGACTTTACCTGTGCTCCTACTAACTATTAGTGTCCTCAAGAGATACAGCTTCAGTATGACCTCCATGTTGTTTTTGGACTACTGTTCTCTTTCCTGCATTCTTTGTGACATACGTGGAAGTGCGATGAAACATTTTCTTATGTCATTCTGGTGGCACTGCCAATATTATATGCAACTGCATGGTGTGTGTTAAGCTTGGTAGCTTTCAAAATATTTGCATTAAGATTGTTAGCTTTTAAATATTTTCTTTAGAATTATGTTCTGCTTTATAAACAAAGACAAATAAATATGTTGTGGGTACATGCTAGGTATATAGCTAATGATCTAATACAGCATAATGGGGTTACCAAGGGTGTTCAATGTCTGACCTTAAGAGTGGAGGGACCTGCTTATATATATATATATATATATATATATATATATATATATACATATGTTTGTGTATAATTACATATCCAAAGGTGTGCGAGATTTCACATTATTTGGTGGAGGGGAATACATCCTTTCCCTGATATTGAGTAGGGGAAGGGGGCATAGAGATTCAGGAAGATTTGCCTCCTGCAAAAAATGTTTTTATTTAATCTTTAAAGTTTTATTTTTGTATGTGCTGAGCAACATAGCAGTATGTCAACATTTGCAATGTTGATGTTTTGGTCATTCAACTATAATAAGTAAACACATATATGTGTGTAGGTCTATGTCAGATGATCAAGCTTTCAGAAACTCAAAATTCATATGGTCGAGACCATATGATTCAGTTTCCGTAAACCAGAACATTAAAAAAGAACAGACACACACACACACACACACACACACACACACACACACACACACACACACACACACACACACACACACAAAACACAAAGATCTACCTTTTTAAAATTTTTCTGGGGGGACTTGCCCTCCTGCATCTCCAACACCCCCTGAAAATTATATATGCCAACTCTGAGTTCATACTACAGTGAGGAAAAGGTAAATTTCCTGATCCACACTGTACTGCAATCTCCATTCAAAAGCTTGGGGTTTTCAAAAACTCGATCATATGGTCTCGACCATATAAATTTTGAGTTTCTGAAAACTCAACCAACTGATAGGGACCTGTGTATGTGTGTGTGTGTGTGTGTGTGTGTGTGTGTGTGTGCATGGGTTCCCTATTTAATTTCAAAATACTGAAATCACGAATTTCAGTATTTCAAAATTAAAATAGCAAAGTCCTGAAATACCGGTAAGCCAGAAGCACAAAATTCAAAATCCCGAAGTGCGGAGATTTAGAATTTGCGCTTCTGGCATTGTGGTGTGTGAATGGTAAGATGTGAGTTTGGGTATGTATGTATGTGTGAGTGTTGGTTAGGGCATTTAGTGTATGTCAGTGTGTGTTTTGACTGTGATGTGTGTGAGCGAGGGTGTGTACAATGTGTGGGAGTGAGTTACCTGTATGTGTGTCGGACTGTACGATCTCGGAGTTAGTATATATAAGTAGGGGGGGTGTGGGGGGTGCAGGGAGGCTTGCCCCCCTTCTTATGAGTGGTGTACGATATTGTATTTGAGTTGTGGGGGGAAGTTGTGTGTATGTGTTTGTGTGTGCTGTATATGTAGTGTACTGCTGGAGTTTTGAATTTCGCGGTTTTAGGGTTTCGGTGTTTAGTGCGTTCAAGTATGTAATTTCGAAATACTAAGATTCAGGATTTCAGTATTTTGAAATTACATAGTGAACCCATATATAAATATATATATATATATATATATACATATATATATATATATATATATATATATAGATACACACACACACACACACACACATATATATATATATATATAGATAGATAGATATATATATATATATATATATATATATAGATAGATATATAAATAAAGAACTGTATATAATTTTGTCATCATTGAGGGAATAGTGAGTGAATGCCAAACGTACAATGTCTTCAGAATGAATCCAAAAAGACTGAAATACAAAGAAAAGACATTTTTTTTTGCGGGGGGGGGGGGGCAAACCATCAGCACAGACCCCATACTCCTTGCAAATTAAATACCAACTCTAAGATTGCAAAAAATTGGTTTGCGGCAAATTGCCAGACTCTTCCATTCTGCAATGTTGCACAAAAAGTATTTGAAAAGGATGAAAAACAAGCCTGTGTCAGCTTTTACTCTTACAGACTGGCACAATGGTTAAGATACTTGCCTTACAGACACAAGGTGTAGGTTTGATTCGATCATGGGTTAACTGGCTAAGTTTAAAATGGCCCACAAGGGCAGTTAACCTATTACTAATCTATTAACCCTTATGTTACTAGATTGGTAGCCAGTTGGCTCACTGACAGAACACATTCTGTTAAAATTGGTGACTCCACCTCTATCAGTAGACCCATCACCAGTGGAGTACCACAGGTGTCTGTGCTGGGTGCCTTACTGTTTGGCATCTATTTATTAGAAGTCCAGGCCAAAGTAGATGGCCTTTGGCTCACCAGGTTCACTGACGACTGCAAATCGGGAACAATCATTGAGTCCCCCAACGATGTCAACATACTACAAGAAGGGCTAACACAAACAAATGACTGTTGCCAAAGCCATGGCCTAAAACTAAAAGCAAAAAAAAATCATTATTATTCCTTTTCGCAAAACAGAATTCCCTACAAATTATAATATTGACAGTAACCCCCCCCCAAGTTCCAACCTAGTGGTGCAAGACTTGGGAACACAGGTTGAGAGCAATCTGAACTTTGACCACCAAGTTTCCACAGTGGTAAGAAAAGCCTTCTATGTTGCAGACCTCATAAGCATGGGCATAGCATCCCGGTCAAGGGATGCTATAACTCCACTGTACTCGACCCACATCATACCACTAATAGAGTAGAATGCACCCCTTTTGCATGTAACTCACCAGACACCTGTAGCAGCTGGAGAGACCTCAGAGGTTTCTCACTAAGAAAATACAGAGACTCCAAACCATGACCTACATGGACAGGCTGAAAACTGTCGCTTTACTCTGTATCTTATAGGCTGCTGAGAGGTGTCTTGTGCCTGCCTTATAGGGCAATCTCCAGCTCCGTCCTAATGGAAATGCTGCACATCTCCAAGTCATATGGCACAAAAGTCACTCACTCTAGGTATCTCAACCTAGCTTTTGACATTAACAGAACATGCTGGAGAGACAGATATGTCTCCCAGAGACTGCCGCTTCTCTGGAATAGACTTCCTACTCATGTAAAACAGAGATTCTTTCTGATCCTATTTACAAGCAATCTAGTTAACTGGATGGGAGACCGCAAATTTGCCCCTGGGGTGGCACCCATGTCCCTCTTGGGCAGGGTTAATCAGTGTTGATTACAGACTCACTCTGTTCATAAATTCCTTCTGCGAACTACCCAAAAAGAACAACTGGGGATACTTGGGATTAACATGGCTAGGCTTGGAAACATTCTATTGCCACCAGCCTAGTAGCCCAATATGAACGTATGACCATTCAACAAGATTTGATATTTAAACAACATCAAAGTCTGTATCAGAAGGGTTTTATAATACTGATAAAAAATGTAATGCTTTTAAAAGGAAACAGAAAAAAAATAGCAAGAGATTTGAAGCAATATAGCAAGAATGATATTTACCCTATTAAAAAGGGTGGGATTCTTAATAAGGCCATTACGAGACAGGCTTCTACAATTACTGGAAATGTTATGGTCAATGAGATGGAAGGTGGGGCTGACAGATCTTATCAAGGGACATTTAGAGAGGGTGAAAATGTTGGATAAATGACATCACCATTCAATGATGTTGATCAGGGGGATTTTTTCACACTGTGCAGGTTGAAAAACTTGGCAAGTCATTCCAAGCAAGAGGTAGATCCAGGACCAAGCGCAATGAATGCCCATTGTTATCAATAGGGGAACTTTTACAACAAGAAATTAAGGGGGAAGAAGAGGTACTGAATTTTGAGAGCAAAGGGGTTATGATTTCTTATAATGGTTACAGTATTTTTAATTATACGACTATCCCTGTCACTAAGGAACACTTTCTTTTATTTCGAAAGGGTTTTCAATTTGTGCCTACAAGAGGCTTGTATCTGGCTGATTGTTTGGCAAAACTGAAATTATTTACCAGAAAACTTAACCTAGCAGATTTAGGGGTTTTGCATTCAACGGAAGGGGATAAATAAGAAATAACAATGGAAATAAGGGCACCTTTAACCCACAAATACACCCCCTTAATTAACATATTTGAAAAAGCTGTCACAGATGACATTTACAAAATGAAGATTAAGCACAAAACAGAGTACCGCTATCACAATCTCTCCAAACAGGAAAGAATATTGATCGATAACTTACGCAAGGACAATTCGATACATATTATGAAGCCTGACGATATTGACATGCTGTTGCAGGACTGTTGGATTACCCAATGAATTGATATAGACACTTATAATTTTTTGACAGTTTATAAACTCATCATCCCTACTATATCTGGGATCCCCAAAATTCATAAAGATCACTCTAACACTCCTTTCAGACCCAAAGTGGCACCCCTTCACAGTGTTATTAGACAGATGGTTGAAAACAATATACAATATGGTCCCCCATTTATCAAAAGACTTATGGGATTTGTTGGGACGACTCAAGAAGAATCTCTGGAAATATGGATTAGTCTTTCTTACAATTGATGTCATTGATTTATTTTCAGTCATCCCAGATTCTAAAGGTTTAGTGTTATTTCATAACAGTTTGATGGATTATGAGTCTTTTCAAATGAAAAATTTAATCTTATTGTGGAAATGACTTCACTTGTTTTGAACAATAATTATATTTTTTATGAAGGTGAATTATTCAAAAAAACAAACAAAGGGGGGAGCAATGGGCGCAGTTTGCATCCCAGTTTATGCCAACCTAGTTTTGCTTGAATGGGAAAAGACACATGTTTTTAACTGGATTTTTTTAGTATATTAAACTGTACCTTAGATTTTTGGATGATATTTTTATCTTATGCAATGGTCCTGTATCATATGTTGAACAATTTTTAAACTATATGAATAATACTACTCATTTTTTGAAACTTACTTCATGCCAATAACATGAATTATTTGGATACAATTATCACACCCTTGGATAAAGATTTTAAATCCAAAATTTATAGGAAATCAATTTTTACTAACTCTTATTTGCACTTTACAGTTGTCAACCTTTCTTCTGGAAGTAGAGTTTAGTGAAAGGACACTCTATCTGGGTGGCAAGGATGACATCAGGCAAAGGAGAAGAGATTAAGGAATTGGGATGTGGTTATGAATATGTTTATTTCCCGGGGGCACTCAGAAAGAACTTGTGAATAGTATTTGTAAG